>NW_021620574.1:1274096-1338150 GCF_004785775.1 Grammomys surdaster | reverse complement strand
GTGTGTGCATGTGTGCCTGGGTGTGCATGTGTGTGCATGTGTGCCTGTGTGTGCATGTGTGCCTGTGTGTGCCTGTGTGTGCATGTGTGTGTATGTGTGCTTGTGTGTGCATGTGTGCCTGGATGTGCATGTGTGTGCATGTGTGCCTGTGTGTACATGTGTGTGCATGTGTGCTTGTGTGTGCATGTGAGCACCATAGCTAGCACACATGTGGATCAGGGATATCACTCCTTACCCTCTGCCTTTAGGACAGGAACCCCGTCTTGTTTGCTGTTAACCCTCCCCAGATTTACATGGCTTCCATGATCCAAACTCAGGTCCTCACAGCCAATGGCAAGCATTTGACCCACTGAGTCATCTCCTCTGGCAATTTATTTATTTTTTTGACAGTCTCGTGTATTCCAGTCTGGCCTCAGACTTGCTGTGTAGCTGAGAATGACCGTGAACCTGTGCTCCCCTGGCCTCCGTGTTCCAAGTGCTGAGACAATCGGCCTTTAACACCATGTCTGTCTTTATGAGGTGCTAGACACTGAACTCAGGGCTTCATGGATGCTAGACAAGCATGTATACCTGTGTCCCAGACGAGGGCATCAGACCCCATTACAGATGGCTGTGAGCCACCACGTGGTTGGTAGGAATTGAACTCAGGACCTCTGGAAGGACAGTCAGTGCTCTTAACCATTGAGCCATCTCTCCAGCCTGCTTAACTGGGTCTGGGGTAGGGTCTTTTTTTTCTCCTACTGGAATGAGAAAGTATATATATATTTGAGACAGAATCCCACTGTGTAGCACTGGCTCTTCAGGAATTCACTGTAGACCATGGCTGGCCTTAAATTTACAAAGATCTGCCTGCCTCTGCCTCCTAAGTGCTGGGATTTGAAGGTGTGAGCCAGGAGGCCCAATCTATTGTTGATGTTGAGACAAACTTCTTTTTTAACTTTACAGGAGCCCAGTGTTGAGACATAGTTTTAAAAGAGATCTTGGATGTTTGTTTGTTAGTGTGTGTATGTATGTATGTATGTATGTATGTATGTATTTGTTTGAGCTCTTGAACTTTTAAAGCATCGAAATTTTATAGTTTGAAATGACATGTTTGTATGTCAAGGTTGATTGGGGTGGAAGTGTGGGTGGAATGTCATTGTTATCTTTGGCTGTCAACTTAGTACAGACCTAGAGTCACTTGGGAAGCGGAAACAGCAGCTGAAATATTGCTTTTATCAGATTAGCCAGTGACAGTATCTGTGAGGCATTTTGTCAATTGCTAATTGATGTAGGATGACCCAGTCCACTGTGGGTGGCACCATTCCTAGGCAGGCGGGATTGGGCTGTATAAGAAAGGCAATTGAAAACCAGGTGGTGGAGCAGGCCTTTAATGCCAGCATTCAGGAGGCAGAAGCAGGCAGATCTCTGAGTTTGAGGCTAGCCTGGTCTATAAAGTGAGTTCCAGGATAGCCAGGGCTACACAGAAAAACCCTAACTTGGGAGGTGGGGGGTGAGGAGAAAAGAAAAGAAATGAAAAAAGAAAGGTAACTGAGCAAACCAATGAGCAGCATTTGTCTATGGCTTCTGCTTCAAGTTCCTGCATTGGCTTCCCTGGAGCGGCTTTAACTTGTAAGCCAAGTAAGCGCTCTCCTCCCAGGTTGCTCCTGGTCATGGTATTTATATAAGCAACAGAGAGCAAACTAAGACAGGTGTCTCAGAAACCAAAAACCAGAGCACTCCTCTATAATGAGGTATTTCACAATATAAATCCATGAGAGACTGGAACTCCCACAAAGCAAATTAAAAATGAGAAAGAGGGGGGAAAATCATTACAAACTACTGGAGTGTTTGAGGCACATACCTGCCTGCAGTCCCAGTACATGGGAACAGGAGGAGGATCAGCCCAGGACCAATCTCAGCTGTGTAGTGATTTTGACAGTGTCATGGGATACATGAAACCCTGTCTAATTAAATAAATAAACGTAAGTCACGCCACATCCTCCCTGTCTTTCTGACCTGCGTCAGTACCTTTGGGCTCCTCATTCTTTGTGAAATGACCCTTTTTGTCCATGTGACCCTGCCTTCATAGAGGGGTCTTTGAGTATAAATATAGAGTCCAGCAACCAGATACACTAGCTTCTCTAACAGAACAACCCAAAATTCTAAAGGTATTTTTTTGCCTTCTGTTGAAGATACATTTTTTTTCTTACATAATAGACCCTGACTATGGTTTTCCCCCTCCTCTACTCCACCTAGTTAACTCCCCTCTCATCTGAATCACACTCCCTTTCTGTCTCTTATTAGAAAACAATTGTTGCCGGGCAGTGGTGGCGCACGCCTTTAATCCCAGCACTTGGGAGGCAGAGGCAGGCGGATTTCTGAGTTCGAGGCCAGCCTGGTCTACAGAGTGAGTTCCAGGACAGCCAGGGCTACACAGAGAAACCCTGTCTCGAAAAAAACACAACAAAACAGAAAACAATTGTTATTATTATTATTTCTAAGACATAATCATATAATAAATTATAATAAGATAAAACAAAGACTAACCACATATCAGAATGGGACAAAACAAACAAGCAGAAGGAAAACAAAAAGCCTAAGAGAGGGCCCAAGAATCAGAGACCCACTCATTCTCACACTCACGAATTCCACGAGTACACTAAACTGGAAGCCATGATATATATGCAGAAGACCCGGTGCCTTCTGGTGCGGGCACTATGCTTGCTGTGAGCTCATAGGTGCATTTCGGCCACGTTTGTTTAGAGGGCTCTGTTTCCCTGGTGTCCTCCATCTCCTCTGGCTCTTACAGGATTTCTGTTTCCTCTTCCACAGGGTTCCCTGAGCCCTGCAGGAAGGAGTCTGATAGAGACAGCCTGTTCAGGGCTGAGTGTTCCAAGATCCCTCTCTGCACAATGTCTGGCTGTATTTGTGTTCCCATCTGCTGCAGGAGGAAGCTTCTCTGATGATGGCAGAGCAAGGTACTGATTTTTGAGTACAGCAGAATGTCGTTAGAAGTCATTTATTACTGTTTTTTTCTTTTGTTTTTCTTTGGCTATCTACTCTTCGGTTCTTGGTCACCTTTCTATGGGTTTCGTCTCATGGAGTAGACCTCAAGTCAAATCAGATGTTGATTGGTTACTCCCATGATACCGTAGTCCACCCTTTAGGCAGGACAGCATCGTATATCAGAGGGCTTGTGGCTGGGTGGGTGTTTATGTTTCTCATTTGGTAGGGTGCAGAGTACCTTCCTGTACAAAGACACAACAGCATAGGGGCGAAGGCTCTGTGTAGTCACCGGCTCTACTTCTCCATGTTTGGTGAGTTGTATAGGTGTCATGTTCACCGTGGAGCCTGGCCATCAGTTGTGGAGAGCAGTCTATAGTTTTGGCAGAACCTTGATTGTTTGGGGATTGCCGTGAGATTCCTTTGGCCGACAGCTCAATTAGATGTAACCTAATCCTGGTATAGGACGATTCATTTTGTGGCAAAAGATGTTGAGTTGGGGCTCTGACTCCCTCATTAATTAGTGATGTCATTCAAACTGCCTTCACACATGTGCATATGTGTGCACTGCCTTCACACATGTGCATATGTGTGCACTGCCTTCACACATGTGCATATGTGTGCACTTTAGGAAGCTTCCACTGTGTTAGCTTTCCATACTTCCCTCTCAAATGCCCCTTACTTCTAGCTGTATTCCCTCCCTCCTCCCCTCCCCCCTCTTCTTGATCTTTCAGTTTCAGCCCCCCCCACCAATCCATCCATAACTATATTCTATTTCCCTTTCCCAATGAGGTCTGTCTGTATGTACCCTCTGCTTCCTTGCTCCATACCTAACATACGTGGTACTACGGATTGTAACTTGGTTATTATAGATTTAAAAGCTAATATCCACCTATAAGAGAATACATACCATATTTATCTTTCTGGACCTGAGATATACCTCATTCAGGTTGATGTTTTCCCCTGGTTTCATCTATCTACCTTCGAGTTTCATGATTTCATTCTTTGTAACAGCTGAGGGATACGCAATTGTGTGAATATCCCTCATTTTCTTTATCCATCCTTCCCCTGAGGAACATCTAGGTTGTTTCCAGTTTCTGGCTGTTATGAATAAAGCAACAATGGACAGGTGTCTCTGTGGTAAGAGACACTTTAGGAATATGCCTGAGTGGTATAGCTGGATCTTGAGGTACATCAATTCCCATCTTCCTGAGGGACTGCTGCATTGATTACCATAGTGTCTGTTCAAGTTTGCAGCCACACCAGCAAGGGATGGATGCTCCCCTTACTCCACGTCCTCCCACAATGGATGGGTGCTCCTCTTACTCCACGTCCTCCCACAATGGATGGGTGCTCCTCTTACTCCATGTCCTCCCACAATGGATGGATGCTCTCTTTACTCCACGTCCTCCCACCATGGATGGGTGCTCCTCTTACTTCACGTCCTCCCATAATGGATGGGTGCTCCTCTTACTCCATGTCCTCCCACAATGGATGGGTGCTCCCCTTACTCCACGTCTTCCCACAGTGGATGGGTGCTCCCCTTACACCACATCCTCCTCAGGATGAGCTGTCATTTGTGTTATTGATCTTGGCCATTCTGACTGGTGTAAGGTGGAATCTCAAAGCAGTTTTGACTTTCATTTCCTTGATGGCTAATGATGTCGGGCATTTCTTTCCTTTTATTTTATGTATGTATGTATGTATGTATGTATGTATGTATGTATGTATGTGTTCACTTTACATCCAGGTCGCAGCCCTCCCTCCCTCCTCCTTTCCCAGTCCCATTCTTTTAAGTCCCTCCCCTCATTACTCCCTCCCCCTTGGGTACCACCTTGCCCTGGGACATCCAATCACAGCAGGACTCAGCACATCCTCTCCCACTGAGGACCAACCAGGCAGTCCAGTTAGGGGAAGGGAATCCAATGGCAGGTCCAGTGGCAGAGTCAGAGACAGCGCTGCTTCAAAAGTTAGGGGACCCACATGAAGACTAAGCTGCACATCTGTTCCAGATGTGCCGGGGCCTAGGTCCAGCTCCTGCATGCTCTTTGGTTGATTGGTTCAGTCTCTGTGAGCCCCCATTGGCCCAGGTTAGCCAACTCTGAGATCCTGTGATGTCCTTGACCCCTCCAGCTTGTTCAATTCTATCTCCCTGTCTCCCACAAGACTCCCCTGTACCACCTGATATTTGGCGGTGGGTCCTTTCATCTGTTTCCATCCAGTGCTGGATGAAGCCACTCAGGAGACAGTTATGCTAGGTTTGTTGAAAATTTCTTCAGATGTTTCTCAGCCATTTGAGTTTCCTCTATTGGGAATTCTCTGTTTGGATCTGTACTCCATTTTAAAAATTGGATAGTTTTCTTGATACTCTAGTTCTGTTGTGTTTTGTTTTAGTTCTTTATATATTTGAGATGTTAGCTTTTATAGGATGTGTAGTTGGAAAAAAATCTTTCCCCATCTGTAGGCTGAGGCTTTGTCTGACTGCTGGTGGTTTTCACCATGCAGAAGCTTTTCAGTTCTATGAGGTCTCATTTATTTATTGTTGGTCCTAGAACTAGGGCTAATGGTGCTCTGTTCAGAAAGTATTTTCCTGTGCCAATGTGTTCAAGGCTATTCCCCTTTCTCTTCTGTCAGGTTCAGTGTATCTGGGTTTATGTTGAGGACTTTGACCCATTTGGAGTTGAGTTTTGTGGATCTATCTGGATTCCTGTGCATGGAGCCATCCAGTGTGACCAGCAACACTTGTTGAAGATATCTTTTTTTTTCTCCAGTGTGTATTTCTGGCTTCTTTATCGAAAACTAGGTGGTTCATAAGTGTGTGGATTACTATCTGGGTCTTCAATTTGAATCCATTGATCATCATGTCTGATTTGTGGCAATAGCATGCTGTTTTCATTACTATAGCTCTGTAGCACATACAGCTTAAAATCAGGGATAGTGATGTTTCCTGACATTCTTTTAGGATTCACAATTGTTTGAGCTGTCCTGGGTATTTGTGTTTCCATACGAAGCTGAAAATTGTTCTTACAACATCTGTGAAGAATTGTGTTAGAGTTTTGAGGGGGATTGCATTGAATTGCTTTAGGGAGGATGACCACTTTTTACTATATTAAGCCATGAGCATGGGAGAGCTTTCCATTTTCTGAGATATTTTCCTCAACTTCTTTCTTCAGTGTCCTAAGGTTTTTATCATACAAATTTTTCACTTGCTTGGTTAGAGTTACCTCAAGAGATTTTATATTATTTGAGGCTATTGTGATGGGTGATGTTTCCTGATTTCTTTCTCTGTTTGTTGTTTGAACATACAGGGCTACTGATTCTATAGGGTAATTTTGTATCCAGCTACTTTGCTGAAACTGTTTATCAGCTGTAGATGTTTCCTGGTGGAATTTTAAGTTGATGTTGGCTATGGGCTTGCTGTAACTGCCCTGTTCCTTACTTTCTCTCCACCTTTCTGGCTGTTAAGAGAGTGTGGTGACTGTGTTGCCTGGTAGGAAAATTATCTGGAATCCTGATAGGTGGCCACTGGGGGTTCCAGGTAAAATATGTGTTTAGGTATCAGGAGCTGACAGTTAGGAATGGGGTGGGCTGGGCTTGTGGGGAGGTCCACAAAAGGGAGGAGAGCAGGGTGGTCCACTAGGATCTGTTTAGTGGTCTGGGATTGGGGGCAGAGAGTAAGGAGAGCCACAGCAGAAGCGCTGATACAGAGCTGGGGTGAGGCCAGCCGATGGGACTTGGAGGAATGGGTAGAGAGGTGAGGAACAGTTACTTACTGAACCACTATCTCCTAAGCTGCTCACTTTTTCTTTTTAATAAACTAAACCTCTCTTCCTCCTCCTCTCCCTCTTCCTTCCTTCAATCCTCCTTCTCTTGAAACAGTCTCATGTACCCCAAGCTAGATTCAAACTTTCTATATTGCTGAGGAGGACCTTGAACAACTTCTGATCTTCTGCCTGCACTCCTGAGCTCTGTGGATGTCAGGCAGGCTTGTGCTATCACACGAGTGAGTTGACATTGTGGTGCCTGGGGAATCAAAGCCCGTAATATATAAGGACTCTACCAGCCGAGTCACATCCCCACCCAGCTGGAATCCCAGTTTTTGTAAAACATGATTTTTAATTTAGTTGCTTTTCATTGGCTTAAGTTATGCACGCTCGCAGAATGTACGTCGAACCACCTTTGTCCGGCTTCCTTTGTTCTGCGAAGCAGATGGAAATGAGGTGGCAGACTGGGAAGGTTGCCATGGTGCTGTGGCTGCAGAGATTTAACAGTAATCAAAAGAAGCTCCAGAGTCCCCTCCCCCACGCTCCAGTACGGGTTTCTCACATTTCTTGTCCTTTGTGGCTAAACTGCCTGCTCAATGATTCCCACAGAACCTCTTGTCTCTGCTTCCCCAGTCCTGAGATTACTCGGCCTGGTTTTATAGGGGGATTGAACTCAAGTCCTCACGGCCTGTGTGATAAGCGCATTGCTTCTGTCTGAGCCATCACCTCGGCCCGTTATGTGCACTGTGGTAAATATATTATTATATTTACTTAAATTAATCTCAGTCAATCACTAGCTTCCGTCAACTGCGTTTGAAGATCATCCTAATACTTGGAAGAGTGAGCGAAGGAACTTCTGAAGCCCCGCCTCTCTTGTTAATCAAAGGGCCTAATAGAAGGCAGGATTAGAAGGAACGTTTGCAGCTGCATCTTTGACTTTAAACATTGTATTAATTTTCCAGTACAGTTACTTTTCTGTTGTTGTGAAAAAGCACCAGGACCAAAAGTAACATATGGAAGAAAGGGTTTAGTTGCAAAGGGAGAGTCCCTAATAGCCCGCAGCAGACAGCAGGCATATGGCAGAAACTGAGGCTGAAACGTCATATCTTCAACCTCAAATGGGAAGCAGAGCAAAGAAAGTGGGTCAAGGCTTAAAGCCCAGGGATTTCCTCCAACAAGGTCATCATCTTAGAGGTTTTTTGTTTTTTTGTTTTTGTTTTTTCGTGACAGGGTTTCTCTGTGTAGCCCTGGCTGTCCTGGAACTCATTTGGTAGACCATGTTAGCCTCAAACTCAGAAATCGGCCTGCCTCTGCCTCCCAAGTGCTGAGATTAAAGGCGTGTACCACCACCGCCCGGCCCTCTTAGAGTTTTTATAACCTCCCTAAACAGTGCCAAAGCCAAAAGCCTTCACTACTGGGGACCAGTGTTCAAATACTGGAGCTAGTCGGAGACATTTATCCTTCCAGCCACCACAAATATGTAAATTGAAACACAAGCCAAGCTTCCAAACTCCTGAGTGCTGGCTCTTCCTCAGTGTGCTGAATCAGCTGTGCTGCTTAAAGGTTTCTGTTTTCTACACCAGAGCTAAATCAACAGCTCTTCTCATTCAGCCGATAGGATTCTTTCAGATTAGAAATAGCAGTTCACCCTCCTGGAAACTGCAATTTTGGTGTAAGTGGTATGGGCATGTTATTTCTAAGCTCTGATAATTCCTACATAAACTGAAAATTTCTCCCTTTATGATAATTGATGTGTTTATAAAAAGATAAAGAGATATAGAATATGTTCTATGGGTGTGTGGTGAGGTATGGGGGAAGGGGATGTTTCAGCGGGCCCATGCCGAGGCATTCCTTCCCCCTGAGGGAACAGCCACAGGACAGTATAGTATAGAATAGAGTTTATTCAGGGCACAGGGAGGGGAGTTAAGAGGGTAGTAGAGGCAGAGAGAGAGGGAAAGAGTAGAGAAGTAGGGGCCAGCCATGAGCACGTGGAAAGAGGGGGATGGGAATGGGGAAGGGGGTAAGGGAAGGGAGAAGTAAGAGCAAGAGAGCAAGAGGGTGGGGGGAGAGGAGGGGGAAAGCATCCCCTTTTATAGTGGGCCAGGCCTACCTGGCTGTTGCCTTGTAACTGTGTGGGTGGGGTTTAGACAGAATGCTAACAATAATAATCCCAAAAGATACAACTCCAAATCGTACCTGGCTTGAGGGCTTGTTTGTTTTATATTCGTTTATTTATTATTTGTGTGTGTGTATGTGCGCACGCACACGCGTGATGGACCACGGCAGAAGTCAGAGAACTTCAGGAGTCAGGTCCCTCTCTGCCCTCTGGGTCCCAGGGCTCAAACTCAGTTTTAGGGGCTGGATCCATCACTTGCTAAGTCATATCCCAGGTCCTGTGTCTTTCTTTGAGACAGGGTTTCATGTAGTCCAGGCGAGTCTTGAACTAGTTTTCCTTCTGCCTCTTCATCCCAAATTCTTGGATTGTAGACACAAATCATTGCTTCGGGCTTACGAGGATATAAAAATTGGTTAAGAATTGGTCCCCTGGAAGACCAGCCAGTGACCTTAACCACTGACCCATCTCTCCAGCCCCTAAACTTGAATTAAAAACAAAACACATTTATTTGATTACTATGTGGAGTATCATGTGTGTGCCACAGCATCCGTGTAAAGCTCCGAGAACAGCTTGTGGGAGCTGCTTTTCTCCTTTTACCATGTGGGTCCAGAGATAATGGGGGTTGGTGTCCAACACCTTTTCCAGCTGATCATCTCAGTAGCTGTCACCTCCCATGAGCTTAAACACTGATTATGGACGCACAGAAACAGTAAGATCAGAAAAGGCTGCAGGTCCCCCCCCCCTTTCTTCTACCTTTATGAAGAGCAGATTATTCCAGGATGTACACAGAAAGACTTGTAGAGGTTCACCTGAGCTAAGCCCCACCCCTGCTTGTACGATTGTCTCTGTATTTAGTATATTTAATAAAGAGGCCCACTGTTGAGTCTTTTCTAAAAAATGTTTTCTGTATTTTTAGATTCGAAAGAGAGGCAGCACTCTCACCTCTCTTGTTGCTAAGCAACAAACCGTACAGTTGCTAGGAGACGGACTAGCAAGGTTGGGGGTAATTCTTAATCCAGCCACCACCTTTCATGTCACCTGACTTTAGAGCTTCAGGCAAAAGAGAAAATGTATCAGATAAAGCATAGTGTATCGAGAGACAGGAGCAGGGTGGTCAGGGAATGAACTACTGCAGATAGTAAGGATTTGAGGGGAAGGGTGTGGGGGCTCGGCATGCAGAAGCCCTTACTCGATTTGCTCACATTAGTCTGGAAAAGCCTTCAACTGCCCTGCTGAATTTGATCTTCTGCATGCATCTATTTGCTTTTATCTGAAAAACAAATTAGGGTATAAACTCCAAGACAGAATCTTCCAGTTACCCTTCCTTTTTTTTTTTTTTCCAGTTACCCTTCCCAACTGTATAGGGGAAAGTGGAAATCAACAGCAATGCTCCCAGAAGACTGGCAATTACAGAAATATTTAAGATGATTTAAAGTCCCAAGTCTGGAGGCTGTGGGTGCAGCCCAGCCCATAAACTGCTTAACCAGCTCAAACCGCAGCACCAGGTAAAACAAACCTGTTGACAGGTACACTGGGCAGAGGGAGAAGCAGAAATACAAGGTCTTCCTCTGATACAAATTGAGCTTGAAGCTTGCCTGGGAAACATATGGCTGAGAGAGAAAGATAGAGATAGAGATAGAGAAAGAGAGAGAGATGGAACCCATACTCCATCCCTGAACCCCACATACAGGAGTAGTCTAACTTCTGCATGAGCTGTGGCATGTGTACATATGTAAAAAAATTAAAAATCAATACAATACCCGAGTCAGATACACAGCTCCATTTCCTTCTGCTTCTCCTTCACAATCGTAAAATACAATAGGATTGAGAAGAAATTAGAATATGTGTTCTTGACCAAATTTAGAAGCCAAATGGTCAGACAGACTCGTGTGCAGCTTTTCTTCTACACATAAATAAATATACAGATAGATTCAAAACCTACTCTGGGGGGCCGCAGAGGTGCTTAGTGGTTAGAGTACTAGCTGCTTTCCAGAGGCCCTGAGTTCAGTTTCCAGCATCCACACCTGACGACTTCCAACTCCACGGTCTCATGTCTTCTACCAGCCTCCACAGACATGTGAAGATATGTGGTACGCCCTCACACGCACATACACATAAGTACAAATAAAAACAAATGTTAGAAAGGCGAAATAAAACTGGGTGCTTGATTCCAGTGCTCAGGAGGCAGAGGCAGGCCTCCTGGGAGCTCGAGGCCAGCCTGGTCTACAGAGTGTAAGGGTCCATGATTCACCAAAGAATGCAAACATGGTAGAGTGCTTTATTCTGCAGAAGTCCAGCATGCTGGGGTCCCCCATTACCAAGATAGAGAGACCCCAAAGTGGGCTCACAGGACTAATTTAAAGCACTTTAGGGGAATCCCAGGGTAGGTGGGCTTTGTCTTACTCTATCTCTAAGGACTTTCCATTACTGGGGCATGGGGGCTGGCTAGAAACTGCTGACCCATCGTCCTTGTTTCAGGCCAGGTGGAGGTGGGGACAGTTTCTGACTAGTTGCATGAAACCTGGGTTTTTAGGCCTAGTCTCTTTAACTACCGACTTGAAGCCTGTCATAGAATTAGCCCAGCCTTTTCAAGAGCAAATTCCAGGACAGCCTGAGCAACACAGAGAAACCCTACGGGGGAAAAAACAAACAATAACAACAACAACAACAACAAACAAACAAAACTAAATAATATAAAAATGCACACACACCCTACACACATACACAGACACAAACAAATATGGAGTTCATTTCGTGTTGAGCGTTCCTGGGGATGAAGCATGCCCTGAAGTGTGGTTAATATACCCAGTAACACTCTATTAGAGAAGATTGATCTTCCCTTTACCAGCAGGTATTAATTGTAAATAGCTTCTTGGTCAGGGATGAGATCCGGTGTCCGCTTCCCCCTCTCTGTGTTAGGACCCTGTGTAGCAGGAACCTGGGCAGTCCTGTGCACTCTGCCACCACCCCGAGAGCTCGACGTGCATCATCAGTCCTGTTGTGTCTAGAAGACAGTTTCCTTCCTCTATCTCTGTTGTGTCTGAAATGAGAAATCCAATGCCAGGCTTCACAGGGTCCTGTGACAGGCTGAGTCTCTGGGGCTAGTGTTACCAGCAACCTAGAAGCTCCCAGGCTGTGTCGCAGGGCAGTCTGGAGCCTCTGTTTGCCTAAACCCCAAGTCAGTGACAAGGGCAGCACAGATAAAAATCATCACAAAACAGCCAGGTTCCGTTATCCTCCAGTGATTTTATGGCAAGCAGTCTGTTCTGTGTTCAGCAAAAGTCAGTCTAAAATGGTGGTTCCACGGAACTGGCTTCATGGATGTCAGTTTTCGCTGCCGAGCACTAGGAAGATGTTGGGGAGTAGATTAGTTAAGATAAAATACATGTTCAGGTGTTGCCAGCTTTAACTAAAAGCATGTAAAGAATTTGAACACAGAGTTGGAGAGGTGGCTCGACAGGTTAAAGTCCTTGCTGCCAAATCGGATGGACTCAGTTCGAGCTCTGGAAGTATCTGCAGGAAGGAGTTCTCTGACCTCTACAAGCAACCTGTGTTTTTTATCTGTGCACGAGTGTGTCCACGCACACATACACGCAGAGATGACAACATCACTAATAATATAAATAAATATAATGGAAGAAAGAAAAGGGAACTGCTGTGTGTTGGAGGCTCAGGTGGTGGTAGATTGCTTGCCTGTTGAGCACAGTAAACTGTCAAGGGGCATATGTATGTAATTCCAGCACTTAGAAGCTGGAGACAGGAGATTGGGGAAAAAAATAGTCATTCTTTTTCACACTGTGAGTTCAAGACTAGCCTATAAAAAAACCAACCTGAGAGGGGGAGACGGAAAGATTGTTGCCAGTTCAAGGCCAGCCTGGGCTACATAGAGAATACCAGGCCAGCCAGAACTGCAACGAATTAGCTACACTGTGTCATGAAACAGAAAAAGAAAATCTGAGACAGAGAAATAGAGACAAGGATTTAAACTGAGGGGTGGTGATGCATGCGTCAATCTCAGCGCTTGGGAGGCAGAGGCGGCAGATCTCTATGAGTTCGAGGCCCAAGTTCCAGGATAGCCAGGAGAAACCCTGTCAGAAAGAAAGAAAGAAAGAAAGAAAGAAAGAAAGAAAGAAAGAAAGAAAGAAAGAAAGAAAGAAAGAGGGAGGGAGGGAGAAAGAGAGAGAGAAAGAGGGAGAGAGAGAGGGAGGGAGAAAGGAAAAGAAAAAAGAGAAGAAAGAAAGAAAGAAAGAAAGAAAGAAAGAAAGAAAGAAAGAAAGAGAAAGAGGGAGGGAAGGAGGGAGGGAGGGAGGGAGAGAGGGAGAAAGGAAAAGAAAAAAGAGAAGAAAGAAAGAAAGAAAGAAAGAAAGAAAGAAAGAAAGAAAGAAAGAAAGAGGATGGAATTTTAAAATTGTGACACATGAGGCTGTAGAGAGGCCTCAACAGCTGAGAGGACTGACTGTTCTTTCAGAGGACCTGGGTTCAATTCCCAGCACCTATATGGCAGCTCACAACTGTCTGTAACTCAAGGATCTGACACTCTCACACAGACATACAAGCAGGTAAAACACCAGTGCACATAAAATAAGAATTATAAAAATATAAGTAAAATAAAAAATAAAGTGTTTATAAAATTAATTAATTAAATTGTGACATCTAGTCTGGGAAGAGAATTCAGTACTTACTGCCAAGTCTGAAAACCCAAGCTCTGTCCCTAGAACCCACAGGACAGATGGAAAGAACTGACTCCTGCAAGTTGTCCTTTGACCTGCACATACAAAATAAGTAAAATAAAAGGTACAACAATTGAAATATGCCAGCCCAGTAATAAACATTATTTTTCATTTTGTTTTATTTTAGTTTATGTGTATAGGTGTTTTGCCTGTTGTATATCTATCTCTACACCACATGTGTACCAGGGCCCAGGACATCCAAGAGATGAGGTGGGATCACTTAGAACTAGCGTTACAGATAATTGTGAATACCATCTGGGCACTAGGAACTTGAATCCAGGACCTCTGGAAGAGCAGCCCACATTTTCTAGCCATTTTTCTAGCCCCAGTCAATAAACATTTTTTAATTATTATATACCAGTGTTATGGTTTGTCTATGCTCAGCCCAGGGAGTGGCATTATTAGAAGCTGTGGCCCTGTTGGACTATGTGTGTCACTGTGGGTGTGGGCTATGAGACCCTTATTCTAAGCCTGGAAGCCAGTATTCTGCTAGCAGCCTTCAGTTGAAGATGTAGAACTCTCAGCTCTGCCTGTACCATGTCTGCCTGAATGCTGCCATTTTCCTGCCTTGATGATAATGGACTGAACCTCTGAACCTGTAAGCCAGCCCCAATTAAATGTTGTCCTTGTAAGAGTTGTCTTGGTCGTGGTGTCTTTTCACAGCAGTAAAACCCTAACTAAGACAACCAACCAGTCTTTGTGTCAGACATTTTTCTCTGTAGCCCAGGAGGTCTTAAATTTGTGACCTTTTTTTTTTTAAATTTATTTATTTTATGTATATTAGTATACTGTAGCTGTCTTCAGACACACCATAAGAGGGCATCAGATCCTATTACAGATGGTTGTGAGCAACCATGTGACTGCTGGGAATCGAACTCAGGACCTCCAGAAGAACAGTCAGTGCTTCTAACTGCTGAGCCATCTCTCCAGTCCCAGATTTGTGATCTTTTTATCTCAGTTGTACAGACGTGCTTTGCAGTTTCTGTTTTGTTTATGTTTTTATTTAAAATAGTCTTTCTGTATAGCCCAGGTTGGCCTGAACTCATTCTGTAGACCAGGTTGGCCTTGAACTTGAAGATCCATCTACCTCTGCCTCCAGAGTGCTAGGATTAAAGACACACACGACCACGGCTTAAAGAGTTTTAAAAAATGTTTCGGAGTGTCTGCCTGCATGTCTGTCTGTTCACCCTGTATATGCCTGTGCCCAAGGAAGACAAAAGAAAGCATCAGATCCCCGGAACAGGAGCTAGAGACAATTGTAGGCCACCATATCAGTGCCAGGTATAAAATACAGATCCACTGCAAGAGCTGTCCGTCCAGCACCCCTCTCCCTTAGATATCACCTTTAAGATGTATTTATTTATGGGGGGGGGGATGCCCTGTGGCACAGCACAGAGGGACACCTTTCAGTGAGTCAGTTTTCTCCTAGAGGTTGAATTCAAGTCTGTCAGGCTTGGTGAGACATGACTTTTCCTGAGTTATCTCAGTGACTAATAATTTTACATCCTAGATTCACTGTAGAATCTGGCACTTGACACAGCCTGTAATCCCGGCCTTCGGGCAATGGAGGTAGACTGGCCAGAAATCCAAGACTCATCCTAAACAGTATACTGAGTTCAAGGCCAGCCTGAGCTACTGGAAATCTAAGTATAAGCTGGAGAGATGCCCAGTTGGCAAAGGGGCAGCCACAAAAGCCTGAGGACCTGGATTTGGATGCACAGTGTATGCCGAAGAGCTGGGTGCGGCAGATCCGGTCTATCGGGCCAGCACCAGAGAGTTAGAGACTTGGCTTCCCAATGCTCATTGGTAAACTAGCTTAGCCAAATCCACCAAAACCAGGTTCAGTGAGAGATCCTATCTCCAGAACAAAACAAAACAAAATAACAAGCAAACAAAGCACCAGGGGCAACAATAGCAAAAACTCTAAATATAGTAAATAAAGAAATAAATTCATAAGGAGAGTTACATTTAGGGCGAAGGACATAGCTCATTTGGTAGAATGCTTGCCTGGTATGAATGAGGCGCTGCAAAAAACAGGTGTTGGGAGGTCCAGAGTGGTAACCCATGCACGCCTTTAATCCCAGCACACTGGAGGCAGAGGCAGGTGTATCTCTGAGTTCAAGACCAGCCTGGTCTACATAGTAAGTTCCAGGACAGTCAGGGCTCTGTCTCTTTCTTTTTCTTTAAAATTTTATTTTTTTCAAGACAGGGTCTCACTATGTAGCTCTGGCCTCCTGGAACTCCTAGGTTGGCCTCAAACTCACAGAGATCTGCCTACCTCTGCTTCCCAAGTGCTAGGATTAAAGATGTGTAACACTACACTGGGCTTAGAGAACCTGTCTCACAAAACAAAACAAAACAAAACAGCAAAACCAAAAACCAAACCAACCAACCAACCAACCAACCAAACAAACAAACAAACAAAAAAACTCAAAAGATCCCTTACCACTAAAACATAAAAACAAACAACCAAAACCAACTCAGGTGCTTCACATACTGTTATAATCCCTCACTCAGACACTCTAAGAGGTGGGACAGGAGGGTCAAAGGTGAAGGTCATCCCTGGCTACATAGTAAACTTGAAGTCTGTCTGGGATATGTGCAACCACATGGTACCTTGTTGCACACACACAAAAAGTGTGTGCATGTACGTGTCTGTGTAAGTACAGTAACAGTCAGGACCAAAGTGGTGTGTGCCTTAATCCATGTTACTCAGGCTGAGGTGGGAAGGTCGGCAGTTCGAGACCGGTCTTTGACAATTTAGTGAGACCTTGTCTCCTTTATTTTCTGGGGTCTGGTTCTCTCTCTCTCTCTCTACCACATGGGTTCCGGGTGTGAAACCCAGATCATCGGGTTTCACCCAACACCTTTACCTGATGAGCTACCTCACCCGCCCTTGGCTCCTTTTTGGTTTTGGTCAGGATCTTATGTCATGTAGCTTAGGTTGGCTTCAAACTCCATACGAAGTAGGGGCTGGCTTTGGATGTCTGATCTTCCAATTTCCACCTCCCATTTGCTGACATTAAAGGCAGTTGAAAGCGTGCCCGAGTAGCAATCTCTACAGGACCCAAGCCAACTTTCTTGCTGATACTCACTCTGGCCCTTTTTTCCTACCAGTGGAATGTGAAAGGGGAAAACCCCTGCCTGTTTTTTTTGTTTGTTTGC
Organism: Grammomys surdaster; assembly: GCF_004785775.1. NCBI lineage: Eukaryota > Metazoa > Chordata > Mammalia > Rodentia > Muridae > Grammomys > Grammomys surdaster. The sequence goes on along the minus strand of NW_021620574.1, from coordinate 1,321,390 downwards.
TTGTTTTGTTTTGTTTTGTTTTTGTTTTAAGGCCCCAGGATACATGCTGCTTGTGTGAACTCGGCGACCAACCAGCTGAATGACTCACTTTTGCAGAATTCAGCAGATACCTTTGCCTGGAACGTTGGCAGCTACAGAAAACCTCCTGCTTGACCTCATTCTGCAGATTCTGTGGGATGATGTTCCTCTCAGACCATCTAGAGGCCTGGTGTTCCAGGGGGTTTCCTGTCAGCAGGGCCGGCTCTATTCGGACTGCAATTCTGGTCGGCTGTTTTCTTGTTTGGTCAAATAGGAGCTCTGTTTTGCTGAGTTGGTGCTCCCTGACAGGCTAATCCTTTTACCTTTTGGGGAACATTGTTAGAGTCCTGGAGGCCAGCCACAGCCAGCAAGTCATTGACAGTGCCCTTCATGTGGCTTTGTACCAGTGAAGGGCCTTCCCTTCTGCTCAGGGAATGAGTCCTTCTTGGCTCAACTGAACACCTTCTCCACACAGCACAGGGTGATCACTTAGGGCTGGACAGCTTTAACAAGGCAATTAGCATAATGTACAGAAGGCTGGTGGCCTCAAAACCGGAAGGGGCTGTAACTTAGACTACCCGGTGTCATTGGGAAGGACGAAAAGGAACAATTTTTCGGTGGGCATTGGAAAGCCATTTTCTAAACCAGCAGGCGTGGTTCTTTTTCAACCTGGGGTGAGGGGCATAGGGGAAGCTCTCCTAGAAGACAGGTGCAAAGGAGAAGACTTTACTGGAAACACAAAGAGCAGCTTAATGTTGCCAGGGAGGCTGGATAGATGCCAGGAGACATCCCAGGGGAGGGTGCTGCCAAGCAACGGACAGGCAGAGAGCTGACCGAGCTCTTTTCTTAATGCTGACTGCTGGCTCCGAAGTTGTATCAGAGAACTACATGGGAAGGCTCAGTATGCTTTGACACAATCATGGCGACTCCAGAGCCATCTGAAGTCTGAGAATCTAAGAAGCGGGCTAGAGAGATGGCGAATCCGTCAGCTCTCTTCGGAGTGGCTCTTCGGCTTGGGTGGGACACTCCTTGAGACAGTGCCACATGGCCAGACATTCAGTGTCACACCACACCGTCTGTGCCTTTGAAATGGCCAGTTTGAATCTGAGTGTCTCCTAAATGCTTCCCAGACACTTCTTGGGCAAGGAGGGGAACGTAGAAAGAGTACACCGTTTTAGCCAGCAAATGTAGGGTTAACTGTGCTTTTGTACAGGCAGAACTGAAAGTCAGAGGCTAGGGTTGGTGGGTAGGCAGGACAGGGAAGAGGGTTTGGGATGTTTCCTAAAACTGTCAGCGGTCATCTTACTAATGAGAAATCTTAGACCAGAAAAGCAAAATCTAATCTACAGAGGCAGAATCTGGTGTCGACAGAGCCAGGCCTGTTGGCTCTTCGGCTGGCAACACATGCACTACAGCGTTTTAAGAGGCTTGGGTGGTGGCTGGAGAGATGGCTCTGCAGTTAAGAACACTGACTGCTTTTCCAGAGGTCCTGAGTTCCCAGCAACCACATGGTGGCTCACAACCATCTCAGACCAATGCCTCACCCATCCTAAAACAATACATCAATTCTGTTCTTCAATCATCTCTTAATTTTTAATCTTTCCTTCGAAAATACTCTATTTTAGTGAACTAGACAGTGGATGTAGGCAGTGGGGGTCAGGGGTGGGGTGAGCATCCTTCAGACATTCTTTAAACAATTAACTTCCCGAAGTCTTTCAGGACAGGCTGCGTTCTGCACAGCCTTGATGGCCTTCTTGGTGGTGTCGGTTGCCGCAGTAGTAATTTGTCGTCTCCATAGCAACCGAGTCCCAAGGCTTTTTACTAGGATGCAATCCAGGGACCACACTAGACACAAAGTATCAGTTCTTCAAAGCAAGCCGGTTGATGCCGTTTAAAGTAATAAGGAGAGGGCTGCGGTAATTGGTGTAATATAAAATGTAATAACAGGATGTGTCCAGAGCTCGGGCTTGGGCCTTTAATTACCTCCTCCTCACCTTTATTCCTGTCTTCTGCTCTCCTAGACACACTGTCCCCTCAGCGGCCATGCCGTCTCTGCAGGAACTTGTTTGTTCTTTGAGAATATGCACTCAGTAGCAGAGAACCACACAAATGGGAACTTTTTATAAAAAATATTTGTTTGTGTATTATTTGTTTGTTTGGTATCTTGGTTAGGGTTTCTGTTGCCTCAGTAAAACACCATGACCAAGAGGTACAGTGGGGAGGAAAGGGTTTATTCGGCTTATACTTCCTGTTACTGTTCATCACTGAAGGAAGTCAGGGCTGGAACTCAAACAGGGCAGGATCCTGGAGGCAGGGGCTGATGCAGAGGCCATGGAGGGATGTCACTTACTGGCTTGCTTCTCCTGGCTTGCTCAGCTTGCTTTCTTATAGAACCCAGGACCACCAGCCCAAGGATGGCTCCACCTACAGTGGGCCCTCCCTCATGGATCACTAGTTGAGAAAATGCCTTACAGCTGGATCTCATGGAGGCATTTCCTCAACCTAGGCTCCTTTCTCTGTGATAACTCCAGCTTGTGTCAAGTTGACACACAGAATCAGCCAGTACATTTGGGTTTTTTTTTTTTTGTATGTTTGTTTTTGTTTTTATTTTGTTTTGTTGCGACAGGATTTCTCTAAGTAGCCCTGGTTGTCCTGGAACTCACTCTGTAGACCAGGCTGGCCTCAAAATCACAGAGGTCATCCTTCCTCTGCCTCCCGAGTTCTAGGATTAAAGGTGTGTATGACCATTGCCTGGCTGATTTATTCATTCTTATTTTCTGAGTGTTTAGCTTGCCTGTGTGTATGTGGGCTGTATGTGTGTGCAGTGTCTGAGGAAGCCAGGAGAGGACATTGGCTTCCCTGGGACTGTAGTTACAGACAGTGGTGAACACTACACGGCTGGGAATTGAACCCAGGTCCTCTGAAAAAGCAGCCAGTGCTTTCAACCGCTAAGCCAGCTCTCTAGCTCTCCAGCCCCCTATTTTAGCTTTTTGAAGTAGAATCTCACACTGTAGCTCAGGCTAGCCCGGAACTCATGACAGTCAATCCTCCTGCCTTGGCTTATAGAGTTCTGTCATTCTAGGTCTGTGCTAACTTAAAATGGAGTCGTACACATCCGTGTGAACAGGAAGACTTTTTAGACATTTGCACAAGTGTTTGATAAGCAATGGGAGGAATAAAAATAGAAGCCAAAGGGATTCTTCAAGTGTGTTACGTGTCTGTAAGGCACCACATACCATCCATATGGAGAAGGTATTTCATATTTTTTTCTATGTTTCCGTTTTTGTTTGTTTTGTTTTTAAGACAGAGTCTTACCACATAACCCAGGCTGGCCTGAAATTTTTATTTCTGTGTTAATTTTGGACATTAGGACACAGACAAGAGAGGCCGGGCGGTGGTGGTGCATGCCTTTAATCCCAGCATTTGGGAGGCAGAGGCAGGCGGATTTCTGAGTTCGAGGCCAGCCTGGTCTACAGAGTGAGTTCCAGGACAGCCAGGGCTACACAGAGAAACCCTGTCTCAAAAAACAAAAACAAACAAACAAACAAACAAAAAAAAAAGCTAGTTCTGTAAAACAGCCAGGACTGGAGGGCTGTAGTCAAGTTCTAGAACTTACGACTTAAAGAAGTATAAATTATGATCCGTACGCTCAGTAAATCCAGCTGAAGGGAACATGACTGCATTTTCAGCAGCCCGGTCAATTACATAACATAAGCATATATAATTACATGCTAAATGCTTCAGGAGTCTGGAGGTTGTGGAGGCAGGGACTAGGCAAGCAAGAGCTTATGGCTGAATGATCTTGGAGCTGAGCGTTGGATGGTCTCTGAGATGCATATGAGGAAAGGAATGACCGGGACCTTGTCCTGGAGGGGGAAGCAGCCATCCTGCTCACAGCTGAATGGAGCTGATGGGGCTGGCTGGACCAGCTCTGAAGGCCTTTAAAGTAAGGCAGAGTTTAAGCTTACTGCTTAACAAGAAAACAGTCATTAAAGGCCTCAGATCAATCAAGCGGTGTAACAAAAGAATGTTTAAAGAGGATGTTTGGTTGCTAGTTCTGGTGGCTCAGATCTGTAATCCTAGCACTCAAGGCTGACCCAAGAGGATTGCTGCGAATTTAAGGCCAGCCTGAGCCACATGGTGAGGTAAAGGCCCCCCACACCCCAAGAGGTGACACATGAGCTGGGCTCTGACACAATTGGCCTTCTTAGCAAAAGCCATCGTCGTCATCCTGGCAAAGGCACTGAGTCGGGTGTGAGAGAGGCTCCTGCCTGCCAGGCTGAGCTCAGAAAGAGCAATCTGTTGATGAGGCCCAGGAAGAGGAGAAAAGCTACCTAAATACAGACAGTTGAGTTCAGGGAGAAGGCCTGGCCAGAGAGTGCTGATTTCAGAGACACATTGAGGAATGAAGTAAAAGAAAAAGAGACGTATTTAATTAATTAATTTATTAGCTGGGCAGTGGTGGCACACACCTTTAATCCTAGCACTTGGGAGGCAGAGGCAGGTGGATTTTTGAGTTTGAGGCCAGCCTGGTCTACAGAGTTAGTTCCAGGACAGCCAGGGCTATACAGAGAAACTCTGTCTCGAAAAAACTAAAAGAAAGAAAAAAGAAATTAATTATTAATTTATTAATTAATTTAAATTTGTGTGTATGAGGGGGTGCTGTGCAGGCATGTGCATACCACAGCGTACATGTAGAGGTCAGAGGACAACTGTATCTTCAGTCTTAGCAGCCCCATGTGATTATCCATTCTGGGTTAGTCTATCAGCGCACACTGCACCTGCCTGTGCGGTGCTGGCGATCTGTGCATGCTAGGGTAGCTTTTCCCTTCTGAATCATGTGTCTCTCACTCTTTACTTAGAGCCAAGCATGATGGTGCAGGTCTATCCTCCCCTCATTTGGAGGCAGAGGCAAGAGGAACATAACAAATGTGTAGCTAGCCCGGTCTACTATTAAGTTGACTCTTGTCTCAAAAGACAAAACAAAAATGTTGGCAGCAAAGCTTGCTACGTGGCATCTGCTGACATTCAAGCTGCTTGGCAGATGGAGGGAAGGATCGATCGTGTGAGCCCAGACGGTTAGGAACATCATAAACAACACAGTAAGACTCTCATCTAGAGAACAAAAAGATAGAAAGAAGAAATGTATTTATATTGGCAGTAGTCTTCTTCAGTCTTTGCCTTGGGGCTTGTTTCTTCCTGTCAAGGCCCCTAACCCATGGTCCATTTACCATCAGAATGTTCTAAAATGGAGTTTGCTGGAACCATCCAGATGGCTCATCAGATAAAGGCTCTGGCCGCCAAACCTGATGACCTAGGACTCACATGCTGCAGGAGAGAACTGACTTCCTCAGGCTCTTCTGTGCCCTCTGTGTGCTGTGGTATGCCACATACAAATAAACAAATGTGATATCTAGGGCCTTGAAAGAGGACTCTTCCAGAATTCCTGGGTTTGGTTCCCAGGACCCAAACTGCAGCTCTCAACTCTCTAACTCCAGTTTCAGGGACCCAATGCCTCTTCTTTCTTCCTTTAAACAAGTATTTATTTATTTTTGCATGTATGGATGTTTTGCCTGCATCTGTGCACCATGTGGTGTTGTGCCAATGGAATGTCATATCTCTCAGACCTGGAGTTACCATGTGGCTTTAGTTCTCAGAGTTCGTATCTGTCTGTAATTCCAGTCCCAGGGATCTGACGCTCCCTCTGGCCTCCTCAGGAACTGGACATACAAATGGTACACATACATACATGAAGGCAAAACACTCATTTGCATAAATTAAAATGAAAAGAACCTATATCTAGGTGTAGTGTTGGCGCAGGCCTTTAATCTCAGTTCTTGGGAGACAGAGTCAGGGGGGATCTCGATGAGTTCCAGGTTAGCCTTGAATCGTTTATAGAGCTTTGTAGTGAGAACCTGTTTTGAGAAAAAAAACCAAAACAACCTCTCTACCCACCAAATCAACAACAACCCGCAGTTTGGATCATGTTACTTCTTTGCTTCTTATGAGTTATCAATGCAGACTCCTTTGTCTCTTTTGTATTTCCACTGAGCTTCCCTCTTTTTGAGGTTGTTTCTTTAAACTGTGCATTAAAACTCACCCCCTACAAGCTCATACTGTCTCTCTGTCTCTGTAGCATACAGCTCAGGCTGGCTTCACTATGTAGGTAATGTTGGTTTTTTCTTTTCTTTCTTTTTTGATACAGGGCCTCACTATGTAGCTGGGTCAGGCCTGGAAGTCACTATGTAAACCAGGCTGGCCTAGAACTCACAGAGATCCACCTACCTCTCTGCCTCCCCAGTGCTGGGATTTCATATGGTGCCACTGTGCCTAGCAATTCCCCCAAACACATACTTTTGGTTTTTTTTTTTATTTGTTTGTCTGTGGTTCAACAGGGTCTCACGTAGTCCAGGTTGGCCTCAAACTTTCTATACAGCCAAAGATCATCTTAAAGGACAGCTTCTAAGGTTAAGTGCTGGGATCACAGACATGGACTCCCACCCCAGGCAGATCCTCCGCTACAAGCTATGAACTTTCATCCTTTTATCCCCAGGAAAGTAACATTTCTCTCCCACAGCTTAGCTACAGTATCACTTCCTCTGTGATTTTTAGATAACCACTTGAACCTCAAGCAAGGAAAATTCGCCACTCCTCCCTTCCATCATGGCTCTCCTAGTAGGGGGCTCCTCTGCACAGAGGCACTGGCTCTCCTGGCTCCCTCAAAAGCTCCACTCAGTGATTCAGATCTTCACTGGAGTGAGTGTTTTGGGGTTCAGGGCTCAGAGCTCAGTGACCCTGTGCTTTAAAAGACTTTCGAGTAGGCGAATGGACACGGTGAATTGGTTTACATCACAGCCTGGTAGGCAGCCTGTCTGAAGAACTTTCTAATAGTCTTGCTTATAGTTCTTCAGGCCAAGGTCACAGCCAGGGCCACTCCCTAGCCTGTTGTTCCGAAGAATCCACTGCTGTTTGATGACTCAGCCTCTGCTGTAGGAGTGCTCTCTGTGAGAAACTAGTTCTGACAATCTCGTCCTCCACAAAGAATTCCTTGTGCGGGGGGGGGGGGGGGGGGAACGGTTTCCCTGACTATCGTGGCTTATTATCAAGGACGCAGGGGACAGTGATGGGGCTACACTGGTGCCAAAGAATCAGCAGGCTCCTGTTCAGGGTCAAGGGCTAGTGGCTGTTAGCTAACACTTACGTGCTTGTCAGATCCACTCTTTTAACCTCCCAAACAAAGTTATTAGATATTAGCTATTAGATTAAATATTTAAATATTAAAGCTATGAGATTAGATATTTGAATGAGATCATATATCTGAATAAGGTCATCTAAACTAATATGTAAATTAGTTTGTGTGTGTGTGTGTGTGTGTAGTGAAGCCATGGTGTGTCATGGTGTTACACACTCCTAGTTCTTGGGGGCAGGAGCAGGTGGATCTCTGTGAGTTCCAGGACAGCTAGTTATATAATGAAACCCTATCTCCAAACTTTTTGGTTTTACACATTTATTTACTTTATGTGTGTCATTTTGTGTGTGAGTCACAGTGTGTATGTGTGTGTGTGTCTCAGAGGACAACATGTGGGGCAGTAGGTTTTTCCTCCTACCATGTGGCTTCTGGGCATGGAACTTAGATCTTAGAGAGAAGCGGCCTTACCCACTGAGCCATCCAACCGTTCCTAGACTAGATGATCTCTAAGGTCACTTCCAGTAACCATTTCATGGCATAACTCTTATGTAGTAGCAATATAGCAAGTCTGAGTCCGCGTTCGTTGATGTTTTACAAATAGGGAAAGCAGGAACCGTGCAATGGATTGGCTTCAGTCGTGTGAAGTCTTCCCCAGCTCTGCGTCCTGAAACACTCAACATATCTTGGCTCCAGTGCAAGATTCTAACAGCTTTCTTGTTAGAGAGGGCCAGTGAACCAGCTCAGCGGGGAAAGGGACTTGCCACAAGCCTGATACCCTGAGGTCAGTCCCTGACACCGATTCTCATACATGTGCCCCTCCTCCATGAATAAATAATGAATGTCATTAAAAAAAAAAAAAAGACTGCTGGAGGCAGAGGCAGGATGATTACCAAAAATTTAGGTCCAGCCTGGTCTATATAGCAAGTTCCAAGACAGCCAGGGCTATATGGCTAGACTGGGTACTCTGGGCATCACAGTTGGAAGAGTGCTTGGCTAGCATGCACTAGGTTAGACCCTTAGCACTGAGCCTGAGATATAGGAGGCCCTGAAGAAACAAAGAAAGGAAGGAAGGAAAGAAGGGAAGGAGGGGAGGGAAAGGGAGGGGAAAGAAGGGAAGAGAGTGTGCCCACCTACCTACCCTCTTTCTGAAGCTTTGAAAAAAAAAAGTCACAGTGTTATAGACAAAGGTTACAGTGTTAATACGAACACTATAGAATACCACTTAACAAAACTTCCATAACCTACCCAGGCGATCAGTTTCTCAGTATGGAGGATAAGAAAACCCAGACTGTCAGGAGCTTTTACAGAAGGAGCCAGGGACGACAGCAAGGAACAGATTGGAAGCTGCTGATATGTATTTCTGTCATCTGTTGACTAGGACGAGGGGCTCTGGTCCCACGGGCACAATGACAAGGTCAGCCCCATCTCTTCTCTGTGTTCTTGGCAACAGCCAGTCAAGCCAGAAAGAGCAATCTGTCAAATGTAATTAGAGTAGAAGAGAGTGAACAATGGGTACCCAGCTCTGAGCTGACAGCCCTGGTTAATGACGGGAGGACCTCAGAGAGACGAGTTTTGTGCGCTTGAAAACGGGTTCTTCAGATCAATCCTTTCCTTCACTCAGAGTGTAAAACGTCTCTAACTGGATTCTTACCTACTGCACCACAAATCTTCAGGTCTGTGTGTTTTTTTAGAATTCGAGTACATCCAACAAAGGCAGGAGAGAGCGTGGGTCTGGTCCAAAGGTGAGGTTGAAACAGAAGACAGTTACATCATGCGTAACCTTGGATGTGGGGCTGTGTGCATGCTGTTCACCATGGGGCTGTGTGCATGCTGTTCATGTTATGAGTGGGTTCTCGTTTCTTTTTTTGTATTAAGTTATACCAGTGACATTAGCATTTCTCTATCTTTGAAATCCTCTTAATACAAGGTTTATGATTTCAGTGCTGAAGCGTCTGAAGTTTTATTAGAGTCATGGATAAACATACTGTAAGATGCAAAACCGTTTACATTTTTGATTTGTATTTTAAAAAGCCTCTCTTATCTGTCACATCAAAAAATGGATTTCACAAAGAAGAGAGTATCTTTTTTTAAAATTCGGTTAGATATATTTCTTAAAATTAATAGATGAACTAGACTACTGATGCTTAGAAAGAAACATGTGCACAATGTAAAGTTTCAAATCAGTGAAGCCTGTCGAGCTATTATTCCAAATTCCAATGCTTTATTCATTTAAGTTGGTCTAGGTATTTAGTAATGAACAAATGTTCTCAGAGATGGACATTTAATTATCTTAAAAGATAAAATTAAAAATCAGGTAAAGTGAAAGGTCTCGGGCAGGAAGAGGGGAGCACCAGGCTGGGACCCACTGGTCCCATTTATGAGTTATGTCCATTTATTCTCTCAGTTAATCCCCACCGCACTCTCTGGAGCCCGTCTCTTTCTATTCTCTCCTCTGGGTAGATAAGGAAATTAGTCCAATAACACAAAGAAACACAGGCCTCCCCCAGTCCAGGCTGGTCCGGTTCCAAGAGCCACAATGTGAGAACCTTTCCGGTAGATATAAGAAATATTAAATATTACAACCCATCGAATTCACAATGAGATGTTAAGCCAACATCTGTCTCTTATACACACAGTGGCTTTAGCCTGGTGTGTTCACCTCACTCCCTTTACAGCACGAGGGGAATCTTTTATTTTCTTTTTAAAAATTGTTTATTAGATTTATTTATTCTGTTCTTTTATTTTCTGACAGCGTCTCTGCCCGCCCCACCCCAGTCCTTTGTCCCCTTTCTCTTACATACCCATTATGTTTATAAACTATCTTGTAAAATGTCACTACTCTCTCACCTCAAGCCTGGCGCCCCCCCCCCCAAGCATTTCCAACATTGCTCCTTCGGTCGTCATGGATGTATGTGTATAAGTGTGTCATGGTTTTGTGTGACTTTTAAAAACAGAACTGGCGCCATGCTGTATTTTCTGTTTGCCCGTCCGTTTTCTATCCGTGCCCTGTGGAACTCCTTTGAAATGTTTATGCCTCTTCCTCCCAGCTGTCGTCTCAGCATCAGAAACACTTTCACTTGTTGTCCCTCAGCCTCGCACCTGGGCTTTGAAATGACTTCATGGCACAAGTCAACCTCTAACTGGGTTTGTATTCACTGGGCAGGTTGAAACAGGCATAGGCTTTAGGGCTGACTGAAGTGTTACTAACAACTTAAGGGGAACCGGGGAAATAGCAGGCGGCTCTATCAGCATTGTGAGCTCAAAGAGAGGCCCAGCCAGGCGCGCTGTGTTCTCACCGTTATCGTTAGCCCCCTGCCTCCGGATGGTTAGCCCTCACTCTCCAGTCATTAGTTCCCTACACCTGAGGTATTACTAGCCTACTCACAAAGGCGATGCTGTAAAGACCAAGTGAGGTAGCACAGGGAATGATCGCGAACCTTATACTGACGCCTGTTTCCGCTTCTCGGGGGATGGTCTTTCAGAGGAAGCCCTAAACTGTGCCTCAAAGGAGAATGGTTAATGAATGGAGCTATGGGTGTGGCTGGTAGCCCGGAACTCGTGGAGGACCGGATGCATACCTGTGGTCCAAACCCTTGGGAGACTGCAGAAGCCGGGAGACCCTGTCCAATACAAAACAAACCAGAAACAACAACAACAAAACTAAATTAAAGGCACTGGAGAACGCCAGCAGAGACGACAGTTGATTAGTTTCTCGAGTGACGTTTGTCAAATGTAAAATAGGGTAATAGTAATGTGTGGTCTGTTCCAAGTGCCACCTCGTTTGGTCCCCACAGCAGCACCTGTGGCGCAGCGGCCTGCGTTTCTAAACGAGATAATCTATGAATGGAGAGCACTTAGGATATTTTTGGTGTGGATGATGTATGTGGTATTATACTGTGCTGACAGGGTAGCCTAAATTTGGGATTAGCTTACATTCGCTGTCTCTTAGTTGCTTCGCTTTACTTAGTTGCTTTATTTCTTTTGAGATGGCCTCAAGGAGCGGGGACTGGGGCTGTCTTTGAACTCCTGAATTGCCTACTGCCTCCTGAGTGCCTGGGTTACGAGCATGCGCCCTCACATTTGGCTAACGCAGCACACCTGGCTAACGCATGACTTCGCTGGATGCCTGCAGCCTGTCTGCAGCCTCGCCGCGCATGTGGAAAATACGAAGCACAAAACGGAGGTCTTGTCCCCAAAAGGGCTTATGATTTTTAAATTGAAGTTCTTCAAAATATGAGGTAACATATTTTGGGAATTTTGAACCCCGTAATTAAAATCTTTGCTAACGCCCACTGTAGGGGTAGCTGCCATCGACCAACACAAAGCAGAGTTATGAATATTCACAATCCGTGGATATTTGTAATTTTTTTCAAATTATGAAAACTGTTTATCAAAATTTTTCTTTAATTACAAAGGTAAAGGTAAGGCCGTGACATCTGCTCTTTTGTTCTAGCTGGGCCTTGAATCTGAAAGGGAGTCTTTGGAGGGTCTCTGGGAGGGCTAACCAGGCTGGTCTCAGGAGCTGTCTGAGGGCTGGGGCAGCTGCTGGCAGATGGTCTCCTGCTGCTCAGCTTTCATAGAGACCCAGAAGCACTCAAATATTCCATTGTTCTAAACACAATACAAGTGGATACTTAGCGGGCAGATGAAATTTAGTAGGAACTAAAACACACTGGAGCAATGAGCCGGTACTCACAAAACGAGCCTGGTGTGGGGGGAATTTCCAAGTAACAAACCTATGCTGTTTCTAAAATGTCTGCCTATCCCTCTCAGCTCAGAGAACTTTCTCTAACCCACAGAACCTGTTTTTAGGGTGGGTGTGTGTGAACTCATCCCAACCAGCCCCAAACTGAAATTCCAATTCAACAAAAAAAAGATCACTTCAGCTGTCAGGAGCTGAAGCCACGTGTGAATTTTGGTCTTAGAATCAGTCAGACAGCAGATGGGCCAAGTGTTTGGGGAATGTGATGAGGCCCGAGCCAAGCCCCTTTGCCTTAATTCCAGGCTTAGCTCAGAGAGGAGCAATCCGGAATGCGTTTCTTTTAAAGGGACAACATTAAAATGTCCTTTTGCTTTTGTGCGTTATTTATGGAGTTGAGGTATTAGAGATTGAACTCGGTGCGGCACACACTGCAAAAGCTCTGCCATTTTTTGTTGTTGTTTTGTTGACCTTGTAGCCAGGATGGCCTAGACACCCTCCTACTTTGGCCACCAGAGTACAGGTGTGCCCCACTCTGCCCAGTTTACATTACTATTATAAGAAACCAACTAATAATGTGAAAAGGAAGTATTGCTAAGAAAGCCCCCTTTTTACACTGAAGAAATTTCTCTTCCTTCTCTTCTCCTTCTCTCCAGCCCCTGCCCCACTGACTGGGTTTCTTTGTGTAGCCCTGGCTGTTCTTGAACTCACAGAGATTCTTCCTGGTACTGAAGAGATTTCTTAGCAGACAAATGTCTTTGATGGTGTGTGTTGATTAATTCTCTGCTACCAGTCAACTGAGCCAATTCAAGCCAGATTAGATTATACTAAAGGCAGGTTTATTAGGGCAAATTCACTGGCCCCCAAGAATTGAGGCCAGGGGATTTGCGATGGGGAGAGAAGGGGGAGAGGGAGAAAGAGAGAGCGGCAGAGAGAGAGAAAGAGAGAGACAGAGACGGAGAGAGACAGAGAGACAAAGACACAGAGAGGTACCAAAATGTCTGGATTACACAGGGAGGAGCCTCTGGGGGAAGGGCAGTCCAGCCCCTGGAATGGAAAGTTCAGGGTTGGGTGTAGGGTAGCCAGTTAGGGCCTGAGGGATCCTGGGAGTACCTGGAGGTCAGGTCTGCTTTGATATGTAAAATATGCAGCTCAGTTCTTCCTTGTTCCTTTCTGAAACTGAACTGTGTGTAGTTAGTTGGACACTGGCAACGCCACTACTATAAGGTGCTTAGATCCACAAACCAATGCTTTAGTCCCTCTATGTCCCAAAGAAGTTGGTAAAGTAGATTTAATAGTAGTTCGGCCAAAACAGAGAGAGTTGTCTCCTAACCCATGTTCCAGGTTAGCAGAAAAGACAAAACGAAAGCCAAGAAATGCCGGGCAGTGGTGGCGGACGCCTTTAATCCCAGCACTTGGGAGGCAGAGACAGGAGGATTTCTGAGTTCGAGGCCAGCCTGGTCTACAAGTGAGTTCCAGGACAGCCAGGGCTACACAGAGAAACCCTGTCTCGAAAAACCAAAAAAAAAAAAAAGCGAAGAAATCCGAGTGTGTACTATAACCTTGTGAACGTTAACCAGCCTTTTCCTGAGGAGCAGATTTGGGCCCCTGAGTATTTCATTAGTCCTTAAGGAGTCGGTTTGTATTGACGTTTGGGCCAAGGATGTGGGACCATAAAGATCTTAGGCAGTGACACAGCAAAAATAAAGGACCAACAAAGCGGCCTGAATGAGACCTAACACTTTCAGTCTAGTGGTCCAATGAGCTGGCTCTGGAAGTACCTGCAAAAAGGGTTCACCCCTAAAGAGATAAGTGGAATAATTATCCCTTTAATGAGATACGGTGCCTTCCCTTCCCAGAATTCCCGCAGCCCAGCACTGCGGTTTGCAGGGCTGTGCTCAGGCAGTGCCATAAGCCCCACCCGCTTTTTGGATCTTAGAAAAAATGTAACTTTTTCTTTCTTCTATCTCTGCTGCAGATGGCTGCCTGCTACTGTGTTTCTGACCTTCACCGTCAGTTTATCTCATATGGGATGGGTTTGTTTTTTTCTTTTTCTCTTCTCCAGTCTCTTCTGTGAAGCTACTGAGATTTACAGCTTCTCCGCTCTACCTTGTTTTAGTTTTAACTTCTAATACAATTGTCCTCCATCTTCTGTTTGAATCCGTTCCTAAAGTATTTTCTTAACGAGATTAAGAGACCCAAGGGGACACCAATTTCCCCAGGACTGGCGAGATGGTTCACTGAGGGAAAGTACCTACTATCCAAACCTGTCTCAAACCCAGGGCCCAAATAAAGGTGAAAGGAGGGAACCAGCTCCACAAAACCCGGCCTCTCCTATCTGCATGCCATCCACAGCCCACAAAGAGACAGGAGCTGAAGATTTGAGAATGGATTCTCTTTACAGTTAAAACAACAACAAAACAGTTATAAGCTTCAGCAGCCCCAGGATGAGCCGAAAGAAACTAATAACACCCCCCCACCCTCCCACCCCCCGCCATGCCATCTGCATTAGGTCAGACACAAGCAAGGAGCAGCATGGCGACTTAGAGGCTTTAGAGAAAAGAGGGCCACTGAGGGGGTGGGGTGGGGGGTGGGGAGGGAGCCCAAAGTGTGAAGGAAAGCCTGCTAGGACAAGAGACAGGAGACAAAATGAGTAGAAGTTACGTTTTTCTGAATACTTCAGAATAACACCTGGCTGTGCCGCACTAGGGGTGGATCTGGGGTGGGGTGGGGGGGGAAGTACAGTATCCCACTAAAGAACTGTTTTCTGATGTGTGTCTCTTTATCATGGTTGAAGGAGGCCTAGGGGTGGTCTCTGGGTAAACAACCGACTGGACCTAACAGAAATGTTAGGGCTCCATCTAGGCCAGATATTTCATCAGTTTTTTTTTTCACCTCATAAACAAACAATAACAGAAAATACAATTTTTAAAACATGTAAAGATCTATTTTGAAAGAGAAAATAACCGGGTGTTACAGTGCCCCACCCAGTCTGCACGCTGCAGACATCTTCCCTGTGTAACAGTTCCAGGCTACCTCAGGCTCTTGTTCTCCCGCTCTGCACACTGATTATATAAATGAAAAAAGGCCAAGGGTGTGGTGGCCGAACGGAGGCCTCTAGCGTCTCTTTCTCTCCAGATACAGCTTCGACTTAGGATCTGCGCTGAGTTGCCTCTTCCTGAAGGTGGTCTTTGGGTTTTATTTCATTTTGAGGAGAAGGGACTCACTTTGGAAATTTTGCCTGGAAGCTCAGATTCAAATTTCTAAAAGGTGGAAGTGTCACTGACTTAGGCAGAGTGCCTTGAGTTTTTGCACTACTGAAGGAGAAAAGCAAAACTCACAGCAGGTTAGAAGTCTAAATATAGCTGGACCTTGCTTTTTCACAGAGTTCAGGGTTCCGGAAGATTCAAGGCTCGGACAGGAGAGGTGAGGAATTTATTTTGCCATCTCCTCCAGAGAGGGACTCAGTGGGTAGGGGAGGGGGAGGAACAGGTGAGAAGGGTGGGAGAGGGAGTCGGAGGAAAAGAGGGATCCTTCTCTGTAACAAAGAAAAAGCCCGTTCCCCTCCCCCTCTGAAGTGCTTGGCTTTGTGTGAGCTGCCTTTCTCTGGGGAATGCCTCTATGGGAGGCTCCTGCGGTGTCCCTGCCTTAGTTTAGCCTTTGGTTCAATAGTCTATGGTCGGGCAGGGAGATGTGAGCTTGCATTGTATGAATGTTTTCAGCTTCTCTGTTCACGTATCTTCTGGCTGAAGGACAGTTACATACAGTACTGGGAGACGTTCCCCCTCCTTCCTCTCTGCAGATAAACAAATGTCAAACATCTTCCTGGATCTGCCCAGTTCACTAAAAAGTTACTAAATATCCCCCTTTGTCCTCAAAACAAAGAACCTCTAGTGCTCATCAGGTTGGATCCGGATGGTGAGGGCTTGGAGCCCAGACACCTATGGGACCTACTAACCCAGCTTTCCTTCTCTTGCTTTGAGCTCCTGATTCAGGTTTTTCTGGCACTGCTGTAGTGAACAAGAGCCTATAATTAATGCTCACAGCTGGGCTACGGTGGGGATCGCAGTCTTCAGGTCAAACAGGGACCCAGTAAATAGCATTCCTTTTACTTACTCTGCCATGGAGTTTTACCGTCTCATACAGCTGGGCGTGGAGACGCATGCCTTTAATCCCCAGCAATCAGGAGGCAGAAGGATAAATCTCTATGAATTAAATGCCATCCAGAGTTACATGATGAGACCCTGTCTCAAACAAAGTCACCTTTATATATACACCATGGGCCCTGATTACTCTTTATCCCCAATTCCTCCATTCCCTCCCGCCTGTAGAACCTCCTATTGTTTCTGTTTTGTGCCCCCACTGAGTTAGCCAGGGCTCCCTTTGTGACCACAGACTGTTTGCTACTTTTCCCTGAATGTAGTGAACTGCTTGGGTTAGGGGCTGAAGACAAGGTCCGTCCCTCCCCCAGAGTGCATCAGAGTAGTTCAGAGTTCAGGTCAGAAGTGTGGCCACAGGGCCTTCCGGGATCTCTGACAGCCCTGGCCAACTGCATAATTTCAGGTGCAAGTGTATTATGAAAACGCCCATCTGAAGATCTTGCAAGAAGTCAAACAGAGTTATGAAGGATTCTTAAAACTAGCAATCGCTGTGAGTGGAAGGTACTAAGGAAGACCTTATCACTGAATAATGTGAACACAGGGTTGTCCATGAGACAGCACCTGCTGCTTAGTGAGAGGCAGCATAGTAAGAGCTGCGTTAGCATCATCCTGCGGGGTTCCCGGCAACCAGGCAGGCTCAAGAGCGAGCAGATAGCAATCCGTCATCTTTCTGCCGGCTTCAGCCATAGGGGGAAAAGGTGGTACCACAATCCTCTCTTCCAGTGGATGATGGTGACGTGTTCTAAGGAGATGGGAGCAGAGGCTCTTGTCAAATGAGGGAAGAGAAAACGGAAGTGGGGAGAGGAGGCGGGACTCCAGAAATCTCACCGCAACCTTCCTAGAATAAAATTGTCAGGCAGAAATGACTAGCGCATCCACGTTTAAAACGCAATCCCCTGCTCATAAAGTCTGACCTATAGCCCCATTAATATTTGACAAGTCCCATTAAGACAGGATCAAATAAAATTAAAGCGGACCCTATCAGGTTCTGTTTTCCATTCTCCACTAGAGTGGTCTAAAATGCCAACGTTATACAAATCATATCCATCCTTTTTAGCTTTAGGAACCATTAAAGCCGCTAAAACCCTCATGGAGGCTGCCTTCCCTAACTATAGCAGGCATCGGACTTTCTCTTCCCAGCAGAGGGGCGGCTCGAGCTATGTCCCTGGCTCCTAATGTCCTTGTGAGCTCTCTGCAATGTTCAGGGTCCACGCCCTGCGGGTCCAGCGCGTTGCCACCTTTGACCAGCAGGCGGCGCGGTCCCGGCGCTGCGGCCACCGCCCGGCTTCCTCCGAGGCCATTTCCGTCGCAGCCGGTGAGCTCACCGCCGCCACGCCTTGGAAGTCACCCCGGGCGATCGCTTACGTTTCAGGACCATCCTGTCTTTTTTAAGTAACATTTTTCTTTTTTTTAGTGTTTCATGCATTTACACGGCGTGTAATGATCATAGCCAAGAATTCTACCTCTGAGCTGTATCCCCAGCCCCACCGTGCTCCCGTGGCACTGTTAGAAAAACGTGGGCAGGCCAAAGGGCTCAGTGGAGAAAAGCGCTTGCAGCTCAGGCCCTGCTCATTGAGAGTAATTCCTGGAACACACTTGGAATTCACGACATCGCAAGCAGTGGTACTTTGCCCTGCACACGTGCTCTGCTCCCACTCAAATACTTCGGACCGGAGCGACAGCTCAGCATAAAGAGTGCTTACTTACTCATCTTGGAGAGGACGAGGTTCGACCCCATAGCACCCACGTTCTCGCGGCTCACAACTGCCTGTTACTCCAGTTCTAAGAGATCGGGTGACTTTTAGTCTTAATGCAGGTGGTACACATAAACTCACGCAGCTACATGTGGTACACATGAATCAAAATAATCCTTTTTTTTTCAAAGTGCAAATATTTCTAAAAAACAAAACCAACCTGCATGTTTTGGGTTGTAATCAATTAACTTTTTAAAGATCTCAACTTTAATTCCACCAATTCTAATAAAAAGGGCTTCTGACACAACAAAGAAGACATTATATGCTGAAAATGAGTATATATATATTTTTAATCTCCCCCCCGCCCCCCCCCCGCCTTCTGCAAGCATGGCATACACAAGAACCCGAGAAAATTCAGCTGTGGCGCCATCTGCTGGACACTCTGATGTGTTGCAAGAGCTCGCAGGTAGAATTAATAAGGTGTCGCGGTTGGCAGTGAAAACCTCGCTTTTTGCCCAGGAAATAGCACTAAGGTAATATTTACGCGCTGTCTGCTCGTCCAAAACCAAATAAATAATAATTTAAAAAAAAACTTAGCCAGGAAGTTGTGACACATACTTAATTTTAGTACTCCAGAGTCAGAGGCAGGCGATCTGTGAATTTGGGACTAGCCTGTCTAGGACAGCTAAGGTTACACAGAGAAACCATCTTGAAAGAAAAAAAAAAAAACAGCCAAGTAGTGGTGGCACACGCCTTTAATCCCAGCACTTGGGAGGCAGAGGCAGGGGGGGATTTCTGAGTTCAAGGCCAACCTGGTCTACAGAGTGAGTTCCAAGACAGCTAGGGCTATACAGAGAAACCATGTCTCGAAAAATCAAAAATAAATAAATAAATAAATAAATAAATAAATAAATAAATAAATAAATGAATGAATGAAAAAAAATGAAACAAAAACAAACCCCCAATAAAACCGGTCTTTGCTCCAATGGTGTGGGATTGATGGTCACAGGAAAGTCCAGGGCCACATACAATGTGGCAAGAAGCAGGATTCACTTAATGATATGTCTCCATGTTAAGCCCTAGCTGAAAACTAAAAGTTGTTTTCCAGCCCTGCACACAGCAGAGTGTCAGGGACAGAAGTCACCGTTCCCTTGTTCAACTGAACGGACTGATTTTGCTGAAGGAAAGATATGTGAAAGGCGAAAGGATGTAAGTATGGAGCTGGGAGCTGGAGGTGGTCAGGTGTAGCCTAGGTGGGGTTTGGAATAAGACCATTAAGCCCTTGCTGGGTGGTGGCGGCGCACACCTTTAATCCCAGCTCTTGGGAGGCAGAGGCAGGTGGATTTCTGAGTTCGAGGTCAGCCTGGTCTACAGAGTGAGTTCCAGGGCAGCCAGGGCTACACAGAGAAACCCTGTCTCGAAAAACCAAACCAAACCAAACCAAACAAAACAAAACAAAACAAAAAACCATTAAGCCCTGACTCTGTTTCTCAGATCTTATTTACTTTTCTATTTTCTATTTAGATTTTTCTATTTAGGAGAAGCAGACCCTTTCCACACAAGGGTCTAAACGCATTTGCAAACACATTTATTCAGAGGCTTTCACATAAGCACTGTTTATTTGAAATACTCATTCAACATCCGTGCAATTTTGTTGCAACACATTCAGAAGCCACTTGGGGAATCCTACGAAAAGCAGAAATGTAGATCAGATTAAAACTGGCCCACCCACCTGGGAAATTGGGGTTCCACTGCAGAAAGCCTTAGGAATGGAAATGTATTAACAAAACATAGCTTTGCCCACAGGAGCTTCAGAGTTACCTTGAACAAGACTAAGTTTTTCTGTTCTGGAATTGAGCTTTTAGTGGTATGAGAAAAGGGCTTTGTATGAGAAAGGGGCTTTGCCAGTTTGCTTGGCTTTTAAAACAATCTTTCTGTGTAGCTCAGGCTAGCCCCAAACTTCAGGTGACATTGCTTCAACAATGCTTCAGTTTCCTAAGCACTAGAGTAACTTGTCTAACCATAAATTATGCACGGATGTGCTTCTTATAAAGTTTCCATTCTGCTAATCATACAGGGAACAGTAAATGCATAGTGGCTATGAAAATGACTGGCTGGCTTTGTGTCCTTGGAGAAAAAGGAGGGGGCAGGTAGAGAGGCAGCTAGGAGAATTGCAAGAGAGAAAGATTATCCTGAGAGTCAAGGGACCCTCAGAAAGCCAGCGCCGTATCAGCTGATAGCAAGAAGTTATAAAAGGAACAGAAATCCTCAGGGGTATTCCACTGTGGGCTGCCTGGGTGCTTTCTACATATGGGAATAGATACAATTATTAAATAAAGATTGCGTTAATAGAGAATGTTCCAGACTCGAGGACATGGTACACTTCCTGGAATAATAATGTTGATAACTGAAAAAATGTGAGGTACTTTTAATTTTCTTACCATGTGCCCTTTGTTGTTGCTTTGTGGATGAGGGCTCAAACCTAGAGCCTCCTCAGACGTTCAGCAAACACTACATCTCTGAGCTTTAGCTCCGGGTGGAGTGGCCTTTAAAAACATTTATTCTATTATTTATTCATGTGTCAGATTCCCTAGAACTGGACTTACAGACAGTTGTGAGTTGCCATGTACATACTAGGAATCAAATGCAGGTCTTTTAGAAGAGTGTCCAGTGCTCTTAACTGCTGAACCATCTCCTCTGCCCCAGGCATGGTTCTTGATTACAGGAAAAGTTGAGGAAGAAGGCTCCTCTGCTTTGTTGTAGAGTAAAAACTGAGGTGCCATTTCAATCCCTGTGAGGAGGGGGAGGATTCAAAAGCATCAAGTTTTGGGGAAATATAGGGCTGATCAGAACAAAGCCAAATGCCATCTCATTGGAAATAAACCATGACATTTTAGAAATGAAAGCTGATTTTCTGTGGTTGTCTTCCAGAATGAAGCTGGCAAAAGCCAGGCCTGGTGGGACAAGCTTCTAATCACAACTAGGGAGTCTGAGGTAGTACTGTGGAGCATCCACCAAAGATCGGTTGGACAGAGATGTAAGCCAATAGAAAGTCTTTATTAGCTGGCAAAGACTGTACTGGGTGTTCAGATCCCACTGTAGCACCAAGCCTTTCTCAGGTGAGCTTTTAAGCACAAAACCATGTTCGGGGTTGACATACTTCAGTTAACAAGAACAGTTAGCCAGAAGCAGAAGTACAGAGGTCAAAAGAGCAAGGTTAGTACATTTAGAAACTTTCCCAGAACTTTGATGGACTTTGATGGATTCAGCCTTTGTTTCTGTTTTGGCAAGTGGTGCGGCCTACGTGCTGAGTTCTACAGCCTGAATGGTATGGAAACCAATTGTGCTAAGATCTGCGGTCCTGTTACAGTAGGAAGTAGGAAGTTCTCAAGTTTAAGGCCTGCCTGATTACAGAAACCATAGCTAGTATGGTATATTTAAATCCCTATGAAGGGGCAGGGTCCAAAATGCTGCTCAGGGCAGAGAAGGCAAGGGCTCTAGTAGGTGGGCTGGGGCGTGGCTCAGTTGGCAGAGTGCTTTCCTAACTTGCAGGAAGGCCTGAGTTTCAGCCCTAGGGCCACCCAAGCCAGGTATGATGGCACAGGGTTGTAATTCTGGCACTCAGAAGGCAAAAGAGTTCAAGGCAAGCCTTAGCTACATAGTAAATTCAAGTCCAGCCTTGTCTAGAGAGTCTGACTCTGTCTCAAATAGAAAAATAAGAGAAATGAACAAAAGCCCAAACTTATTTTGTGAGGGTTTAATAAAACACGTTCTTTGTATCACAGTAAACCATTAAACAAACCTCATTGTGATGTCTACTTGATAGAATCTAAAATCCTATGGAAGTGGGGGGGCTGGAGAGATGGCTCAGCGGTTAAGAGCACTGACTGCTCTTCCAGAGGTCCAGAGTTCAATTCCCAGCAACCACATGGTGGCTCACAGCCATCTGTAATGGCATCTGATGCCCTCTTCTGGTGTGTAGTCATATATATATATATATATATATATATATATATATATATATATTTAAATATATATATATTTAAAAAAAAAAAAAAGAGGGAGAGGTATGTCTAGTGGTTTGCCTCTGGAAAACTCTCTCAGTTGCCTTGAGGTGGGAGGCCCAATCCATTGTGCATGCAGCAGAGCCCTGGTGGATCCTGGACTGTGTAACTGGAGAGAGAAGTTGAATGGCATCTTGTATCCATTGCTTTTCCTGGCTGTGGAGGAAATGTGACCCTGTTTCCAGCTTCTGATGTCTGGACTTATCTGATCAGATGGACAGTTGTGGGGGATCTCTGCACACACGTCAGCAGAGTGTCTGTCTCCACGAGCTGAGAAGAAAGTCTGGTTGATTCAAACTTCAAAGAGTCTGACACCGGGCAGTTTGTTTTAGGCACATTTAAGTACAGTACAACTTGGGAAAAGGTTTCCCTGTGTAACACAATCCTGTGTGTACAATAAAAGGAAAAGGATGATTGCACAAAACTCTTTCCCAAGTACATGTCACCTCTTCCATGAAGATGGGTTCTATAGATAGACTACAGTATCATCTGAAGGGCCTGGGGAGGATCGTGTGGTCTCAGCCATGCAGATGGGGCAGAGGTTACCCTGGCTACCAACTACAACCACATCCATTCCCAGATTCCTGGGTGGAAAAGATATCATACATCTTATCTCTTCCTGGAGTGTTTACCTTCCCTGGCTTCTCTAGTGTAGCAGTTCTTAAGTGTGGGTGGTTGTGGGGATCAAATATCAGATAATGTGCGTATCGGACATTTCCCCTTCAGAGCAGCAAAGTTGCCATTATGGAGTGGCAAGGAAATAATTTTATGGCTGGGGGTCATGGCAACATGAGGAACTGGGTTAAAGGGCTGCAGCCTCAGGAAGGTAGACAGCCTCTGTCCTAGTGCTTTTCAGTGAGCACAAGGACCTCGTGTCCTCTACAGAACTTGAGCCACAGTAAACAATGAACCCTTTCTCCACTGAGTTGTCTTTGTTGGTGTTTTATCACGGCAACAGGAAGAAAGCCTAGGCATAGTGACACACGCCTTTAGTCCTAACACTGAGGAGGCAGAGGCAGGCAGATCCCTGAGTTTGAGGCCAGGCTGGTCTACAGAGTTCCACGACAGCCAGGGCTACTTAGTGAGACTCAATCGATTTTTGAAAACAAAACATAAACAAACAACTTGTCAAGGGAGCTTGGCGATATGGCTACTGCTTCAGAGGACCTGATGCCCTTACTTAAGGAGGACTTAAGTTCTGTTCCCAGTGCACACATGACAGCTCGTGACTGTCCTTAACTCCAGTCTCAAGGGATCTGACACATTTTCTTTTGGTCTCTCCTGACACCAAGTGCATGTGGCCCAAACTTACAGGAAGAAAAAAAAAACCCACTCATACACATTTTTCAAGAGTCTTCTGGAAAAAAAATAAAGAGGCAAACAAAACTGCTAACAGGAAAGCTGGGGATTATTAGTTCAGCAGATAGAATGCCAATCGGGTGACAAGTCCAGAGGGCCAATCCCTAGCACAACATAAATCCAGTGTGGGAGCATTTGCCTGAGAGTCTAGCACTTACAGAGGCAGGAGGATCTGTAGTCCAAGGTCAGCCTCATCTATCTATCTATCTATCTATCTATCTATCTATCTATCTATCTATCATCTATCTATCCAGCCTTTGAGGCCAACCTAGGATATAGGAGACTGTATCAAAAAGCAATTTTAAAAACCCCTCAAACCCACCAAGGATACACTTTTAGAATACAAAGTATTTTATTATATTTGGGCTGAGAGATGGCTCAGCAGTTATGACAGGTGCCACAGAATGTTAGGATGAAAGACATCTCTGAGAGGATGCTGCCCAGTGCCCTCAGGTTGCTCTGTTCCTGGGCCTGAGAGGAGCTCCCAGGGCCTGGAACTACCAAGGCCACATAGAAGAACACAAGCGTGTCTCCAGTCTCTGAAGTAATAGATGAAGTATGGCGAGTTGTGGAAATTTTCAACTAGAAGGTAAAAATCAGCTAACCGTCCACCCAGGGTTATTTTTGTTTGACTGCATAACCAGGGGTTGAACTCAGGTTTTTCTTCCAAAAGATTCCAGTAGAGGGCAGCAAACATCAGCGTGGCTCTCAAGCTTACAATTATTTTACAGTATGAGAATACTTTAAAACAGTTTATTAGAAAGATGTATTTATGTGTTTGAGTGTATGTGCACCATGTGTGTGCCTGGTGGCCACAGTTGTCAAATGAGGGGGGTTTCATCCCCTGGAACTGGAGTCGGGGACGGTTGTAAGCCACCGTATGGAAGCTGGGATTCGTTCTCTGTGCCCTCTGCAAGAACAGCTAATGCTCTTACCCCCTGAGCTATCTCTCCTGCCCCCAAATAAATCTTAAAGAAGGAATTTCCACACAACTAGACCTATGTTTTCATCTTATCAGCCTACAATCGTGTCCAGTGCACCTTAAAAGCTGCCTTATGATCTCCTGTAAGAAAGGAGAAGAAAGCAGAGGGAGGAGAAGGGAAAGGAAAGGGGTACTTGGGAAGAGAGGACAGCTGGGCAAAGGCCAGCCTCAGCTACAGGAGACCCTATCTCAAAAGGAGAGGGAGAAGAAAAGCCATGCAGACATTGGGGCACCCTCCCGTGATCCCAGCTCTTGGAAGGCAGAGGAAATTAGAGTTGTTGGCCAACTTCTCTGCACAACCAGTTTAGGCCAGCCCTGGCTACATAGTAAAACTCTGCCTCAAAATAAAAACATTCCTTAAAACCCCTCTGAGCAATGGATACCATGTTTCCATCCCCCACCCCCTTGGGAGACACAAAGGCCTGTTCTTTCCACAGAGGGCGCCAGCACACCAAGGACCAGTTCCACCCAAGTTTAACTTCTGAGTCTGAGTTTATCTGAGCATGGGTGAACTTCAAACAGCCGAATCACGGAAGCCCCGCCCCTGCATTGGAGCCAGCCTCCTGAACGCTGCGTAGCTTTAACGGTGAACCTTTTACTTCCTGAACATGCTAATGCCTCAGGAGTCCGAGCAGCTGGCGCAGTATCCCCTGCACCTGGGGATGGTGTCCAGGCGTGTGTGACTGCAGCCGATGCTGAGGGTCTTTGGATGACGGAATGTAAACCGGTCTGATCTTGGTGGGGTCGCAGCTGCTCTGCTAAGGATTTAAAAGCACTGTTTTGTACAGGAGGCAGAGGCTAAGTGATAACTTAGGGAACTGCCTAAATCACACTTGTGGATGTTGAGAAACGCAGATGCAAGCCGGGTGGTGGTGCTGCACGCCACCATGGACTATAGGATTAGGGTTTGCCCCTTGTTTTGGTCCAGGATTTCCTCGCTGTGCCCCACTTCCTCCTCTTGGAATTGTAGTATGTGTTCTGTCCACCGTATGTGGGCAGAATGTAATTTACTTTTCAGTTTTACTGGAGGTTACAGTTAAGAGATGGCCTTGAGTCTCAGAAGAGACTTTAGACTTTGAAATAGTCTTGAGACTGTAAAGGACTATGGGAAATATAGCAGGAGACAGGCAGGGATAGCTCTGGAGCAGTAGCTGAGAGCTTACATCTTGATTCACAAGACTACTAGACAGAGCAACCGGGAATCTCACAACTCCTTGAAAACCCCAACACCCACCCCCAAGGACACACCTCCTCCAGTAAGACCACGCCCCCATTCCTTCCCAAACAGTTCCACCAACTGGAGACCAAGAATTGGAGGCCATTCTCATTTAAACCACAGTGTGTAAGTATGTGTAATTTGCTGTGGGTGTTTGTGGCAACCAGAAAGGGGACCAGGCTCCCCTGGATGTGCATATATAAGCTGTAAACTGACAGATGTAAGTGCTGAGAACCGAGATCAGCCTCAAAAGAAAAAAATTTAAATAAATTACATAAAGAAGAAGAGGTGAAACAAAAACAAACAAACAAACAAACAAAACCCACACATGCTGGGCAGTGGTGGTGCACGCCTTTAATCCCAGTACTTGGGAGGCAGAGACAAGTGGATTTCTGAGTTCGAGGCCAGCCTGGTCTACAGAGTGAGTTCCAGGACAGCCAGGGCTACACAGAGAAATCCTGTCTCGAAAAACAAAGCAAAAAACAAAACAAAACAAAACAACAACAACAACAAAACCCAAAACAAAAAAACAAACAAAAAATAAAAAAGAAGAAGAAGAAGAAGAAGAAGAAGAAGAAGAAGAAGAAGAAGAAGAGGTGAAGCCAGGCAGTGGTGACACATACCCTTGATTCTCAGAACTCAGGAGGCAGAGGCTCTCTGAGTTCAAGGCCAGCCTAGTCAACAGAGGAAGTTCTGGGCCACACAGTGAAACCCAGTCTCCATTAAATTAAAAATAAATAAATAAGCCGGGCGGTGGTGGCGCACGCCTTTAATCCCAGCACTTGGGAGGCAGAGGCAGGAGGATTTCTGAGTTCGAGGCCAGCCTGGTCTACAGAGTTACAGAGTGAGTTCCAGGACAGCCCGGGCTACACAGAGAAACCCTGTCTCGAAAAACCAAAAAAAAAAAAAATAAATAAATAAATAAATAAATAAATAAATAAATAAAAGAACAGGAGAGGAACATACTACATGTGGGCCTCTGGCCTATACATGTGTATATACATCTGTATACACACAAGTATGTCACGTACTCATGTATACACCACACACAAATTTTTAGCCGCACAGCTTATTTCTGGCCTGGTGATACATACCTGCAACCCAAGCAAGCACTCAGGAGACAGGAACTGTAACTTCTAGTCCAATCTGGGTTTGGCTACCCTGTTATAAGAGGAAAAATAGAGGACCCCGAATCCACTGTACAACAGTGACAAAACTTTCACTTGGGGCCCCAGTCACTGACAGGAGTGGGTGTCGGCGATGTACCTTCCGCCTCAGGAGCTGGCAAACAGTCCTGAGACCCCAGAACACAGAAGCTAGAGCTGGGGTGGAGGGGGGTGCGCGCCTGGGGCTGGTGTGCTGCCGCCGGAGCCGCAATAAAGTCGGCTCTGAGGAAGAGGAGGAGGAAGGGGAGGAGGAGGAGGAGGAGGAGGAGGAGGAGGAGGAGGAGGAGGAGAAGGAAAGTACGGTGGAGTTGAGAAACTGGTGGACAAGAATTGCAACATAACTGGTGGCTTGGATTAGTTGTAAAGCGTGAGATTTAAATAAAAACTTGAAGGTCATGGCTTGGGGAGAGGCAACCCGATAGAATAGACCCAGAAGTCTCCACTCAGCAGGGAGCCTTTAGTTATACATGGGTGTAAAACAAGCTATCTGAGCCAGAGGTGGTGGCACATTCTTATCCCTGCACTTGAAAAGCAGAGGAGATGGATTTCTGAGTCTGAGGCCAGCCTGCTCTACAAACTGAGTTCCTGGACAGCCAGGGCTATGCAGAGAAACCCTGTATTGAAAATTGAACTCAGGACCTCTGGAAGAGCAGTCAGTGCTCTTAACCTCTGAGTGATCTCTCTATCCCAGTGAGCATGTTTTTGATGTTTGGTTTTTAAAATTTTCTTTGTTGGTTTGTGTTTTGAGACAGACTGACTCATTCTCAACCCAGATGGGTCTAGAACTCACTTGATAGCTCAGACTGTCTTCAGACTCACTCCCAAGTGAGGGATCAGAATCACGGTCACCACACCTGGCAGTGGGAAATTAAACACAGGGCAGAAGAGATGCCTCTGTGGTTGTGTGGTTGTGGTTAAGGGTCTCACGGTTCTTCCAGAGTTTTGGTGGTGGCTCAAAACCACTATGACTTCTGCTTCAAGGGGATAGGTAGTCCCAGCCCCTCTCTGGCCTCAGCTGGCACCTACACTCCTGAGTATATACTCACACAGACAAAATTAAATAATACTTAGTTGGAGCCAGGCGGTGGTGGCACAGGTCTTTAATCCCAGCGCTCGGGAGGCAGAGGCAGGCAGATCTCTGAGTTCATGGCCAGCCTGGTCTACAGAGTGAATTAGGACAGCCAGGGCTACACAGAGAAACTGTGCCTTGAAAAACCAGAAAATATGTAATACATAATGAAGGACCATGTGATTGAATAGTGACAGAATTAAGTTGCAGAAGCCACCAGGAGGGTCACCTGGGTGTCCCAGCCTTTGAGGCCTGAGGCAGAAATGCAACATTTTCCTTTTTTTTTCTGTCTCTTTTGTTCTGGAAGCTGGCCTGAACGAAGTATACTTTTCTGCTACTTTGGGCTTTTTTCCTTCCTTTCTCCTTCCTTCCTTCCCCCCTTCTTCCCCCCTTCTTCCCTTCCTTCCTTCCTTCCTTCCTTCCTTCCTTCCTTCCTTCCTTCCTTCCTTCCTTCTCTCCCCACCGTGTGACTGCTTGTCCACCATGTCTGCTGACCTCCTTGCTGGCTTAAAAAACATGACTCGTTCTCTATCTCTTCTCCATTGTTCTGTTCTGTTTTCCTATTTGTTTAGTTTATTGTTGCCGTTGTTGAGATTTGGTCTCACCCATGAACCAGACTGGCCTTGACTTCGCAGAGATGCTCCTGCCTCTGCCTCCCAAGTGCTGGGATTAAGGGCATGTGACAACACCACTTGAAAATTTCTATCTTTTTTTTAAAGTATTGTTTTGTATGACTGTGTATACAGATGCTCTTGGAGGCCAGAGGCAGATACCCCTGACACTGGAATAGCAGGAGGTTATATTTTACTCAACAGGGTTGCTGGGAACTGCATTCAGGTCCTCTGAAAGATCGGTAAGTGCTCATAGTTGTTGAGCCATCTCCCCAGTCACTAAAAATAAGTCTTTAAAAATAAAATTGGAGGGTTGGAGAGATGGCTTGGCTGTCAAGAGCACTGACTGCTTTTCCAGAGGTCCTGACTTCAATTCCCAGCAACTACATGGTGGCTCACTACCATTTACAGTGTGATCTGATGCCCTCTTCTGGTGTGTCTGAAGATAGCTACAGTGTACTCGTATGCGTAAAATAAATAAATACATCTTTTTTTTTTTTTTTTCCAAGACAGGGTTTCTCTGTATAGCCCTGGGCTGGCCTTGAACTCAGAAATCTGCCTGCCTCTGCCTCCCAAGTGCTGGGATTAAAGGCATGCGCCATCACTGCCCGGCGAGAAAACTGTTTTTACATTTCAAATTGTGATCCGTAAAGAAGATAGCTTAGGTCTTTCATGTTTCCCTCCTATCAACTCCGTATAGATGTTCTGAGTAGAAGCAAGCAGCTTGATACCCGCGTGTTGTCCTTGAGTGGAGTTGAGCATCTCTCCTGCTGTGCATCCAGGGCCTCTGTTGGACCACAGCGGGCGAGGGAAGCCGGGCTTTTCAGGCTCTTAAAACCTCACACATCTCAGTCTCAGCTGTGACTCCAGAGAAGCCTTAAGTAGGATGTTTTCTCCTTTCTGCTTTTCTGGACTTCTCTGATTTGCTGACTTGAAAGCCTTTAAGCCCAGAACAAACCACACCCACAGGAGCTGCCCATCACTCTCTTCCTGATGCCCCAGGAAACAAGCCACACCCACAGGAGCTGCCCATCACTCTCCTCTCGATGCCCCGGGAAACAAGCCACACCCACAGGAGCTGCCCATCATTCTCTTCCCGACAATCCAGGAAACAAGCCACACCCACAGGAGCTGCCCATCACTCTCTTCCCGAGGCCCCAGGACGGTTCCCTGCAACATTTCTTCAGAGCTTCCTATAAAAGGCTCAGCAACTGGACTCAGTTCAGATGTTTGTGCTTGGCAACAAGCGAGGGAAAATTTTTTAGAGATGACCTTTCCCTCGACCTTCAGCTTGTTCTATAATAGGGTTTTGAGAATTTGTGGTTATTTTCTGAAAAGTATAACTAGATTGATGTTTCGACTTTGTTTTTGTTTTAAGATTTATTTATTTTATGTATATGAGTACATTGCAGCTGTCTTCAGACACACCAGAAGAGGGCATCGGATCCCACTACAGATGGCTGTGAGCCACCATGTGGTTGCTGGGAGTTGAACTCAGGAGCTCTGGAAGAGCAGTCAGTGTTCTTAAACCGCTGAGCCATCTCTCCAGCCTTAGAATGAAGTTTTAAGATCCCAGAGATAAGCTATTTTTATGGGAAAATCATTTTAGGCAGGGGTTCAAGGCCAGGCTGAGCTGCAGAAAGAAGTCATCCGTCTCAAAACCCAAGAATATCACAAATCCCTGAGCGAGATGTTCGTGTAATCAGACGTACTTGGGCTGCTGAGGCAAGAGGTACACAAGTTCAAGGCGGGCCTGAGATATCAGTAAGCTTACATTCAGTCAGGACAGCTTGTTGAGAACCTGTTTCAAAATAAAAAGTGAAAAAAAGAGTTTGCTAGCAAATGTCTTTAGTCCCAGCACTTGGAAGGCAGAGGCAGGCAGATCTCTGAGAGTCTTAAAAAACAAAAACAAACAAAACAAACAAACAAAAAAACCCCTGTCTATAAAGAAGAATAAAAAGAAAGATGAGAGGGTCGGAGAGGTGGCTGTTCAGGGGATAAAGGTGTTCACGGAGCCTGCTTGATTCTTAAGATCCTCATGGTGGAAGGAGAGAACTGACTCCTTCGAGTTGTCCTGTGACCGTCACACCCAACTCATGAACACACGCCACACACCCAAATAAATACATAAATGTTTAAAGAGTGAAAAGAAGGCCAGGGACAGTGTGGCTCAGTGGTAGAGGACTTACCCAGCATGCACAAGGCCCTACATTCAATAAACCCCGGTCCTGGAAGAAAACCCTGACTCTCCAGAGGAACCACCTTCTCCATGTTAATTCAACACATGTTGTTCTTCAAATGCCTTGACATTTTACCCAACTCCTCCTTGATCCCCTGGGTACAGGGAGAATGGCTGCTGCGGCTGGGCACTTTATGATTCCTTATCAAAGCTACTCTTTAAAAAAAAAATTTTGTTTTGAAGAATCTTGAGCTTTGAACTCTAGATGACCTTGAACTTCTGACTTCATCCATCTTGTATGTGCTGGGATTACAAGAAGATTTTGACCATCTTTCCTCCATCTCCACTCTGCTTGAGGTATGGTCTTTTTGTTTACTGTTGGATACACGCCAGGCTAATTGACCCACAAGCCCCCAGGAATTCTCCTAATTCGACTTCCTGTCTGCCTGCGGGGATTACAGGTGGGAGCCACAGCTTCTGACTTCCTGTGGTCCGGGAATCCAAACTGTGGGCCTCACACTTTGTGACATTTTACCTGTGGAACCATCTCTTCAACCCTGTTGTTTATTTAAAGAATTATTTATCTACTTTATGTATGTGAGTACACTGTAGCTGTCTTCAGACACACCACAAGAGGGCATCAGATCTCATTACAGATGGTTGTGAGCCACCATGTGGTCGTTGGGAATTGAACTCAGGACCTCTGGAAGAGCAGTCAGTCTCTTAACCGCTGAGCCATCTCTCCAGCCCCTCAACCCTGTTTTATAAAACATAGATTTATTTATTTTTATGAGTTTTGCCTGCATGTACGTATGTGTACCATGTGCTTACAGTACTAGTGGATACCAATAGAGGGTCTTGGATTCCCTGGAACTGGAGTTATAGACCGTTGAGAATGATTATACGGGTGATGGGGATTGAAGCCAGGTCTTCTGCAACAGCAACAAGAAGTCTTAACTGATGAGGCAGAGCCACAGCAACTCCACCCCCACTTCGAACCCGGAGTCTGGTGTTTAGTTTTGTCTTCTTCAGGCAGGGTCTTTTGTAGCCCATGCTGACCTTATAGTTGCTATAGCTAAGGATGTCTCTGAACTTTCAGAGTGGTGACGGCAGGCTGTTTCACTCAGACTCTTAACTTACATAATCAGTGCTTACCTGTCAATCTTCCATACTAAACTCTGTTCTGTGAAGGGGGACCGGGACTATTCTCTTCATTTAAAGACTAATCGGTGCCACGGACCAAGCAGAAAAGAGGTCGTTTCTCAACACGCGAGCTGGTTAGTTTTAATCAACTTGACGGAAACTAGTCAGCTCAGAGGAGGGAACCTCACCTGAGACAATTCTTTCATCAGATTGGCCTATAAGTGAATCTGTGCTGCATTTTCTTAATTGTTTGTTGATGTGGGAGAGCCCAACCCACTGCTGTCAATGTCACCCCTAGGCAGGTGGTCCTGAACGAGAAAACACACTGAGTAAGACAGAGAGCAAGCCGGAAAGCAGTACTCCTCCACTGTCTCTGCTTCCGGTCCAGCCTCCCGAGTTTATGTCCTGATGACTGATGTCCTGATGATGGCTGTGACTGATGGATCCAGCACGGAAGTATACGCTAAATAAACCTAAGTTGCTTTTTTCAGTCTTTAATCAAAACAACAAAAGGCCAACTAGGACAAGCAAACCGGAGATTGAGTTTCTTTTTTTGTGTGTTTGGTTTTGTTGTTGTTGTTGTTTGAGACAGGGTTTCTCTGTGTAGCCCTGGCTGTCCTGGAACTCACTCTATAGACCAGGCTAGCCTCGAACTCAGAAATCAGCCTGCCTCTGCCTCCCAAGTGCTGGGACTAACTAAAGGCGTGCGCCACCACTTGCCTGGCTCGACTTTCAGTTTCTTGAAAGCTCAGTCATGTTATGTAAACATGTTTTTATTTTAATCCCAGGTGTGGGATACAGGACTGCTTCAGATTGTCCACGGCAACCTTTGCCTTCTGCATTCTCTGGCAGGGCCTTTGCCTTCTGCATTCTCTGGCAGGGGCGCGATTCTGCCAGCTGCAGATAGTTTTAATTCTGAGGACTCTGGAGGGGGTAAAAATGCCAGGGTCCCAAAGCATCCAGAGCGTTGCTCTGAAAAAGAAGAAGGCGTGCCTGTTCCTCCAGCAGGTTCCTGCTCCTGCTGCGGCTGTTGCTGGTGGTCAGAGAAGAGACAAGATGAAGTTGGAGATATCCCGACTGTGATGATTCTCATGCCCCTGCCACCCATTTCCTGGTAGTGGTACCCTGAGGTTATAGATGCTTCCCATACTCTGACAGCATTTGTGCTCACCTGGAATCAGGATGTCAGGCTCTACTCAGCATATATATATGTGTGTGTGTGTGTGTATGTGTGTACATACTTTTTTCCTGTTTAAGTGCAGATGAACCGTGTGCCATCATGCAAGAGGGACAATCCTGGGTATTAATCCTCACCTTGTTCAAAACAAGATCTCTTTATTGTATGTCCCTGTGTATTCCAGGCTAGGTGGTCACTGAGCTGCTGGGAACTCTCCTGTTCCCAGTCCCTTCTTGCTATAGAAACAAGGGTTTTCAGGCCGGGCAGTGGTGGTACACGCCTTTAATCCCAGCACTTGGGAGGCAGAGGCAGGCCGATTTCTGAGTTCGAGGCCAGCCTGGTCTACAGAGTGAGTTCCAGGACAGCCAGGGCTACACAGAGAAATCCTGTCTTGAAAAACCAAAAGAAAAAAAAAAAGAAAAGAGACAAGGGTTTCAAGGCTCACAGTGCTGGGTCCAGCTTTTCCATATGATCCCCAGTGCTTGGAAGAAAATGTTAAAGAACTGACTAACGCTGGGCTGGGGAGATGGCTCAGTGGTTAAGGTCATGTCCAGAGGACCTGGGTTCAATTCCCAACACCCACTTGGCAGCTGATAAATGTCTGTAATTCCAGCTCCAGGGAATTAGACACCCTCACAGAGACAGACATGCAGGCAAAACACCAATGCACGTAAAAAAAAAAAAAAATACTGTGTGGGGGGGAAACAAGCAAACAAAAACTAACTGACACATAGAAAAACAAATGGTAAGTGAGTGAAACAGCCCCAGGATAACCAAGGGAGGACTCATAGAACAGCTTGAGAGCAAGCAAAGCAAAAACAAACAAACAAAAGGCACTTTTTAAAAACTGCAGTCGCTGCACAAAGAACTGAGTTTTCCCCAGTTCCAAATCCACAGTATTTCCATTTCAAGTTCTACATATTTTGTTTGGCTACGGTCCTCCCCCTCTCCCACTCCTACCCCTACCCCTTTCTCCATTTCTAACCACCAAATTGATGCTTAGTTTCTGACCTGGGAAAACCAGCAACTTCAGTTCTTAAGAAGGAACGTTTGAAACATGAAAGATGGAAACTAGTGAAAGCAGGGACTGGAGAGATGGAGGCAGAGATGGCGCTGCAGGGGGGATGGCGCCGCCGAGGTGGCGCTGCGGAGCTCGCGGTGAAGAGGACCAGGCGCCCACACTGGGCAGTGATTGCAGCCAGTAACCCCAGTTCCTGGGGGAATCTGCCACCAGATCAGAGGATAGTAACACGCATATAATACACAGAATCTCTTTTTTTCCTTTCCTTTTTTCATATGAGTATATATACTGTAGCCATCTTCAGACACACCAGAAGAGGGCACCAGATCCCATGACAGATCGTTGTGAGTCACCATGTGGTTGCTGGGAATTGAACTCAGGACCTCTGGAAGTTCAGTCAGTGCTCTTAACCAATGAGCCATCTCTCCAGCACAGAAACTCTTACAGGCTCACATACATACTCACAATAAATTAGTAAGTAATGGCAGTTTAAGATGGCTGCGGTGTCTGAGGTGTAATTCCAGCATTTAGGAGGCTGAAACAAAATGATTAAAGAAAAAAAAAAAAACGGTTTGAGGCCAGCCTGGACAACAAAATGGATGCTAGAACAGCTTAGTCTACAGAAGAAGACCCTATTTAATGAAACAGAAAGTGAAAGTGTGTAAATAAGGTGGTGGGATACACCTTTAGTGCCAGCACTTAGAGGCAGAGGCAGGTGGATCGCTGAGGTCTGAGTTCAAGGCCAGCCTGGTCTACAGAGTGAGTTCCAGGACAGCTCAGATAGTTGTGATGGTACAAAGCTATAGCTAATCTTAGCACTTGGGAAATGGAGGCAGGAAGATCAGGGTTTTGAGGCTAGCCTGGGCTACATGAGACCCTGCCTCAAAATAAAAAACAAACCAGGTGTGGTAGCACGTGCCTTTCCTCTCAATACTCAGGAGGAAAAGACAGGTTGACCTCTGTGAGCTCAAGACCAGCCTGGTCTACTTAGAGAGTTCCAGGTCTGTCAGAACTGTGTAATGAAACCCTGTCTCTAAACAAAACAAACAAAATAACCAAGCAAACAAACAAAATCCAACCCAAACAAACAAACAAACAAACAAACAAAATAAAAAGAACAGCAACAAAACCCAAAGAATCAAACAAGAAAAGAAAAAGCAAAAGCAGTAATTGGGAAATCCCCAAGAATTTAGAATTTAAACAGACCTTAAAGTATCCAAGAGCCAACGGAATCATTAGGAATTTTTAAAATATTCTTGAACTGAATGAAAATGAAAATACAACATATCAAAATGTATGAGAAGCAGAAACTATATACCACAGAAGTGACAAACTTTATGGGAAGCCCCTGGAAGGACTTAGACAATAGAAGTCACAGAATTTTGTAAAATATATATTTGGTCTTTGTCTGTTTCCTTGAATATAACTCAAAAATCTCTGGATTCTCCAAATCCACATCTCTTTGTTTGCTAATGATTGATGGATATCTGATTAGAACAAGGGTCAGGGCTGGCAGAGTAGGAGGGAGATTAGAAGAGGTCAGAACATTTGTCCTCACTCTTGTGCTGGCTAGTCTTCTGTCAGCTTGACACGCAAACCAGAGATATCTGAGAGGAGGGAACGTTAATTGAGAAGATGTCTCCATAAGACTGAGACGTAGTGGGCTGGAGAGGTGGCTCAGTGGTTAGGAGCACTGACTGCTCTTCTAGAGATCCTGAGTTCAATTCCTAGCAACCACAACTATCTGATGCCCTCTTCTGTTGTGTCTGAAGACAGCTACAGTATACTCTTGTAAATAAATAAATCGAGAGAGAGACAGAGAGAGAGAGAGAGAGAGAGAGAGAGAGAGAGAGAGAGGAGAGAGAGAGATCCGGCTGTAAGGCATTTTCTTAGTTAGATGGGGAAGGGCCCAGCCCATTGTGGGTGGTGCAATCCTTGGGCTGGTGGTCCTGTGTTCTATAAGAAAGCAGGATCGAGCCATGAGATCTAGCCAGAAAGCAGCTCCCCTCCACAGCCCTGCATCAACTCCTGCCCTCCTGGAGTTCCTGTCATGATATCTTTTGATGATTAACAGGGATATGGAAGCTTAAGCCGAATAAACGTTTCTTCTCCAACATGCTTTTGGACTTGATATTTTGTTGCAGTAATAAAAACTAAGACAAGTTGCTACAGGAGTGGGCTATTGGATCATTTAGGGAGGATTCTGGAAAAACTTTGGAACCTTGGGCTAGAAAAGCCGTTGAGTGTTGAGAGCTCAGTGAGAGGTTCTGTGGGAAGTTGGAAGATGAGGCTGTTGAGAGCAGATGGAGGCCTGCCTGTGACGTTTCACAGGGACGTTTGCTGCTTTGATTTATGATTCTGTGGTTCTGGTTATCTGGGGCTAGAGAATCAGCTGTGATTAACAAGATACTAGAACTACTAAAGGCGAAACCTTTGCTTTACTGGGATAGTCAATGCTGGCTGGCTGGAGCTGAGAATTTAATGGTGATTAGGAAGATGTCAGCATCACGGAGGATGTGTTTCTTGAGAGCACAGAGAAGCTGTGTTCCAGAGGTGGCCACGGTTGTACCTCATGTTGCCAGCTGGACTTGGTGATGTGTAAGAGTCACCAACGTGGTACTGGTTTTGAAGGCCCAGGACTGAAGGGGTCAGGTAGAGAAGTTGAGGCTTGGCAGCATGAAGAAAGCCTATGACAGCCTATTGGTGAAAGTGCAGCCCAGTTATAGGAGAAGACCCTAGCATTTTGGGGATGCCAGTACCATGGGGTATGACCACCAAGGACTGCGGCAGCAATGGCGTGGAGCCTGCTTGAGCTTAGAAGGCAAGCTGTGTGCTGTAGAGGGCAGAGCTACAGAAGTGACCCAAAAGGAGCCCAGAAGGCTGTGAGCGGATCCCAGACATCGGACATTGTGTTTTATATAGTTGAAGTTTAACTTTACTTTGCTTTGATTGTGGCTGTGCCCTGATTTTTCTTTTCTCTCTTGAGGTAAGAAAGTATTTGGTGTATTTTTTTTTCTTTATTTTACTGGAGGCCACAGTTGAATGACTTTGGATTTTAAAAGACTTTGAATTTTAAAGGGACTAAAATTTTAATGTGTTTGAATTTGTAAAGGCCATGGGACGTTTAAAGTTATTTATGTTCTTTTTTTTTTCATATCAAAAAGAACTTTTATTCCTTGTATAGCCTCACGATTTCTTGCCAGCTGTCTTTGCAGCAGTTGGTTTCTGGGCTGTCTTCTTGATCATTGACAAGCTGGGCATTCCACTTCACCACCGTTACTGTTACTAGGGTGGCAGCTCTCCATATTGTAACCCACAAACTGTGCAGTACCCAGAGTATCCATACGTGTTGTTTTTAAACAAAATCCAAATCATTAGGTTTTACCAATAAAGACTCGGGAGCCAGCTGCTGTGGTGAAAGAGAGGCAGAAAAAGCACCCAGCTGACCTTCCTCTTCAGCCAATGTCCCAAAAGAAAGATATTCAAAACCTCCTCAACCTTGAGTATCCCTTCTTCTACTTCCTGTGTGTCTCTCTATCCATCCTCCTGAACTCCTCTCACTCTATGATTTTTTTCCCTATGTTTACTCCCTGTCAACTGGTCAGCCTCTTGACCTGTGGTTGACTTTACTTGATCCTGTTTACAACGAACAACTCTTGGATTAAAGGTGTGTGCTAGGGCTGAGCCACACCACAACTAGAAGCAAGTTTTTCCCAGTTAATAGCACAACCTCAGGATTCTCGGTGTGATTAAATATCCGGCAACGCCTATGAGTTCCAGAAAGTGTGTATATCAACCACACTTCAGGGCCAGCCCCATACTCAAGAGTAGATGATCAACGCCAATTTCACAGCAATTTCTTTTTCTTTCTTTTCTTTTTTTTTTTTTTTTGGCTTTTCAAGACAGGGTTTCTCTGTGTAGTCCTGGCTGTCCTGGAACTCACTTTGTAGACCAGGCTGGCCTCGAACTCAGAAATCCGCCTGTCTCTGCTTCCAAGTGCAGGGACTACAGGTGTGCACCACCAGCAACAAGAAGTACTTGAGCACTGAACCATTTCTCCAGCTCTAAGAATCAAATAATTCAGCATTTCCGGGAAATCTTTACAGCTTCCAGGGTGTCGGGTAGAGTGGCTGAACTGTGTCTGACAGATGATGAAATCTGGTTGTTCAGTTACTTATGCTAAAGCTAGATCAGGCTTCCTCCAATCCCAGGCCAGCGACCCAGGCCGGTGCAGAGCAAGGGTCATCCTCCCCTCACACATGGAAAACTTGGTCCAAATACAGCTAGGGGACTTTCTAGCACTCCTGGCAATTGCAATAGCTCAGATTTTGTGTGCTTGTCTCCAGAGGAGAAGTTAGCAGAGCCTGCCTTCTGCTACCTCACCTGCTTCCCCTTCCCTCGGCACCTTCCCCTAGAGCTTCACCCTGCCTTGTCTTCAGATTTGTCTGGGCCTGGCAAAGAAAGAGACTGCCTTCTCCGTTAACCTAGCTTCGTCTTCTTCCAATTCCCTAACCATGTATTTGGAGTCGGGTCTTGTGGGCTGAGAGGCCATCGAGACCCCAGCACTGAGGAGCAAACAAGTACCAAGAAAACATGGTTTCCCAGCTTGTCGAGCGGCCCCCAGACCAGGCTAATTCTTTTGCTCACTGTACAATAACTCCCTTACTACTGTTTGTTTCTCCAAAGAAGGAGCCAGACAGCCAAGCAACCTGAATTTTAAGTTTGTTTCTTTGTTTTGAACACAAAGGAATTTTCCCCCTCCGCAGTATGTGAGCCAGGCTCAGTCCCTTGGGCTCCCCACAAATACAACGGAGCCGCGGCGGGGACAGGGTAAGTTGATTTTTGTAGCTCCAAGCTGTTCCACATCAAGTATTTACAAGGTCAGCAGGGACCACGGCTTACCAAAACAGAGAACTATGTAATTTAAAATGAGGAAATCTTGATCTACCAGAAACATGAGACCTTTCAGGGTTTCTAAATAGCTTATATTCCAGGCTCTGTTGGAACAAACTATGCTGGAGGGGAAGGAAAAAGTACACAGACTGCTGTACAGGATAAAACAGCCAAGAGCTTTAAAAATAAAGGCCTCTGAACATGGGGCCTCTTCCTTCACCAAATCTCCTCAGAGGCCGGACCATTCTGGATTTAAATGATAGGGGAAATGGGTATGGTTTCAGTTGTCTATATGAAAGCAGATCTATATGAATATGCTTGATTGTTTTGATATATTTATGTAATATGTGTGTGTGTGTGTGAGTGTGTGAGTGTGTGTGCGTGCACACACACGTCACAGCACACCTGCAGAAGTCAAAACAAACTGAAGGAATTGGTTCTCTCCTCTTGTCATGTGGGTCCTGGGGATCAAACTCAGAACACTCAGTTTTGTGGCAAGTGTCTTGAGACACCGAGTCATCTTCCTGGCCCCGTTTAGGTTTTACGAGAAGAGGGACTTGTATAGCCCAGGCTGGCCATGAATTCACAACATAGCTAACGTTGGCTCTGAGTTCCTAACCCTCCAGCCTGAGCCTCACAAGTGCTGGGACAGCATGTTTCCTACACTTGATACACTGCTAGTTTTGGACAGGAGATGGTGGTTCAGAAAGGAAGACATATTAGCCACACTAGGCATTTGCTTACTCCTTGAACTCCAGGTCAGAGGTCAGAGGTCAGCCAGGGTTGCATAGCAAGACCTGATTTCAGCCATATACGTGGTACATAACTGTAACTCCAGCATTTTCGAGAAGCAGAGAAGGCCAGCCTGGTCTACATGGAGAGTTCCAGGCCAGTGCCAGACTACATCCTGAGACCCTGTCTCAAAGGACAAAATAAATACACAAATCATTTTTAGAAGACTCTGTTACCCTCTGCCCCTCTCCCCATGTAGGCACAGTGATGTACACCTGTAATCATAGCTAACCACAGCACCTGAGAGCCGGAGGCAGGAGCATCTGAGAGCCCAAGGTCATCCGGGGCTATCTTTGGCAATCTCAGAGCTAACCTGTGCTACACATGAGACCTGTCAAAAAGAAAAAGAGAAAAAACGAGGCTCTTCCAGATATCCCGGATTCAGTACCCAGCACCCACATGGCAGCTCAAAACTGTCAGTAACTCCTGTTCTAAGGGATCTGACTCCCTCACAGAGACATAAATGCAGGCAAAACACGAATGCACACAAAATAAAAAATAAATAAAACAGCCTCTGAGTATTGGCACACCTCTTTAAGTCTAGCCCTTTAGAGGCAAAACCAGCTGGAGCTCTGCGAGTTCGAGGCCAGCCTGTTCTACAGAGTTGAGTTCTAGACCAGCCAGGGCTACATGGAGAAACTGTGTCTTAAAAAATCAGAAAATAGCCGGGCGGTGGTGACGCACGCCTTTAATCCCAGCACTTGGGAGGCAGAGGCAGGCTGATTTCTGAGTTCGAGAGTTCGAGGCTAGCCTGGTCTACAGAGTGAGTTCCAGGACAGCCAGGGCTACACAGAGAAACCCTGTCTCAAAAAACAAAACAAAACAAAACAAAACAAAACAAAACAAAACAAAACAAAAGCAAAGCTCCCGGACCTGAGAAAAGCCTGCACCTACGAGGCTGGGTACTAACGTTGACAGGGGTAAACTTCCTTTGCCAAAGCACAGCTTTTTGAGTCTATTCTCCTGTCTGCAGAGGGGCGGTGGGGGTGGGGCTAGGGAACTATCCTGAGGGTTAGGGGACCCTCAGAAAACCAGCGCTGTCTCAGCTGGTGGTAAGAAGCTGTAAAAGGAACGAAAACCGGAAGACCAAGGGCATTCCCCTTCTGGCTGCCTGGGTGCTTTCTACTCTCGAGAATAAATACAATTATTGAATAAACATTGCTATAAATAGGGAAGTTTCCAGACCCCAGGGTACCGTTATGCTTACTGGAATAATAATGCAGTTAACTGAAAAATGTAAGTAGGTATTTTTAATTTTCTGCAACAGAATTTTAAGCTTGTACCCTAAAGGGATGAGGAGTCAAAGGGATCTTTGGTGATGGTGTTGGTTTGTGGAACTGGGGATTAAATCCTGGATCTCCTTACATGCTAGGCAGAAGGCCTGAAAGAAAGTTTGTCCGTCCTGTTAGAATATGGAAATGGAGGGCAGGGTTTCATTAAAAATGAGAACTGATTTTCTGTGGTTATCCTCCAGAATGGTGCTAGCAAAGCCAGGCTGAGTGGGACAGCTACTACGGGGAGGGGAGAAGGAGGCTGAGGTAGGAAGATCTCAAATTCGAGGCCCATACAGAGACCATAGCTAGTATGATATATGCAAATTACTAATGAAAGGGGGCGGGATCCAAAATGCTACTCAGGTCAGAAAAGGCAAGGGCTCCAGTAGGTGGGCTGGGGCGTGGCTCAGTTGGTAGTGTGCTTGCCTAACCTGCAGGAAGGCCTGGGTTTGACCCAATGTCACCCAAGCCAGGTATGATGCCACAGAGTTGTAATCTTAGCATTCTGGTTTTGTTGTTGTTGGTTTTCTGTTTGTTTGTTTGTTTGTTTGTTTTTTCGAGACAGGGTTTCTCTGTGTAGCCCTGGCTGTCCTGGAACTCACTCTGTAGACCAGGCTGGCCTCGAACTCAGAAATCCGCCTGCCTCTGCCTCCCAAGTGCTGGGATTAAAGGCGTGCGCCACCACCGCCCCGGCAGGTTTTTTTTGTTTGTTTGTTTTTTGTTTTTGTTTTTATCTTAGCATTCTGTAGGTGAAGACAGGAAGATTCGGAAGGAGTTCAAAGCCATCCCTGGCTACATGGGTAATTCAAGGCCATCTAGTCTACAGGTCTCAATAAAAAGCAAAAGTAAGATGAAAACACTATCTTACTTTAAAAAATATTTTTATTAATGTGTCTGTATGCTACATGTGTTTGGGTGCCCAAGGAGACCAGAAGAGGGTATTAGATACCATGGAGCTACAATTACAGGCAGTTATGAGCCAGGAACTAAAGTTAGGTTCTCTGGAAGAGCAGAGAAAACTACCAGCCATTGAGTCTAGTTTCCAAACTCCATTTCTGAGTGTTTGGTAAAACATATTTCCAGCATCACAATAAATAGTAAGTAAAAAAACAAACCTCATCATGATGGTTATTGTTATTGTCAACTTGATAGAGATGAACCTCTGGTCATTCCTATGGGCAATTTTCTTTATAGCCTTGAAGAGGGACCACCTGCCCACTGTGGGCGGCCCCATTCCCTAGCTGGATCCTGGACCCTATGAATGGGGAAAGGGAGCAGAACAGCAGGGTGCACTCACTGCTCTTTCTCTTGACCCATGAGTCTCATGATCTGCTACTTCAAGCTTCTGCTGCCTCTGCACCCTAAACTGTGAGCCAGCATCAAACCTTTCTCCCTTCTGTTGCTTTTGTCAAAGCAATAGATAAAGTTACTAAGAGGTTTGTTTAAATACCTAGGCTTGAAGTACTTGCCTAGCATACTGAGCCCTGAGTTTTCCTCGGCACAGCACCAATCAGGTGAGTTAGTACTGCCACCACTTGGCTAAAGGTCAGATAAAGCTATATTCAGACTTTGAAGCCAGTTTAAGGTAGGAGAGACTGAATCAAGAAACAAAAGCAAGGGGCTTGAGATGGCTCAGTGGTTGAGAGCACCGACTGCTCTTCCAGAGGTCCTGAGTTCAATTCCCAGCAACCACATGGTGACTCACAACAATCTGTCATGAGATCTGGC
This sequence comes from Grammomys surdaster, assembly GCF_004785775.1. Taxonomy (NCBI): domain Eukaryota; kingdom Metazoa; phylum Chordata; class Mammalia; order Rodentia; family Muridae; genus Grammomys; species Grammomys surdaster. The sequence goes on along the minus strand of NW_021620574.1, from coordinate 1,278,956 downwards.
GCCCTCTTCTGGCGTGTCTGAAGACAGCTACAGTGTACTCATATATACATAAAAAAGAATTTTTTTAAAAAAGAGAGAAACAAAAGCAAGCACTGAAAAGATTTCTCAAAGCTGTCCTAGACAGCTCGAGCTGTGTTCCCAGCACCCACAGCAGTCAGTTCACAGTCACTTGTAACTCCAGCTCCTGGGGACCAGATGCCTCTGGCCTCTAAAGGCATCTGTACTTATGGGTTCATCTACGTGCACATACACATGTCTACACATAATTTTAAAATAATAATAATAAAAAACTTTAAAAAAGAAAGTAAGAATGAAAAGTCCAGGGTTTGGAGAGGTGGCTCAGCCGTTGAGAGTACCGGTTGCTTTTCAAGAAAACCTGGGCTCTCTCTTGTCCTCTTGCTCTCTTGCCTCTAGCTTCTCTCTGTCCCCTTGCTTCTCCCCCCCTTCCTTTCCCTCTCTATCCACGTGGTCATGGCCAGCCTCCATTTCTCTCCTCTCTCCTCTTTCTCCGCCATCTTCTCCCATTTCTCTCCCCACCTTTGCCCTCTGCCCTGAATAAACCCCCTCCCCCGTGGGAAAAAAAAGAAAAGAAAAGAAAACCTGGACTGGATTCCCATCATTACCCACATGGTAGCTCACACGTGTCTCTGACTCCACTGCCAGGGAACCTGATGCCCTCTTTTGGCCTCCACAGGCACCAGGCACACATGCAGTGCACAGACTTACATGTAGGCAAACACCTTTACACATGGGGGAGGGGGAACCAAAACTACCCCCAAACTTCTACCAAGAAAGACACACTATTTTACAACACAAAATATTTTGTTATAAAAGTAAAGAAAAAGCATAGTTACATATAATTAAATATAAAACAAATCTTGGGCTGGAGACACAACCCAGAGGTGAACAACATCAGCCAGTCTTCCAGAGGACCAGCACCCATAGGGGCAAGCCCTCAAACTGTATCTCCAGTCCCAGGGCACCTAACACCCTCTTCTGGCCTATATTGGCACTGCACACACATGCACATACCATGCATAAACACACACTCATACATAGTATTAAAAAATTTAAACATTTTAAAAACGTTTTAAGGCCGGGTGGTGGTGGCACATGCCTTTAATCCCAGCACTTGGGAGGCAGAGACAGGTGGATTTCTGAGTTCGAGGCCAGCCTGGTCTACAGAGTAAGTTCCAGGACAGCCAGGGCTCCACAGAGAAACCCTGTCTCGAAAAACCAAAAAAAAAAAAAATTTTTTTTTTAGCTAGACACTGGTGACAGTTGCCTTTAGTCCCAGCATCCTGGAGGCAGAGGCAGGAGGATCTCTGAGTTTGAAGCCAGCCTGGTTTACAGAGCGAGTTCCAAGACAGCCAGGGCTACAGAGAGACACTCTGTTTTTGTTTTTTTGTTTTTGTTTTTTTCCAACAGCACACAGATCTTTATTCACTAATAGGGTGACACTTTCCCTTTCCCAGGGTGGCTGCCTCTCATTGAAGGTTCCACCAAGCTCAGTGTCCTACTGTCAGGTCGGTGGCCAGGCACCTGGTTTGGAGAAAGACTTCATCCCTTCCTGGGAGTTGCTGGTCTTTGTTGTCAGGAAGAAGGTGGGGAGGGACACAGGCCATCAGCACTCAGAGTTCCATGATATCCCCAGCTGGGGATGCAGGGTAGTAGGAATTGGGGGTATCCCCCAGCCTCAGCAGATTAAGGGTCTCAGGAATAGGGCTCCTGGGATCGTGTCAGAGAAGCAGCTCTGGGTAAGGGCTCCTGTGTGGTATCAGGACTTTGGGAAAAGTCACAGAGGGACTGCAGTAGGGGTGGACGTTATGTAGGCTGAGTCAGGAGAAGTGGGTAGCCATGTTCTCCTCCTGCTGGTGCCAGGGTTCCCTGATGTCCAGGCCACAAGACACCCCAGTGGTGATCCGTGGGTCCCAACTTGGGGGGATCTCACTCCAGGGGCTGTTGCAGGATCATTATGGCTCAAGGTCCTGCAGATAGAGCAAGATACTCTGTTTTAAAAAAACAAACAAATGGGGGCTGGAGAGATGGCTCAGTGGTTAAAAGCACTGATTGCTCTTTCAGAGGTCCTGAGTTCAATTCCCAGCAACCACATGGTGGCTCACAACCATCTGTAATGGGATCCGATGCCCTCTTCTGGTGTGTCTGAAGACAGCTAAAGTGTACTCATGTAAATAAAATAAATAAGCATTCAAAACAAACAAAAAGATTAAAATCTTTTAAAAATTCTTTTTTTTTTTTTTTTTTTTTTTGGCTTTTCGAGACAGGGTTTCTCTGTGTAGCCCTGGCTGTCCTGGAACTCATTCTATAGACCAGGCTGACCTCGAACTCAGAAATCCGCCTGCCTCTGCCTCCCAAGTGCTGGGATCAAAGGCGTGTGCCACCACCGCCTGGCCCAGTTATACCTTTTCATCTGAAATAAAGGAAAAGATGAAACACTGGATCTGGTCATGTATCCCCAAATGTCCCATCCTTCCTTGTGGCTGAGCAGTTCTGTCTGGTGTCCCAGCTTGCTCAGGCAGCAGGGGTGAGACTGCAGACAGCACAGATCTGGTTCCTTTTGCTTTGTCTCCTCATAGGATTTGCATTAGTGAGCAGTGAGGGGTAGAGTGTGTGTTGAGGGAGAGTTACCTTCAGCACCGTGGAGAGGGCTTTGCTAGAGTGTGGTCTTCCAGGCGCCCAGAAGGACAGTGCTCTGAACTTGTCTTTCACTCTGGTGAGTGTCTCTGAATCACATTCCAGTGTCTTGGTCATAATCCCCTCCTGTTTAATGGGCTCAGTGGCATGGGCCTTGTCTTCCGAGGTATCCCTTGACTCCTCCAGCTTCTATAGTAGGCACTTGGCAGAGGTTGGGTCTGAGATTAACATTGGATCAGGACGGCTGGACTAAGCATGTTTTGTGCACCTAAGCTGGCTTTAAACTGTGTAGCCCAGGCTGGCCCAGAACTTGCTGAGATCTACTCAGAGTGTTTGTCTACTCTTTAACACAGTTCCTAAGGTTGTGCTGATCCCCAACCATAAAATTATTTTTTGTTGCTACTTCATAACTGTAACTTTGTTGTTGGGAATTATAATGTAAATATCTGTGTTTTCCAACAGTCCTAGGCAACCCCTGTGAAAGGGTTGTTGGGGATTGTGACCCACAGGTTGAGAACCACTGATCTGAAGTTTTTTCCCTGCCTTGTAGCTATGCTGAATGATGTTAGCTTACAGTCTCGGTTTTCTCAAGCAGAGTAAGTCTGCAGGGCTTTTCACTGAGTAGGTCTGCAGGGCTTCTCACTGAAGGGTTATTTTTATTTTGGTGTAGATTTAGGAATGAAACCCACTCCTTGAGAATGTTAAGCAAGAGCTCCACCAGCTCAATTTCCAACAACCTCCAGCAGGGGGCAGCAAACCTTAACATGTATCTCAATGCTTACAATTATTACACCAAGAGTACTTTTTGTATGTGTGTTGGAGCAGAAAGGTCTCCTACAACCCCCCACTGACCTGGAACTCCCTATGTAGACCAGTATAGCCTCGAACTTTCAGATACCCTCCTCCTGTTTCCACGTCCTGGACACCAGAATATAAATAAGAATACACTAACAACAAAATTTTTTAATTTAAAAAAATCGCATTGATTTATTACTTGTGTATGTGTGTTAAGTGTGGAGCTAAGAGGAAAGCTTGCAAAAGAAGGTCTGTCCTTCTGCCATATGTGCCCTGAGTTTGAATTTAGATCATCAGGTTAGGCAGTGAATATTGTGACCCATGAAAGAATTATATTGGCCAAAGAGAACATTTTTTTAAATGATATTTTTATTTTATGTGTATTATTTTGCCTGCATGTAAGTCTGTGTGAGCACATGGACCTGAAGTTACAGACAATTGTGAGCTGCCCTGTGGGTGCTGGAAATTGAACCAGAATCCTTTGGAAGAGCAATCAGTACTCCCAACCAGTGAGGAAAAGGTAACTTACTTTGTGGGTCATGGGTGAACTTCAAACAGCCTAATCACGGAAGCCCCGCCCCTGCATTGGAGCCAGCCTCCTGAACGCTGCGTAGCTTTAACAGTGAACCTTTTACTTCCTGAACATGCTAATGCCTCAGGAGTCCGAGCAGCTGGCGCAGTATCCCCTGCCCCTGGGGATGGTGTCCAGGCGTGTGTGACTGCAGCCGATGCTGAGGGTCTTTGGATGAGGGAATGTAAACCGGTCTGATCTTGGTGGGGTCGCAGCTGCTCTGCTAAGGATGTAAAAGCACTGTTTTGTACAGGAGGTAGCGGCAAAACTGTAACTTCAGAAACTTCACGTAAAGTTCTGTTGAGAATCGTAGATGTAGCTCTCTTGAGAAGCCTGATCCCACTCTAGGGGATTTTGCCTTTTTGGTTTCTCCTCTTCTTCTTCTTCTTCTTCTCCTTCTTCGTCCTCCTCCTCCTCCTCCTCCTCCTCCTCCTCCTCCTCCTCCTCCTCCTCCTCCGCCTTCCCCCCCTCCCAGACAGGGTTTCTCTGTATAGCCTGGGCTGCCCTGGAACTCACTCTGTAGATCAGGCTGACTTCGAACTCAGAAATCCGCCTGCCTCTGCCTCCCAAGTGCTGGGATTAAAGGCGTGCGCCACCACCGGCCAGCTCGCTCGCTCTCTCTCTCTCTCTCTCTCTCTCTCTCTCTCTCTCTCTCTCTCTCTCTCTCTCTCTCTCTCTCTCTCTCTCTCTCTCTCTTTTCGAGACAGGGTTTCTCTGTGTGTAGCCCTGGCTGTCCTGGAACTCACTCTGTAGACCAGGCTGACTTCGAACTCAGAAATCCGCCTGCCTCTGCCTCCCAAGTGCTGGGATTAAAGGCGTGCGCCACCACCGGCCAGCTC
>NW_021620574.1:1256773-1273996 GCF_004785775.1 Grammomys surdaster | reverse complement strand
TCTCTCTCTCTCTCTCTCTCTCTCTCTCTCTCTCTCTCTCTCTCTTCGAGACAGGGTTTCTCTGTGTGTAGCCCTGGCTGTCCTGGAACTCACTCTGTAGACCAGGCTAGCCTCAAACTCTCGAACTCAGAGATCCGCCTGCCTCTGCCTCCCAAGGCGTGGGCCGCCACTGCCCTGCACGGCTACTTCTTTTTATTTCTTACATTTTTATTTATTTAGTGTGTGTGTTTGCTGCAGCGTGTGTGTGGAAGTCATGGGACAAGTTTCAGGAATTGTGTTGTAGGATATTTGATTATTGTACATAGAAAACCTAATTGTTAGCAAAATATAAAAGCTTAAATAGATAATTGCATTTGTCAGATGCAGTTAAGTGCGACCCGTAGAGACGAAGTTTGGGTGTGACTCCAAAAGTCTCATTAGATAAAAATGCTCAAGAACAGAAAGTTCCTGCTAATTTTAAAAAACTTGCTTGGGAGAGGTCCCCCCCACATACACACACATACACACACATACACACACACATACACACACATACACACACACACACTCACACATACACACACATACACACACAGCACACACACAGCACACACACACTCACACATACACACACATACACACACATACACACACATACACACACATACACACACACAGCACACATACACACACACATACACACACATACTCACACATACACACACATACACACACATACACACACATAGCACACATACACATACACACATACACACACATACACACACATACACACACATACACACATACACACATACACACACATATACACACACATACACACACATACATACACACATACATACACACACATACACACACATACACACACACATACACACACATACACACACAGCACACACACACATACACATACACACATATACACACATACACACACACACACACACACACACACACACACACACACAGCTTGAAAGATCTTTATGGAAGGAGCTCCAGGTAAGAGATAGGGATTTTCTCTTTGGCTTGCAGGAAAACAGAGAAACAGCAGGCAGGACACAGGTAAAACAATGTTCTAGGAAAGGAAGCTAAGGGACCCTCCTGGGTTTGGAGGAGCTCAAGACAAAGGTAGACTAGCTCTGAAGAATGACTCAAGAGAGAAGTTTCTAGAGAGCTAGCAGTTTAGTCGTCGAATCAGCCTTGTAAATAGATAGTTTGTATATAGTTAAGAAAATTAAGTCACTTGGCGGAGCTGGCAGTCTTTACCTTAGCTCATGCTCCTGTGTCTTTATTGGTATTAAGATTAGATAATTTAAGCGGTTACAACTGGTTCTCTCTTTACACTGGGTGGGTCCTGGGAGTCAAACTCAGTTCCTGAGGTTTGGTGGCAAATGCCTTTACCACTGAGGCATCTCGTCGGCCTGTATTGTACACCTGTCTCACCCATCCCTGGTACGCTAGTATTTTTTTTTTTTTTGAAACAAAGTAGCCAATAAGCCAGATTGGCCTGGGCCGAATTTGCCATTCTTGTCCCGTGCATGCTGAAATCTAGGTATGCATCATGGAGTTCAAATAAAGGTGGCTTTTTACATTTTGTGGTGTGTGTGTGTGTGTGTGTGTGTGTGTGAGAGAGAGAGAGAGAGAGAGAGAGAGAGAGAGAGAGAGATTGATTCTTGTGTAAGTGCATAGGCCAGAGGTCAATATGCTCCGTCTTCCTCTATGACTCTCCACCTCATTCTTTGAAACAAGACTGTGAGCTTGTGAGCTCCAGGCTCTTCCTGTCTCTCTCTCTCTTCAGTATGAGGACTGTAGGCAAGCACCACTTCAGTCTTTACACTCTCTCAGGGAGCATCTATCTCCTCAGCCGGGCTGGATGGTGCTTCTGAGAAATTCACCTTGTGGAGAAGTTCAGACAAGTCTGTTTAGTGCAGGGCAATGCTGCAGGGACGTCCGACTTCTCCCACGGTGGAGACATTAACCCAATTTGTTTCCCTGAACTCTCATCTCCTCATGACTATAAAATGGGGACAGCAGCCACCGGGCTCTTGGACCAGATAGAAGGTGGTACTACAGTGTGAACAGTCAACTCTGCATCCCACAAAAATCAGAGAGAGGAACTGGTGTGGATTGCTAAAAAGAAGAAGTTACAAGTTCCTCTCATAATGGACCGAATAATTCTTTTTTTTTTTTTTTGGTTTTTCTAGACAGGGTTTCTCTGTGTAGCCCTGGCTGTCCTGGAACTCACTCTGTAGAGCAGGCTGGCCTCGAACTCAGAAATCCACCTGCCTCTGCCTCTCAAGTGCTGGGATTAAAGGCGTGCGCCACCACTGCCCGGCCAATTCTTTCATACATAACAGGGTAAGGCTCCTAAGACCCTACCCGGAATGTTCACTTAAAGAGGATTTGAGGCAGACTCTGCTCTCAAAAATAAAAGGGGGCGCCGGGCGGTGGTGGCGCACGCCTTTAATCCCAGCACTTGGGAGGCAGAGGCAGGAGGATTTCTGAGTGCAAGAGTTCGAGGCTAGCCTGGTCTACAGAGTGAGTTCCAGGACAGCCAGGGCTACACAGAGAAACCCTGTCTCAAAAAACCAAACCAAAAAAATAAATAATAAATAAATAAAAATAAATAAAAGGGGGCTAGCAGATGGCCTCAGTACTTGAGTGTGGAGGAGGGGAGGGAGGCTGAAAGGGCTAGGCTTCTAGAAGGTGGGAGTAAAATGCTTAAGACTCGCTGGCAGCAACTGAGACCTAGGTTAGGAAAGATTGCCTTCGGGAGCTGCAGCCCTGATGATGCCGTAACTGGCTTTGGCGTGGGCTAACCTCAGCTCCACCCCTCCCACTGTGCCGTCAAGTTAACTGGGCGTTTCCATCCTGGCCCCCTGAAGCAGTCGCAGTCACCACCCTGCCGGCAGCCGCAGGTCACCGGGTCACCTCTCTGGCTCACTCTTCCGGGCTCCAAGGCCTGGGTGGGGCGACCGAGCCACAAGTGCGGCGGCGATCAGCCGTGAGTCCCCGGGGGCCGAGCCTGGCCGCCTCCCTCTACCTGGGACTTTCTTCCGGCCAGAGCTCCACAAAGATCTCGCTGTCCTACAACTTCCAATCGCCTTCTCCACCTCCTTCCCCGCCCCACCTGGCTCTGCGTGGACCCTGGGTGTCTCCTCCCCTTCCCACTTCCAGCTCCTTCTACGGAGTTTGATTTGAACTTTCGAACTCGCCAATCATCAGCCTCGGTGCGGCCCGGGGCGGGGTCCGGTGTCCGCCCACCCGACGCGTGGCCGGGCCAGGGTATATAAGGTCTCTCCTGGAGGCGGACCTCACACAGCCTCTCCCCCGGACTCCTTGGTAGTCTGCAAGTGGGAGATCTTCGTCACCCTCTCTTCACTCCCTCAGTTTTTGCGGACCACTTCAAGGATTAAATATGGTGAGTGCGGCTTTGGGGCAGCGGCGGGATCGTCTGGAGGGACCGCGGGAGTTGAGGGCTGACCGGGAGACGGTACTCGCAATAGCCCCCCGACGGCCACCTCTAGTTAGACTGGCTTCTGGCGGCCAGAGTGTGAGAGCCTAGTCCACCAAACTAATGTCGCTTTGGGCTGGAGGACTCGTCCCAGGTACCTCTGTCTCGATCGTACTGGGAGAGCATCCCGTCTAAGCCGTCGGTCGCTCCCGGAAAGACGGGGAATGTTCACATTAACCACAAGACTTTGGAGAGACTTAAAAGGTCTCCATTTTCTCAAATGATGTCTCTCTCCCAGCTGGGATAACCCAGAGGACCTCGTGCGCTCCGGACGGGACTGTGCAAATACTTCCGGGCACCGTGTCCACGCCCTGTGACTCGCTGCTGAGTCACCTGTGGCCAATCCCGGGACCTTCCAGTTGCAGCTGTGCACCTGGGAAGACGAGCTCCTCCGTAGGAGGAATGATTGACGTCAGAGCTCCTAAGCCAGCCTAGTTTCTAGTGTTAGTTCAATGGCATATTTAGCCGAATTAAGAAAAATGTCTATGAAAGTTTTTTTTCCTATAGAGCTAGAGTAAACTACCAACAGCATCCCCCCACCCCCACCCCTCCGCCAAAGGGCCTCTCTGTGTAGCCCTGGCTGTCATGGAACTCACTCTTTAGACTAGGATTGATGGCCTCGAACTAGGAGATCTGCCTGCCTCTGCCTCCCGAGCTGGGATTAAAGGCACGCCACAAGGCTTGCTTTTTGGTTTTTGAGTGTCTTGGGAAGCTCATTCCAGCCTTGAAATCACTATGTGGCCAAGCATGACCTTCAATTAAAACCAAAATCCTCTGTCTCCACCACTCACAGGCTAGGATTACTCACCTAGCTAACAATGTATTAAGTTTTCCAAAAAAAAAAAAAAAAAATGGGTGAGGCTAGCAGTTCCTGGGCTCTGGATGCAGAGGCAGGCGTATCTTCTGAGTTCAGGTCAGCCAGAGCTACATAGTGAGACCCCATTCTCAAAAGCAAACAAAATTACCAGGAACTCAGCCCGGCTTGGAGGAGGGTGGCTAGTTCTCTAGTCTTTGGAGACTGAGACAGGGGCTTGTTTGTGAGTTGGGGCTTCTCAGGCTTTCCAGTGAGTCCCGGGCTGGTATGGACTACAGAGTGACTAATTTTGGTAAAAAGGAACCTTTGCTAAATAAGTTTAATTATTTGGAAGACCATTTAAAGGGAACAAATCATAAACACAGTCAGCTGCCAATAGGAATTTAAAAAACAAAATCCCATCCCAGCATTGTTTCTGAAGGGCGTGGTTTCGGAATCCAAGCTGACTCTATTAACAACCTTTGACTTAGCGTCTTCCCACCTGTTTCTCATGAAACAGCCAAGGTCTCCCAACACCCCCGGGTTCAGCTGTTCTAGAGCGTCCCAGGGATAATGGAGAGGAAGAACAACTTTTTGAGGTCTATGGAAGCTTTGGGGAGGTGGGGTGTATAGTCCTCATGTTGCCCAAGCTGCCTCTAACGATCTGTAGTGGTGCGTGACCTTGAACTGCTGATCTGCTACCTCCCGGACTAGAACTGGGGTTACTGGCCTGAGCCACCATTTTGTGTGGTGCTGGGATAGAGCACAGAACTTCACACGTGCTCGGCAAGACCTCCCAACTGAGCTAAATAAATCCCCAGCTGTTGGCTTTTGTTTCATTCACTTGTGTGAGTGTACTTTTGGATTGTTGTATGCTTGATGGTTGGTAGGAGAGGACAGCTTTCCTCAGAGTTCCGAGTTCAGGCTCAGTAGTAAGCTCTTTTTCCAGGCCCGCCTACAGCCCAAGAAACTTTCAAAATTGTATTCTGAAAGAGGAATTCGGTGAGTAGTAACAGGACTCTAGTTAGCAAAAATGTAACAACTGGCTTTAATGCTTTTGGCCAAACAACCCCACAAAGATACAGTTGAGAAAAGCCCTAGGCTCACCTAATTAGGCAAGCACACTTAAGTGTATGGCTACACAAGCAAGCCTCTTATCCAGCTGAGGCTAGACTGAGTGATTCATCTGTGCCTCTTGACTTTGCTTTCTTAGCTTCCCGGAGACAGGTTTGTTTTTAAAGATTTTACATGTATCCTGTGGACGCATGTGTGCCACGGCACGCCTGTGGAGATGAGGCAGCTTGGGAAATTGGTTCCCTCTTTCTTTACACTAAGATCTTTTGGCTTGAACTCATTCATCTGGCTTGGCAGAAATTGACCTTAACTCTTCAAGCCATCTTGCCAGCACAAAGAAGCCATTTACAACCAGAAATTGGGGGACCAAAAGGCTACAGTTGTAGTGCCATGTTAGAATCAATGGGCCTCAGACACCTTGCTTCCTTAGGCCTGTCTGTATGGTTCTGTCTAGTTTCTGGGGACTGGAGAGGTTCTAAAGTCCAGGTGAAGGTCACTGGAACCAGCACTGCACCTCCCCCACAGTGCTGGGAGCAGGAGACACTGAGTTCACTGATGTGGTCAGACCCTTGATTGTTTTATGGGAAACACAGGTGGGAAGGAGGGACAAATCAAAGGTTGTGAGCAATGCCTTGTTTTATGATCCTGGCCTGAGAAGCTGCTCCTTCGAGAACCTGGATGTTGAATCTGTGTTTCCTACTGATGACATGAAAGTAGCCGGGCAGTGGTGGCGCACGCCTTTAATCCCAGCACTTGTGAGGCAGAGGCAGGTGGATTTCTGAGTTCGAGGCCAGCCTGGTCTACAGAGTGAGTTCCAGGACAGCCAGGGCTACACAGAGAAACCCTGTCTCGAAAAACCAAAAAAAAAAAAAAAAAAAAAACAAAACTTCCCCCCAGATGGGTTGACAGTGAGACCAGAAAGGAAAACTGTTCTTGTAGATTAGCGTATTCACTGGGCGCAAGGCTGCCTCAGGCCACTCTTAGCACACAGCTGTCTGCTTATCTAGCATTTTCTGAGTCATAGGGCTAGTTTAAGCTGGTTTTAAAGAGAAGAGGAAGTTTTGTCTCCTAAAGAACTGGAATAAAGAGGAACTGCAGTGAGCTCAGAGGTGACAGTCAGCTTGACTCAGCCCTGGGGTGAAAAGGTTCTCCTCAAATTTAAAGACTCAGAGCTGGGGAATTCTGGCATAAATTTGAATGCCGTTTTCTAAAGTAGTAGAAAACTGATCCTGAACTGTGAATACAATCTGTGAAAGGGCCCTGCCTTGCCTAGTAGGTCATTAGCATTAATGCCTTCCAGAGAACTTTTTTTCTGGAGTTAGCTCATCAGTAAAAATTCTTGATTGTGAAGTATAGTCCTAGGTAGGAATGACCTCTGAAAAGTGATCATATCTTTGAGCCAAGCCCCAAGTCCTCATATGTCATGTTCTAACACTTTCTTTTTCCTTTCCACAGCGTGAGTGCATCTCCATCCACGTTGGCCAGGCTGGTGTCCAGATCGGCAATGCCTGCTGGGAGCTCTACTGCCTGGAACATGGCATCCAGCCCGATGGCCAGATGCCAAGTGACAAGACCATTGGGGGAGGAGATGACTCCTTCAACACCTTCTTCAGTGAGACAGGGGCTGGCAAGCACGTGCCCCGGGCAGTGTTTGTAGACCTGGAACCCACAGTTATCGGTAAGCTGGCTGGGGGCTTCCTTCCCTGAGGCATTCCTTCTTGATCACATACTCAGAATCTCTCTGTAGATCCAGAAGGGTGAGTGAGCCTGTGAGGGTCCTTGGTTGGTGGGTGGCTGATGTCTTCCCCTTTTCCAGATGAAGTTCGCACTGGCACCTACCGCCAGCTCTTCCACCCTGAGCAGCTCATCACAGGCAAGGAGGATGCTGCCAATAACTATGCCCGTGGCCACTACACCATTGGCAAGGAGATCATTGACCTTGTCTTGGACAGAATTCGCAAGCTGGTAAGAGCGATGGGTTATGGACTGTGTTCTAACCAAGATTTGGGGTCTTGTACGTATTCAGTGAGACCAGCAAGCTTCACAGTCCCCTAATACTGCAGACCATGTTAGGTTTCTTTGTTTCAAGCTCAGACATTCACATCCCTTTTTGGGTCCTCTCTGTCATACTGAGTAGGTAGCTGAGGCCTGCATGTGGCTGATGGGTAAAGCTCATTTGGACATCTGGATTGGAGTTTCATATTAATACAGGTCATTCGTAGAGCAGTCAACCTGGCATACATAGGGCCCCAGGGTTCAGTCTTCAGAACAAAAGAAACAAAGTTTCAGAGCCCAAGAAGCCGGTTTGACACCATTTATAGGGGCTAGAGGGATACCTTAGCACTTTTAAGAACATTGGATGTTTGTTCAGAGGACCTAAGTTTGATTCCCAGCACCCACATGGTGGCTCACAAAATCCCTGTAACTCCAGTCCTAGGGATCCGTTCTCTTCTGGCCTCTGCAGTCACCACACATGGTATGTAGATGTACATGCAGGCAAAACGTCATATACATAAAATTAAACCAAAAAGAAAAACAGCCTACAGAAGAGTCCTTAAGCTAGCTAGTCAGGTGGTGGTGGCAGCTACGCACACCTTTAATCCCAGCACTTGGAAGGCAGAGGTAGGAGGATCTCTGTAAGTTCGAGAACAACAAAGTCTACAGAGTGAGTTCCTGGACATCCAGGGCTACACAGAGAAACTCTGTCTCAAAAAATAAAAAACAAAAACAAAACAAACACACACACACAAACACACACACACACACTAAAAACAAAGAGTAGTTCTCCAGCAAGGTTGAGGTGGAGTGAGGAGATTCCGTGTTGCAACAGCAGGTATATGTTGATGGGACTCTGAAGTTCTAAGACTAGAAATCCCAGAAAAATAATTTCCTAGCACTCGGGGAAGTGAACTGGCTCTGGCTGGCCAGTCCTAAGCAACTCTTGTCCTGTAGGTCCTTACCTATTCTGTAAGTGTGTGTTTTAATGAACAGCCTGGAGATCAGATGGCCACTTTGAGGCTTGTAAGTGATTAACCAAAAAAGAGGCAAGCAGGCTGGCTGGCTGGCTGGGGTGGAATGGCTTGTTGGGAAAGTCAATCCCCATTATGCTAAGTCCAACCACACACGGTCTGTTCTAAAAAGCAACAGCTTCATACTGTTCTCTACTTCCCGTGGAAGTTAGGTTAACCCTTCCGTTAATGAAGAAGGATTGTAGCAAACGAATGTAGCAAATGAAGCTTAGCTACAACACAGACTTGGATATTAGGTACCTGCCTTCCAGGGCATAGAAACCAAATGAAAGTTTTACCGTTCTGGGATGACCAGGACCAGAAGAATTGACCTTACTGTCACTGTGTAGGTGGGTGTCATAATGGCTGTGACTTGATGGGTGTGCCTGATACTCCTTGTATGTAATTAGAATATGGACCCATAAGATGAGTGAACTAAAGACTCAGTTATTAAGAAATGTCTGGGGGCTGGAGAGATGGCTCAGTGGTTAAGAGCACTGACTGCTCTTCCAGAGGTCCTGAGTTCAATTCCCAGCAACCACATGGTGGCTCACAACCATCTGTAATAGGATCCGATACCCTCTTCTGGTGTGTCTGAAGACAGCTACAGTGTACTCACATGTAAAATAAAAATTAAAAAAGAAAAAGTCTGCAAAGTTAAGAGTCTCAACAGAGCCGGGCGGTGGTGGCACACACCTTTAATCCCAGCACTTGGGAGGCAGAGGCAGGCGGATTTCTGAGTTCAAGGCTAGCCTGGTCTACAGAGTGAGTTCCAGGACAGCCAGGGCTACACAGAGAAACCCTGTCTCGAAAAAAAAAAAAAAGTCTCAACAGAAGACTATTTGAAATAATTAGGGGTAGGGAGATAGCCTCGTAGGAGAGTACTTGCCTAGCATGTACCAGGCTCTCTCCCTGGTAGAAAAGTACAAAGGTCAAATTTGGCCTGCAGTCAGAACAGGCCACTTGAGTGGAGCAGACGCCCATTCATGGTCTACTGGAATGTTAATAAGGAGCTTGCCTTGCTCGGAATGAATCGTGTGCCGAGGGCTTACTGTGCCAAGCATTATTCCTACCTGAGCTAGGTCACATCTTAATAAGTGAGGCAGAGGAATTTAATTTGTCAGGTCACACATGAGGAGGTAGGACCACTCACCTCCAGCCTGACATTAACCTGGGCAGTGCCATCCTGTGTTCCGTCTTAGATGTTTCACACTAATTTGGCAACATATCCAGAAGTCTGAGTCCTGCCCTTTGCTAACTCCAACTGATAAGAAAGGTGCATGCCCCTGTGATCTGATCCACAGCAAGGTCACCAGAGACAACCTCCCAGCAAGCCTGAGCCGTGTGTCTGCTCTGATCTGTTGTCTTAATGCAGTTAGAAGTAGCTTTAAGAATCATCCCCGTTTCCCAGAAGTCCTCAGTCACTGAGTATGTTGAAGCCTTTTGTAACTCTTACTGGATGTCCTGAAGACTCCCAACTTTATCAATTAATTGTTGATTGCAGCTCTCACAAGATGTCTCAACATTAAAATGAACTTTTCTCCCACAGGCTGACCAGTGCACGGGTCTCCAGGGCTTCTTGGTTTTCCACAGCTTTGGCGGGGGCACTGGCTCTGGGTTCACCTCCCTGCTGATGGAGCGGCTCTCTGTTGATTACGGAAAGAAGTCCAAGCTGGAGTTCTCCATCTACCCAGCCCCCCAGGTTTCCACTGCTGTGGTTGAGCCCTACAATTCCATCCTCACCACCCACACCACCCTGGAGCACTCTGATTGTGCCTTCATGGTAGACAATGAGGCCATCTATGACATCTGTCGTAGAAACCTCGACATTGAGCGCCCAACCTACACTAACCTTAACCGCCTTATTAGTCAGATTGTCTCTTCCATCACTGCTTCCCTCAGATTTGATGGGGCCCTGAATGTTGATCTGACAGAATTCCAGACCAACCTGGTACCCTACCCTCGCATCCACTTCCCTCTGGCCACTTATGCCCCTGTCATCTCTGCTGAGAAAGCCTACCATGAGCAACTTACGGTAGCAGAGATCACCAATGCCTGCTTTGAGCCAGCCAACCAGATGGTGAAATGTGACCCTCGCCATGGTAAATACATGGCTTGCTGCTTGCTGTACCGAGGTGATGTGGTCCCCAAAGATGTCAATGCTGCCATTGCCACCATCAAAACCAAGCGTACCATCCAGTTTGTAGACTGGTGCCCCACTGGCTTCAAGGTTGGCATTAATTACCAGCCTCCCACTGTGGTACCTGGTGGTGACCTGGCCAAGGTCCAGAGAGCTGTGTGCATGCTGAGCAACACCACAGCCATTGCTGAGGCCTGGGCCCGCCTAGATCACAAGTTTGATCTGATGTATGCCAAGCGTGCCTTTGTGCACTGGTATGTGGGTGAGGGCATGGAGGAGGGAGAGTTCTCTGAGGCCCGTGAGGACATGGCTGCCCTGGAGAAGGATTATGAGGAGGTTGGGGCAGATAGTGCTGAAGGGGATGATGAGGGTGAAGAATATTAACTCACGTCCTGCAATTTTACACTTCTGTGGTCTCTTTGTCTTTTCGTGTGTTTTAACTGTCCTAAGCTGTCAATAAAGGTGTTTCTGATTTAAGTGGGAAACTGGCACCTGGTTCACAGCTCTTCCCCTTCTTTGAGATTGCATCTTGCTAGGTAGTTCAAGATGGCTTCCTGCCCCTCCACCTCCAGAGGTCTCCAGAGAGACAGCTGTCACTGTCTCTGATTTCAATCATGGATTCATGACCCGTTGAGTGGGTTCAGTTCAGACTAGTGATTAGTTGACTATTTTCAAGTTTCTATTAGGTGCTGTGTTCTGTGATTTAAAACATTTTGTAGTTTGGGCTAGAGAGATGGATCAGCAATTAAGAACATTGGCTGTTCTTCTCCAGAGGTCCTGAGTTCAATTCCTAGCAACCACATGGTGGCTCACGACCATCCGTAATGGGATCCGATGCCCCCTTCTGGTGTGTCTGAAGAGAGCAACAGTGTACTCATACATAAAATCTTTTTCCCTCCCCCCAAAAAATGACTTCAAGTTCGAAGGAAGTGTACTTCAGGTATTCCAGGGGGAACTTTTTCTGGTCTCCCTTAAAATAGGACTTTGTCTCGCCCCACCCCCCCAAGACTGAAAGGTGTTCTCACTGCAATCCTATAGTCAACCACAGGGAAGCAATGGTGACTTTGCCACTTGAGCCCAAACGTAGCCATTCTGTCAGATGTTAACGATAATGTGCAGAATGTCTGGCTGCATTTTAGTAGCAGAGGGTTTGAGTTTTGCTTCCGTGTGCCTATGATGGTAAGTATATATGGACTTAGGATGGCTAACTGCGGAAGGAAGACCTGGCTGAGACAGTCTTAACCAGGTTGGCAGTGTCTGGGCACTTCTCCTTTGTAATCCATCGTGAATATTTGAACCTTCTAAATGGGCCAGGGTTCACTCATTACCGACTGGTCTGCTCCTGTAGCAGACAGAATGATAACAAATGTTCCTAGAGGCCAGCAGTGGTGGTAGTGCTGATCTTTAATCCCTGCACTTGGGAGGCAGAGGCAGGTGGGTTTCTGACTTTGAGGCCAGCCTGGTCTACAGAGTGAGTTCCAGGACAGCCAGGGCTACACAGAGAATCCACATATTGAAAAAGAATTACTAGAGTAGGTGAGGCTGCTAAAGACCACTTGTGACCCAGGCTATCTAGACTTAATTCATGGTCCTACACCACCACTTAATAGGGTTGGGGGCATAGCTCAAATGGTAGAGCACTTTCCTGTGTGTTCATAGTTGGATCTCTGTGCCACGTAAGAGACACAATGATACAGTAATGTGCACCGCTTTTCTGTAATCCAGCACTAGGGAGGTAGAGGCAGACAATGAGAAACTCAAGACCATTCAAAGCTAGCTTAGGTGCAGGAGACCTCGCCTCAGGAGTAACAGTTAAAACATTCAAGGTGCTCACAAGGGATGCAAATAACGGGATCTAGCAATGCCTGCGCCCTTCAGGTACTGACACAGGTAAGGTTTAAATGGAAGGTGTAGACGGGCAGTGGTGGTGCACGCCTTTAATCCCAGCACTCAGGAGGCAGAGGCAGGCGGATTTCTGAGTTCGAGGCCAGCCTGCTCTACAGAGTGAGTTCCAGGACAGCCAGGGCTACACAGAGAAACCCTGTCTTGAAAAACCAAAAAAAAAAAAAAAAGGAAAAAAGGAATGGGGGTTCGCCCATTACTGACCGGTTTGTGCTATCTCAGCTCGCATCTGCCATCAGTGACCTGTAAGATGTCAGAACTGTGTAACTGATGTCCTCTGTTACTGTAACATCAGGCTAGCCTTATCTTCGTATGAAACAGCAAAATTGAGTTCTTTGGGGTTCGTTGTTTAGTCTGGTAGCCAAAGGGAGGGAAAGGCACAAGGGTTTCTAGACTATCTCCCTTGCAGACAGTGTGAAGACAGCGTGGATACTGTGGCTGTCAAGCCAGCTTAGTCTAGTGAGAATTACATTGGTGTCAATAAATTTGGAACTAAGCAGCTGTCAAAATCCTTGTGCAGAGGAACGAGTTTTGAGTTACACTGACAGTGGGGCAAGCAAGCAATGTGGCCACCTTTGTCCAGTGACTTACTCCAATGGGACCTGGTTACCAGCTTTCCCAAGATGGTGTTGCACTGTAAGTCTGGCCACAGCTTCCGTTACTCCCTGCTCTGTGAGGACCACACCTTGGAAACTTCACAGTCAGGTGTGGCTCCTGTCTGCAGTCCTGCCCTACAGAGACTGAATCCAATGCCAACCTGGGCCAACTCCTGAGTTTAAAGCTGTTTAACACAAAATTAGCCAGGACTGGAGCAATTGGGCCCTGAACAAGGTGGGGTGGGGTTGGGGACGCAGCAGTGTGGCCAGAGCAAGAGGGAGAAGGGGTTGGGGGGGGGTGGAAAGCTGTTTAAGAGAGATCTTAGCAGGGCTGGTGAGATGTCTCAGTGCACTGACTTCTCTTCCGGAGGTCATGAGTTCAAATCCCAGCAACCACATGGTGGCTCACAACCATCCGGTAATGAGATCTGATGCCCTCTTATGGGGTGTCTGAAAACAGCTACAGTGTACTCATATATAGAGAGAGGAAGAGAGAGAGACCTTAGCACTCCTTTCACAACACACCCACTCACCCATAGCACCACCAAAAAACCTTGTGCCATGTTGGTTTGATCTGAGCTGTAGGGGATTTGACACCCCCTTCAGGCCCATGTAAGCAACTGCAAGCAGACGTACACGTAGTCTTAAAAACCCCAACACATTGTACAAGGCGTGTCTGTGGGCACAGCTTAGCAAGCGGTTTTTTTTCTTTCTGTTTCAGATAGAATCTCTGCTTTAGACATTTCTGCAGCATTCCTATGAACAGCATTGTGGGTTTTTTCCCCCTAGGAGGTAAGCCTGCGGCTGAGCCTCAGCTGTAAGCTGAACTTGACCTATCAGCTGCTTATCAGACTAGTTCTTCCTGAAGCTGGGGGGGTGGGGGGGGCAGGGGCGCTAGCTAGGATGACAACCAGATGTCTGTATTGACCACAGTGCATGACTGGAGAAAGTAGGACAGCCAGGTATAGGGGTCGGATAAATCTGTTTCCGGCTAGCATGACACCCCAGAACACCCGAGGGATTCATTTTTCAAGCCTGCGTTTCCCATTAAAACTGCCCCAAAGAAAGCACATTTTCAAAAGCCCATAAGTGGTCCCTCCAGCTTGCAGAATGGAGCCTGAAGCACTCCCCCCAACCCCCCACCCCTACCCAGCAGCCTCCCCTAGCCAGGAACAGCCCTTGCCAATTCCCTAAGCAAGCCTCGGATGAGTTCTTTTATACATGAGTCAAGATGTGAGGAGCTGAGAAGCTTTCAGCCGGGTGAAGAAAGGTGAGCAAAGACCAGCTTAGCTGAGGAAAAATATCTCAGAGCCAGGCCTGGGGAATTGAAGAGCAAAGTGCCAGCGGTTGGGGAGGAATGTGTCCTTGTAATGATGATTTTTCCTCTCCTGTGTGGGTGGGAAAGTGCATAGAAGTTAGCCTCCAGCAAGAACAAATATACCCCAAGGTCCGGGTCACTGCTTTGTGGCTGACAATCATATGATTTGCCCTTGAGCGCAAATGGAAAGTCTGGGTTCAGAATTGTTTTGGAGGTCTGATGGGATAAATGGTCAGAGCCTGAGAGGTATGGGTACTTCTGAGAGTGGCCATGGCTTCCAGCCTCGTTGTCCAGACAGAGGGGCTTTCTCTGCCCTCACCTGACCTATGCAAAGTCTCTTCCGCTACCCCCTCATGGTGGTCCTGAGAGTCAAAAGGGCAGTAGCAAATCTCCAATGTGAGCAAGAAGAAACAGAAGGAGTGAATGTGTGCTCAGGCGTGCAAGCAGCTGGCAGGGAATGTCCATGCATCCACAGAAAGCTGTCGGGCCATGGGTGCTTTGTAAGTTAGAAAACCAAGAATCGAGACTGGAGAGATGGTAGCTCAGCAGTTAAGACCACTTGTTATTCCTGCAGGGGTCCAGGGTTTGGATCCCAGCACCCACATGGCAGCTCACAGTCGTCTGTAAGTTCAGTTCCAGGGGCCTCTCCTGGCCTCCAGGGACACCAGCTACACACATGTAAGTACTCATACACTTAAAAATAAAAACCACGTGTGCAGAGCCTAGTCTTCTGACCTCTGACTTCTGGGGTGTTCTGTGGGACCCTGAAGGGGTTGTGGGAGGAAAAGGCTACATTTATAGCTTCTCTTCCCCTGAGCTTCCAGGTATTGATAGACAAAGCACGGAGAGGTTAAATATCTAGCCTGAAGCTGCAGAGCGATTAACTGAAATCTGACTCCCAAACTCTGAAAGTGGCTCCCGAGAAGCATCTGGGGAAGTCATCTTTGTACCTGGTAGCCTTTGCAGGTCAGGGGGACTGTGCCACAACCTTGAGTGCTGGATGGAACTATAGCCTGAAGAGACCTTGGGTCACTGGTCGTCACCATACATCCCAAGAGCCCCAGCTAGCATTAAACAGATCCAGAGTGGCAAAGCTGGGTGGTCCAGCACCCAGGATGAAGCTTTCCTAGAGACCAGGACTGTTTTGTCTTCTAGGGGAAGTCAGAGACTCTCTGTGAGTAAATTCTCCAATCATGGGGAGATCCGGTGTCCTTGAGAGAGGGCAGCTGATACTCACCTGGACTCCTGCTGATGAAATAGCATTCGATATCTGATGGGACAGCTCACGCCTGGAATACTGCCCTCTTAACCATCAGGCCAGGCTGGTCAGTGCCTGTCAGCCAAGGCCACAAGGTGGAGCATCGAGAGATGACCTTGGCAGATGGTGTTTGGGTGGCTGTCCAGGAGACAAGGCATCGGAAGCCTATAGCAGAGCCCTGTGTGCACATGGGCAGGGTGTGGAAACTCACCTTCAGCCCCAGGGAGAACGCTAGTCCTTCTTGCTGACTTCTCCGCCTGTCAGCACCCTGTTCATTCCAGAAACCTTGTGTTCAGGGTTAGTCAGTGCTGTGCAGGTTTGGGGAAAGAGGTTAGTTCCTCACCCCCCCTCCCCCAGCTCAAGTCAACATTTGGCAGAGCTGGACATGTCTGTTTGAGGTGAGGCAGGAAATCTACCACCTTACATAACAGGGTTCATCTCTTTGCGTGTGGTGGGGATGGGTCTGTGCACATACTCATGGAGGCCAGAAAAGGTCGTAGGATCTCCTGGGGCTGGGGTCACCGGTGGTGTAAGCCACCCTGTCTGGGTGCTGGGAACCGAACTCAGGTCTTCCAGAAGGCTTTGGACAAGTCCTACCACACAGCTGTCTCTTTGGCCCTTGGACATGTATCTTTAAGTAAGACTGGAAGTGCTTTGAAAGGCTTTCTCACCATCAGATTTCCTTCTCCTTCCTTCCTCCTCCCCCCTCACCACCTTCTCCTTATTCTCTCTTACATTGTAAAACTCCAGGGCTCTCACATGAAATGGACAGTCATTTTATCTCCTGAAAGCTTAGTTACCCTCTCCCTTTCTTTTTCCCTTCCTTCCTTCTTTCCTTCTTTCCTTCTTTCTTTCTTTCTTTCTTTCTTTCTTTCTTTCTTTCTTTCTTCTTTGTTGTTGCTGTTTGTTTGTTTGTTTGTTTGTTTGTTTTTTCCTGAGACAGGGTTTCTCTGTACAGTTCTGGCTGTCCTGGAACTCACTCTGTAGATCATGCTGGCCTCAGACTCACAGAGATCCACCTGCCTCTGCCTCCTGAGTGCTGGTATTAAAGACGTGTGTGTGTGTGTGTGTGTGCGTGCGTGTGTGGCCTGTGTGCTGAGGCACACGTGTGGAGGTCTCTCCTTCCATCCTTCTGTGTGTTCCAGAGACTCACCTTGCATGACTCCAGAAGATTCCCTCTTGTTTGTTTTTTGAGACAGGGTCTCTCTGTATAGCCCTGGCTGTCCTGGAACTCACTCTGTTGACCAGGCTGGCCTTGAACTCAGAAATCAACCTGTCTCTACCTCCCAAGTGCTGGGATTAAAGGCATGGACCACCACTGCCTGGTTTTTGTTTTGTTTTGATTTGTTTTTCAGGAGACTCCTTTGTAAAACTGGCACAGACTGGAGAGATGGCTCAGGAGTTAAGAGCACTGACTGCTCTTCTAGAGGTCCTGAGTTCAATTCCCAACGACCACATGGTGGCTCACAACCATCTGTAATGGGATCTGATGCCCTCTTCTGGTGTGTCTGAAAACAGCGACAGTGTACTCACATGAAATAAATAAATCATATATATATATATATATATATATATATATATATATATATATATATATATATATACACACACACACTG
>NW_021620574.1:1202498-1256673 GCF_004785775.1 Grammomys surdaster | reverse complement strand
ACACACACACTGGTATAGACAACAAGCAAGCAAGCAGATTCACACACTTGGGAGACTGAAGCAGGCATGTGTCATGTTCTATATGACACAGTCGGAGTCAGCAGGCATGGGGGTGCATGCCTTTAATCTCCCTGAGACTAGTGTTAAAGACAGTTGTGAGCCACCATGTAGGTGCTGGAAATCAAATCCTGAACCTCTGGAAGAGCAGCCAATGCTCCTAACCACTGAGCTATCCCTCTAGCCCCTCCCCCAGTTCTATTTTTATTTACTTATTTATTTTTGAATCTAACAGTCTTTTTTCATCAATTAAATTTTTAAATAATTCATCTATTTTTATTTGATGTGCATTTGTTTTTTGCCTGTGTGTTTGCCTGTGTGAGGGCATCAGATTCCTTAGAATGGGAGTTGTAGACAGTTTGAGCTGCATATGGCTGCTGGGCATTGAACTGGGTCCTCTGAAGAGCAGCCAGTGCTCTTAACTGTTGACCCATCTCTCCAGCCCCAGTCCCTAGTTTTTGATCGTGTGTGTGTGTGTGTGTGTGTGTGTACATGGCTGTGTGCCCTTCCTCCTCCAACCCCTGCCTTAAACAAGCCTGAGAGACCTTGTTTACCACAACAGACCAAGTGATAGGATCTAAGTGGAGTTACCCACCTTGGCTGCACTGAACTTAGAAGAACTGTCCCTGGGCTTGCCTTGAGATATCTCCAGCCGTGACTGCGACCAAAAATGGATTATCCCACCCATCTCCGGCTGAAACAAGGAAGAGTTTGGGCAGGGGCTTCCCCTTTAAATTGAGAGGTGAACATTAAAACATTGAGCCTTACTGGGCAGTGGTGGCGCACGCCTTTGATCCCAACACTTGGGAGGCAGAGGTAGGTGAATTTCCGAGTTCGAGGTCAGCCTGGTCTAGATAGCCAGGGCTACACAGAGAAACCTTGTCTCGAAAAATGAACAAACAAACAAACAAACAAACAAAACATTGAGCCTTGAGCCTTGATCAGAGAATTTTGTCTTGGCTTCATCTCTTTTCGCCCTCCGTCCTTCTTTCGTTCCCAGCCCCCTTTCAGGTGAACCCGGCTGATTCGTAGCCATAAGCATCTATATCACTATAGAAGCCAGAAAGCATCCAACTCCGCTGGAGCTGGAGTTACAATTGGTTGTGAGTGGAACAATGGGTGCAGGGCTGGAAATGGAACTGTGGTCCCCTGCAGGAGCAGCAGGTGCTCTTACCTGCCAGCCGTCTTTCTAGCCCCCATAAGGGTTTGTCAGAGTACGAAATTTTCCTCACAAAATGTTGTCTGTGTTCACTCATGAGTGTAATTCATAGAGAAGGGGTATAAATAAATACAATTTCACCGTTGTAATTTTTACCCCTTTCCTGTGTTCCTCAGTTAGCTCATTCTGCTCGCAGATGTCGAACAGTAGAATAAGCAAACCCTAAAGCGCCCTTGGCAGAGGTGGTCCATTCTTCCCATTTCTGGTCTTTCCATTCCGTCCACTCATTGGCCATCGAAGGCACACCCAGAGGTGTAGCCACCAATCCCATCAAATCGACAAAATTAAACATCAGGAAGCCGGTGGTGGCAGCTCACATCTTTGATTTCAGCACTTCATAGACAGAGGCAGGCAGATCTCTGAACCCAGCCTGGTCTACGGAGCGAATGCCAGGAGAGCCAGGGCTATGTAGCAAAACCTTGTCTTGAAAAAACAACCAAGCCGGGCGGTGGTGGTGCACGCCTTTAATCCCAGCACTTGGGAGGCAGAGGCAGGTGGATTTCTGAGTTCGAGGCCAGCCTGGTCTACAGAGTGAGTTCCAGGACAGCCAGGGCTACACAGAGAAACCCTGTCTCGAAAAACCTAAAAGAAAAAAAAATGAAAGAAAGAAAGAAAGAAAAAAGAAAAAACAACCAAGCAACTACCACCAACAAAAACAGTTATGCTCTGTAGAGTGGAGTCCACTGTAGAAATGCTGTGTATGAGAGCGTGTGCATGCCTGTAGTTTGGTTTTATGTTTAAATAGAGTGTCACACTAGCCTAGGCTGCTCTTGGATTCACAGCAATCTCCTCCTGCCTCAGCCTCTGAGTGCCTGGACTGTAGGCCTGAGCCAGCTGGCCTGGTTCTAGTTCATTGCTAACCTGGCTAACACAGCTGGTTCTATTCCAGTTCTAGGCATTGAGTATGCCAGAGCCAGGCCTTCCCACCACCAGGGTAAACCCTTCTTTAAAGAACCAAGGTAATTTTCGTCCCCTTGCCAGGGATTGGTTGAGGAACCAGCAAATGATGTCATTATGGAAATGGGAGATGAGGTAATGTCTGCTGTGTAGGGGGAGGGGCCAAAGGAAAAGACTCTTGCTCTGGAAAAGGAGTCTGGGAAGGGTTCTTTTTCTTGCAACCTTTGGACAGCTTGTGAGTATATGACACTTGTGCAAGCTGCTTGCTGCTGTTGCAGCTTTCTCGAGACAAGGGACAAATATGAGAACAGAAGCTAACATCTTAAACATGAGACAGCAGAAAAATAGAAAAGGTAACTGGTTCCTGGCGATACTTTGAGCCCCTGACTGACTTGATTTTGTAACTCTGCCTCTCATTTCTTGCTGAGGGAGATTCAGACGTTTGAGGTCGGCCTTCTCTTTCCAGCCAAAGACATTCCAGCATAAAACTCTACACAAGCATTCGAAGAAATTATTTTCTATTCATTTATTTTTCTGCTTATGAGTGAGGTGGTGTGAAGTTCAGAGGTCAAATTGTGGAAATTGGGTCTCCTTCCATAAAATGGGTCTCAGACTAAGTTATCTGGCGAATGTATATGCGTGCTGTTCCCTTCTCTCTCTCTCTCTCTCTCTCTCTCTCTCTCTCTCTCTCTCTCTCTCTCTGTGTGTGTGTGTACATGTGTGTATGCGTGTGTGTGTGTGTGTGTGTGTTGACAGGGTCTCACATAGCCTAGCCTAGGCTGATCTGGAACTCTCGTAGCTGAGACAGGCCTTGAACTAAATCTCCTGTTTCTACCCCTTAAGCGCTGGGTTTACAACATGAACTGCCACACTAGCTCACAGGAACTTTTAGTTACGTAATAACAATAGTAAGGCCCTAGCAGGGGATGGTGCCTCATTCTCATAATCTGGGCACTAGGGAGGCTAAAGCAGGAAGACTAAATTTGAAGGGGGTCTGAGCTACAAAGTCTCTCAAAAGACAGAGGGGAAAAGCTGCTAGCACTTTTTTTTTTTTTTTTTTTTGAGACAAGAGTGTGGGAATCTATGTTCTGGGCTGAAGTGATAGGCTTGCTTTGCCTTTTCCTGTTCGTGCGAGTGCTACAAACGCAGAAGAGCCTCTGACAACTGTCCTGGTAGGCACAAGCCGCTGTCCTGTCTCACCTATGCGTGGCTTCCATTTCAGTATCCTCATCAGGAAACAGGACTGGAGAGCTCCAAGTTCCCTCCCATCTTAGCCTGGAGTTCGAGGCCGAAGAGGAGCCTGGGGAAGGAAGGGTGGGAGACTGCTTGGAGGACCTCACTCAACCTGTACTTCTCCAGACAATCCTACTAGATTCTGGAGAGTTAACTGTGGGGAAGTGTCCCCCTCCTTGGAGCACTTAGTCGTGATCCGCTTTAAAAGCAGGGGTGAGGGTAATAGCAGAGTGAGTGCTTAGTAGGTACAAGGTTCAACCCCCAGCACCACACAACACACACAGACTGAGAGAAAGAGATATGGCAGATAATGGAGAGATAGAGGGAGGGAGGGAGGGAGGGAGGGAGGGAGGGAGGGAGGGAGGGAGGGAAAGAGGGAGGAGGTACATGCCAGGTGTGGTGGTGTATGCCTATAATCCTGGCACTTCAGAGGTGGAGGAAGGAGGATCCTGAGTTCAAGGCCAGCATCAGCTACATAGTAAGGTTGAGGCTAGCCTGGGCTACATGAGTTGGTATCACAAAAGAAAAAAGAAGGTCTTGGGCTGGAGGCATAGCTTAGTGTTTGCCATAGGTTCTATCCTCAGCCTCTCTCTCTCTCTCTCTCTCTCTCTCTCTCTCTCTCTCTCTCTCTCTCTCTCAGCTGTGATTTATTAACGCCCTAAGGCCTTCAAATCTTTCCCATCCATCTAACCTCACATTGTTTTAGATCTTACCTGTATTTCTCAATTTCTCATTATGTCAGGAACATTCTTTTTTTTTTGGGGGGGTTCTTTTTTTTTTTTTAAAGATTTATTTGTTTATATGAGCACACTGTAGCTGTCTTCAGACACACCAGAAGAGGGCATCGGATCTTATTACAGATGGTTGTGAGCCACCATGCGGTTGCTGGGAATTGAACTCAGGACCTCTGGAAGAGCAGTCAGTACTCTTAACTGCTGAGCCATCTCTCCAGCCCCTTTTTTGGTTTTTTCAAGACAGGGTTTCTCAGTGTAGCCCTGGCTGTCCTGGAACACACTCTGTAGAGCAGGCTGGCCTCAAACTCAGAAATCCGCCTGCCTCTGCCTCCCAAGTGCTGGGATTAAAGGCGTGCGCCACCACTGCCCAGTTCGTCAGGCACATTCTAACCTTGATCTTCATGTTCTTCCGTCCACCTATGAGACTACAATTTTTTGTTGGTTTTGTTAATTTTTTGACACGGGGTCTTGCTATATACCCGGAGCTCACTATGTAGCCTAAACTGTCCTGGAACTCATGGTCCTCCTGTGTTAGTCTCTTGAAAAATGAGATTATAGCCCAACACCAACATGTCTGGTTCAATTTGGGATCACTGATCCTGAAAGCTATATAACAAGACCTTTTCTTTCTTTCTTTCTTCCTTTCTTTCTTTTTTAAAGATTTATTTATTGGGGCTGGTGAGATGGCTCAGCGGTTAAGAGCACTGACTGCTCTTCTAGAGGTCATGAGTTCAAATCCCAGCAACCACATGGTGGCTCACAACCATCTACAATGAGATCTGATGCCCTCATATGGGTGTCTAAAGACAGCTACAGTATACTTACATACAATAAATAAATAAATCTTTAAAAAAAAAAAAGATTTATTTATTTTTATGAGTACACTGTAACTGTCTTCAGACACACCAGAAGAGGGCATCAGATCTCATTACAGATGGTTGTGAGCCACCATGTGGTTGCTGGGAGTTGAACTCAGGACCTCTAAGAAGAGCAGTTCTTTCTCCTTCCCACTGTGCCTTCTTTTCTCTCCCTCATTCTCTCTCTTTTTCTCTTTCTTTCTTTCTTTCTTTCTTTCTTTCTTTCTTTCTTTCTTTCTTTCTCTTTTAAGGAAAAGGTTTCACCCTTGCCTGGCCTCAGTGGGAAAGGAAGTACCTAGCCTTGTAGAGACTTGAAGTCGGGGCGGGGGGTGGGGGGGAGATTCCCAGCTCAGAGGAGAAAGGAAGGGGAGATGGGGAAAGGATTGTGAGAGGGGGTGACCGGGAGGGTGTCAGTGAATGGGGTGAAAAGTGAATAAGTAAAAAATAAAATTACACTAAAAAAGCCGGGTGGTGGTGGCGCACACCTTTAATCCCAGCACTTGGGAGGCAGAGGCAGGCGGATTTCTGAGTTCGAGGCCAGCCTGGTCTACCAAGTGAGTTCCAGGACAGCTAGGGCTATACAGAAAAACCCTGTCTCAAAAAACCAAAAAAAAAAAATTACACTAAAAAGAAAAAGAAAAGGTTTCACTGTGTAACTATGTAGCCTTGGCTGGCCCAGAATTCTGGAACTTGCTATGCAGAACAAACTTGCCGTGAACTCATTGCCCAAGCGCTGGGATTAACATCGTGCTTCCCCGAAACTGCCCTGTCTTGGGTTCTGGGACAGTAAGAAGCTGCCAGAGCCTAGGGGATGAATGGAGCCAGGACTAACACCTCCTAAAACCAGTGTAAATGTAAAGGGCTTTTCTATACCCGCCCTTGCTCTGAAATAATGAGACAGAGACCTGGTATTTGTATTAATGAGTTTCTAGCACTGTAGCTGGGCAGATACCGAGCTATTCTAACCCGACTATGCTGGCCTGGCCTACTTCCCTGCCATCTTAGTCTTGTCCTGGCTGGTCCTGCTCCTCCTTGACTCCCTCATGGAAAATCTCTTGGCTCCACCAGAGACCCCCTCTTCTGGGATCAGAAGTCCTGCCTCAGTCTTTCCTGTCCAGCTAGTGGATGATCAGCTTTTAATTAGCCAATCAGAGATGATGGAAAACAATTTTTACGTTGAGGCAGGAGATGCTTGACAATGCCAATATCCAGACTGCAACCAGATCTCTGGTCCCAGTAATCAGCACCTGAATACACAGTGCACAAAACCATCCTCCCAACAAACCAGCACTGCCAAGTCTCTCTTTTATACTTCCTTGCATAATTCTCCTCAACTGTGGAACACGGACACGTTGAATATTTTTGAAGCCTCCTAAATCCCAGGATCCCAAAGGCTTCGACTCAGCCACTCAAACTAGCATATAACACAGACTGTAGATGTGCCATCCTGGCTTGTAACCAGTAGGTGGCAGCAACACCTTTATCTTTCAGAACAACCAAAAATAGGTCGGCGAGGAAAGGAAAGATGGGCTAAGGAGAAGTTCGGCTACCTCATAGGCATTTTGTTGACTTAGGTCTGAAGCTGGATAACCCAAACACGGCAAAAGCTGACATCTCTCCGCAAGAGAGGGTCTCGAGGACGAGGAGGAGTCAAACCTAACCCACTGTGTGACTTTGAGCAAGTTGCTTCATCTGTTTACTCTTCTTTTTATTTAACTTTTTTTTGAAGATTTTTAATTTATTTTTACTTTATGTGTTAGTGGTTTTTGCCTGCATGCATATCTGCGGACCACACGCATGAAATATGCACAGAAGCCAGAAGAAGGCGTTGTTGGCTCCTCTGGAACTAGAGTTACAAAGGGTTGTGAGCCACCCGTGTGGGAGCTGGGAATAGAACCCACTTCCTCCAGAAGAATAGCCAGTGCTCTTAACTGCCAAGCCATCTCTACAGCAGCACCCTGACCCCTCCCCCCATTTTATTTTGTAAACTGAGAACAACAACTTCAGCGATCTGGGTAGACTATCTTGATACCAGGAAGCGAGTGAATGTGTCAAATGCTCTTCAGAGCGCTTGAAAAATACCAAATGTCAGTACGAATAAAGCACACTGAGGCACAATGAAGTGGTAAAGATGAGTCAGGGTATCCCCTAACTGGAGAGGAGAACTAGGAATCAGGTACTGAGGGAAGAATTCTGCTCTTGGACCAACTCTGTAGGTGAGAATGCTGTAGGCTGACAATGCTGTAGGCTGACTCTCCTTTGAAAGCGGGACCCCAGACCCCACTTCTACTTGAGGTCTCCTTGGTCCCAGATACCATAGTCTAGAATGCCATCAGGACCTCGTAAGGCCCTCCTGTGCCCACCAGCACAGAGAAGCCTCCTTCTGCAACTGCAGATTCTGTGTCCCTCTGAGCTTCAGGTCCTACCTAAGTGTTGGGGAAGGAGGAGACCATGGGAGTCAGGGACTTTCATGACAGTTGGTGGCACTGAGATCCAAGTGTAAGAGGAAGCAGGCACTCAGGGTCTTGGCGAGAGGAAGCATGGGGGAGGGTAACGACATTTCTGAGTTGACTTTGAGCTCCTGAGCACTCTCCTCCCTATGTGAGCCAAGGGGCCTGACTAGCAGAGAAATATTAAGGACACTGACTGTCTTGGGGACATGGCATGAAGGTGTGCCCCAATCCTGAACCTGGACTAGAAGGGCCTCCAGCTAATACTTGGTTACAAGGAATTAGACATATTCCATACAGTATGCTCTCCTGTTTCTGACCCTCTGTCCTGTGGCAGAGGTGAGTGACAATGTTGAGCACCCACTGTGGGTCACATTTGTTGAGCACCTACTGTGAGCCTCGCAGGAGACTGCCACCAGCTCTGTTCTCTGGAGGAGAAAACAGAATCTTGAGAAGACAGTAATTCACTTTGGGTCCTGCAGCTGTTAAGTATTCTGCCTGGTGACCTGACCTCGCCTGCCAGGACAAGTCCCTTTATGCTACCTTAGCCCCTGCTACCCACATCCTCAGAAATATCCTGGGAATCTTACCATCCATAAAGACTGAGCTCCCGAATCATAGGCCCAGGTACTACACTCTCTCCTCTGCATGCCACCCCCTCCTCGGCCTTGCCAGAGTCCAGCTGCAGACCCTTTCACTCCCTTCTTCCCATCCTCACTAGCCTGCACAGTACCTCTCCAAACCCAGTTTGGGATCCCCAGCACATAGCCAACTGGGTCCCATGCTGGTGGGACAACACAGGTCAGCACTCCCTTTTTCACAGCTCCTTGCAAGCACACAGCTATTCTCTATAAACCTGCAGGGCAGCTACAGGAGCAGGACCAGAGGGCACTTGCACTGGCCAAGCACTAAGTGCCTAACATTTTATAGCTCATTGGATTCTCCTAATGATATGATGATATAGGCACTATCATTAGCATTCCCGGCTGGGCGGTGGTGGCACACGCCTTTAATCCCAGCACTTGAGAGGCAGAAGAAGGTGGATTTCTGAGTTTGAGGCCAGCCTGGTCTACAGAGTGAGTTCTAGGACAGCCAGGGCTACATAGAGAAACCTTGTCTCAAACAAACAAACAAACAAACAAACAAAGCATTCCTGTTGATGGTTAAAGAAAATATGGCAGACTCTTTGTACTGGCTGGTTTTGTGTGTCAACATGACACAAGCTGGAGTTATCACAGAGAAAGGAGCCTCCCTTAAGGAAATGCCTCCATGAGATCCAGCTCTAAGGCATTTTCTCAATTAGTGATCAAGGGTGGGAAGGCCCATTGTGGGTGGTGCCATCCCTAGGCTGGTAGTCCTGGGTTCTATAAGAAAGCAAGCTGAGCAAGCCGGGGGAAGCAAGCCAGTAAGTAACATCCCTCCATGGCCTCTGCATCAGCTTCTGCTTCCTGACCTGCTTGAGTTCCAGTCCTGACTTCCTTTGGTGATGAACAGCCATGTGGAAGTGTAAGCTGAATAAACCCTTTCCTCTTCAACTTGCTTCTTGGTCAAGATGTTTGTGCAGGAATAGAAACCCTGACTAAGACACTCTTCAAGAAAGCCCAAAGCATACCGCTCATTAGGTTGAACAGCTGTGCTCCGAGTCCCAGTAGACTAAGGAAGGACAAGTCCACCTTCAGCTCTAGCCATCAGCTGAGTGGTACTTGGCTTCTTTGTTTGTTTGTTTGTTTGTTTGTTTTTCTAGACAGGGTTTCTCTGTGTAGTCCTGGCTGGCCTGGAACTCACTCTGTAGACCAGGGTGTCCTGGAACTCAGAAATCCACCTGCCTCTGTCTCCCAAGTGCTGGGATTAAAGGCGTGTGCCACCATTGCCCAGCCAGTACTTGGCTTCTTGCACCTAGGGTCCAGCACTACTCTAAGCCACCAGTGAGAACACCCCCAGCCCCCAGAAAAAAAATCCCAGATTCTCCCTGCCCTGGAGGCTGACAACGGGAGAGTAGCAAAAACAACAAACAACACAAAACACACCAATAAAACCTGTTACTTTTTCAGCCTTTATAATGTATGTGTTAAGCATGTACATATATTTATTCATTTAGTTCAGTGGTTTTTCAACCTGTGGGTCACAACCCCCACAGGGGTCACATACCAGATATTTACATTACCATTCATAACAGTAGCAAAATTACATTTATGAAGTAGCACTGAGATAAGTTTATGGTTGGGGGTCACCACAGCATGAGGAACTGCGTTAAAGGATTACAGCCTTAGGAAGGTTACGAACTGCTGATTTAGTCCTCCGATGCTTTGCTGACAGGAAACAAAGGCCAACAATGAGGGTTGTTCTCTGGGGCAGGGGTACTTTGGGGAAGGACGACGGCAGCTACAGCAATCTTACCTGTGACTCTTTCTCCTCTGTCTTTCTCCTCCGAGAGCTCTCAGCCTGGCTTCTCGCCACTAGGAAAGAAACCTCTGCCTTTGTCTTGCTGTGTCCCTCACACAGGCTGTCCTTCCTCAGTCCACACTAGCAGAGCCCTCCTATGAGGCTTTCTGGTCCCCTCTCTTCTCTAGTGAGCTGGGGGCTTAAGCAAAAGGGGCAGATGGAGACAGAAACTTCATCTGCAACCTCCCGTGTTCTACCCAGCCCCACTCCAGTTGTGCCTACTTCAGCTGTCTCAGAGGCACAGTTCTGCCACCAGCTCCCTATGCAAGGCTCGTGCTGGTCCTCTGGTTGCCTTATCTCCTGGCCTCATCTTTTGCTGGACTGGGTGGAGCTCCAGACCAAAGGCAGCAATTTCTCAGAGCCCCGGACTGATGCAGAAAGCGTCAAGGCACCAAGGTTTCTACAAGCTCACCTCTAACCTTCCAGCCCCTTACCCCAGCCCAGATTGGACGGATGCTACCCCTCTCCACTCCAGGAATTGGGGTGTGGCAGGCTCTGGTTTATCTGCCTTGTTCCCTCTTTCCCAACCCGCCCTTTTCTCGTCCCCCTAGCAACCAAACTAGATCCATCAAGGAGCAGGACCTGGCAGCTGAGCTGGGAGAGACTAATAGCCCGGAAGGAAGGAGGAGCCTGGAGAGGAAAAGAAGGCTAGGGATGTAAGCCAGCACTGGGCGTTGGCTCTGGCCCATCTCAGAGGACACACAGAAGGTGCGGGAGTTCTCTGCTCTGCAGTATGAAGGACCTGGCCAGCAGGGAGCCACCCTCCTTATCCCAGCCTAGAACCTCAGACTTGCTTCTTTTACACCCGTTTTTTTCTCAGGACCCAAGTGAGGTAGACCCATCCCGTTTCAGAGTCCCCAAGTCCCCAGTGGCAGCAGACACATGGCTCCCAGCAAACCCAAAGGGCCTCGGCACCTTTTCTCCTGCAGAGTATCCAAACCGCCTCTGTCCACTCCTGGACTGCCTATGTCTGCATTCTGGAAGTTGTGTGACACACAAAGGCCAGACACCAGCCTTTCTGCTAACTGGGGATGGGGGCGCCATTAAGGGGTGTAGTTCCTGTAATGTCTGTCTGTGCACACAGGTATATGGGGCACAGTATGGATATGCGTAGCATCTACAAGCTGGCTCAGTGAGGAGCAGGCAATCTCTTTGTGGACCTGTCTGAGGACTTCTCTCTAACAGGCCAGGCTGTAGTGGGTGGGCATCTCTCATCTCGGCTCCCTTTATGTGAACCATCACTGGGTACCTGTACCTCCTCTGTACTGGAGACTGGTGCCTACTAGTCTATATGTCTTTCAGCCCTGGCAGCTGCTACCCCTCAACCCCCTCCCCTTCCTACTTCAGGAATTCCTCTGGTTCCCGTAAGGCCTGTGACTGATCGGCAGATGGTGTGGAGGGGGAGAGAATCCAGTAAAGGCTGAAAGTGTACCACAGGCCCACTCGGCTTAGCCTCTGGCACGGCACTGACCTTCAGAGCCCCGGACACCCTCAACCCTCTGAGAGGTGCCCACCCTTTTTGGGGCAGGTGTTACGCGTCCAAGTTTGGGGGCTGTGTCTTTAAGGTGGAAACATCACCATGCAACTTCTGCTGGGCCAAGGGCAGGGGGAGGGGAGCTGGTCAGTCCATTAGCTGCAGAGCTGGCGCCAATCACCAGCCCTTTACCGTGCCCTGGGGAGTAGCAGAGATAAGCCCTTGCCCAGCCCCCTCTGTCTCAGCCTGCGGTTGTGGCCAATGATGGGGGGCAGCTGACAACAGGTGAAAAAAGAACCCCAGTTTCAGGAGACGGGAGGAGGCACAAACTCCCTGGTTTAGACCAGGTTAGCTCTCCCTCCACCTACCCCACTTCTCATTGCCCAAAAGTTGCCTTTTAACTTCATTTTTACCTCCTCTTCTGAGAGGGCACCCCAGGTCAAACCATGTCCTCCCGCCCTAGGCTCCAGCGTTGGATGCATGCTCAAAGCCTTGGACCATTAGCCCACCTCCATTCTGCCATCACATCCCGGATCTCAGCCAGCAACAAGGGGGAATTGAGCAGGCGAGGCGCCAGCAACCAGGAGAGGGAAGGGATGGTGTCACCATTCTGCAGGGTGGGGCATCCCCCTCCCCACACAGCCCAAGGCTGAAGTCAGGCCAGTGGGAGGAGCTGTCGTGCCCCCCACAGTCCCCCCCCCCACGACCGCAGGGCTATAAAGCCGCCCCGCATCGGTCTGCAGCTCCTTCCCGCCGGGCCTAGTTCTGCCAAGCGCTGAATGCCATCTTCCGCCAGCATGAGCCATCACTCGTCGGGCCTCCGGTCCAGCATCAGCTCCACCTCGTACCGCCGGACCTTTGGGCCGCCGCCCTCACTGTCCCCCGGGGCTTTCTCCTACTCGTCCAGCTCTCGCTTCTCCAGCAGCCGCCTGCTGGGCTCGGGATCCCCGAGCTCCTCGGCGCGGCTGGGCAGCTTCCGTGCCCCTCGAACGGCGGCCCTGCGCTTGCCCTCGGAGCGCCTCGACTTCTCCATGGCCGAGGCCCTCAACCAGGAGTTCCTGGCCACTCGGAGCAACGAGAAGCAAGAGTTACAGGAGCTCAACGACCGCTTCGCCAACTTCATCGAGAAGGTGCGCTTCCTGGAGCAGCAGAACGCAGCCCTGCGCGGGGAGCTGAGCCAGGCGCGGGGCCAGGAGCCGGCGCGCGCCGACCAGCTGTGCCAGCAGGAGCTGCGCGAGCTGCGGCGCGAACTCGAGCTGCTGGGCCGGGAGCGCGACCGGGTGCAGGTGGAGCGCGACGGGCTGGCGGAGGACCTGGCGGCGCTCAAGCAGAGGTCAGAGGGCAGGACCGGGCCTGCCAAACACTCTCTCCGCTCCCCCTGCCTTCCCCTCGAGATGCATCAGCTCTAGGGCGTGGCCCGGCTGGCCAACCCCAAGCCGAGCCTGCAGCATCCTAGCTGGCCCTCTCCCAGCACTTTGCTCCGAGAGCCTAAGGGAAGTGACCAGATATTAAGGGGACTCCCTTCTCTGTTCCCAATCCGTTAGACGAGCAGACTGAACCCCTCGCTTTAGATCCAGGACACCTGCATAAGCAGAATGGGGGCGGGGCGGCACGAGGTCGGGGGGGGGGGTGTCAACCCGCAGCTCAGCATCTCCCCACTCCGCCTGTCAGGTTAGAAGAAGAAACCCGCAAGCGGGAGGATGCGGAGCACAACCTGGTGCTCTTCCGTAAGGTGAGTGAGGGGTCACGTCGAGTCCCAGCACCCCAGCTGCACCCCCAGCGGCATCTCCAGGGTGGCATCGGTGGGTTAGGGGAGGCAGACAGGGAAGCCCTGGCCCTTCCTTTTCCTGAGGAGCCCTCCTTACTTTTGAACCCCCATTTCTACTCTAGGACGTGGACGACGCCACGCTGTCCCGCTTAGAACTAGAGCGCAAGATTGAGTCTCTGATGGATGAGATTGAGTTCCTCAAGAAGCTACACGAAGAGGTGGGTGGTCTAGGTGTGTGGGAAGGCTTGAGAGAGGGCTCGCTGGAGCTGCGGAGACACAGAGATCCGTTGTGATGACAACCCCACCCTTTACAGGTGTTTTTTGACTCCCACCCATGCGCCACCTGTTGGCAAGAGGAGTAGCTACACCCTGAACCTGACAACCGGTTTAAGGGCAGCCTGGGCTCAGGTCTCGGAATCCAGAGAGAGGGTGCACTCCCTAGCGCCCCCTTCTGTTCATGCAAAAAGGGGGCTTTTCCCCCCTATTCACAATCCCCGCCTTTCCTGTCCTTAGGAGCTTCGAGACCTGCAGGTGAGCGTGGAGAGCCAGCAGGTGCAGCAGGTGGAGGTAGAGGCAACGGTGAAGCCAGAGCTGACCGCGGCGCTCAGGGACATCCGTGCACAGTATGAGAACATCGCGGCCAAGAATCTGCAGGAGGCAGAGGAGTGGTATAAGTCGAAAGTGCGAGAGCAGGGGAGGATCCTGGGGGACCCGGGGTGGGAAACACTGGGAATGGCGGCGCGCATCCCAGCCGGGCTTGTCTGCTACTGCTCAGTACGCTGACCTGTCCGACGCCGCCAACCGCAACCATGAGGCCCTACGCCAGGCCAAGCAGGAGATGAACGAGTCCCGACGTCAGATCCAGAGTCTGACGTGCGAGGTGGATGGGCTGCGTGGCACGGTGAGCACTGAGAGACTGTCTGGGGTAGTGGGTGGATGCTGAAAACCCTTCCGACTGCCCTCATCTTCTTCCCCTACCCCAGAACGAGGCGCTGCTCAGACAGCTGCGGGAGCTGGAGGAGCAGTTCGCCCTGGAGGCTGGAGGGTACCAAGCAGGCGCAGCACGGCTGGAGGAAGAGCTTCGACAGCTGAAGGAAGAGATGGCGAGGCACCTGCGAGAGTACCAGGAGCTCCTCAACGTCAAGATGGCCTTGGACATCGAGATAGCCACCTACAGGAAACTACTGGAAGGAGAGGAGAGCCGGTGAGTGGTGAGACTATTAGGACAGGGCAGGGATGGTAGGCATTGGGGCCTGGTGAAGGCAATGACCAGGCTGTGTGCTTTGCCCGCAGGATCTCAGTGCCGGTTCATTCTTTTGCCTCCCTAAGTTTAAAGACGACTGGTGAGTCCTCCGTGTCTGCCTTCCAGCCTGCATCTCCTTTATACCTTCTGCCCCAGTTGTTCTGGCTTTGGTCATCCTAGACTGCTTCCTCCTCACGTACTGAGGTTCCTGGCCTTCAGAGGTTTAGAGTGGGAGCCTGAAAGGACAGATTCCCAACCTTTGCCATGTCCTCTCTCCTGCCTTCTCCAGTGCCGGAGGTGGAGCCTCTCCAGGATAGCCACAGCAAGAAGATGGTTGTGATCAGGACGATCGAGACTCGGGATGGAGAGGTGAGACAAACCGCTTCATCCAGAACTCCACCATTTCTAATATTTCTGAGCCCCAATATGGCTGGCTCAGATCCTAGGGTATTGAGGGTACATTTTTTTTTTAGGAAGTTCACCAGATAGCGAGTTTTAGGGGTTAAACTCATTAAGGTTTGTGTGACGAGTTATTCTACCTGCTGAGCCAGAGAGGGACACCAGATAGATGAGTGGACAGCCAGGTGGTGTGGTACACATTTTTAGTCCCAGCACTAGGGTAGCAGAGGCAGGCAGATCTCTGAGTTTGAGGCTAACCTGGTCTACAGGGTGAGTTCCAGGATAGCCAAGGCTACACAGAGAAACCCTGTCTCAGAAAAACAAAACAAGGGGGCTGGAGAGATGGATCAGGGATTAAGAGCACTAGCTGCTCTTCTAGAGGACCTGGGTTCAGTTCCCAGCACCCACACGGCAGCTCACAACTGTGTTTAACTCCTGTTGCAGGGGATCCAACACCTCCACACAGACATAACATGCAGTCAAATCACCAATGTAGATAAAATAAAAATAAATAAATCATTAAGAAAAACAAAACAACAACAAAAACCAAAAGCAGAGCGTATGAACTGTAGTCTTGGCAAGCTGTGACAGGCAGGGCACAGAATGATTTTGGGGAGGGTGATGCTGATTGTCTCTTGTATGCCTTGCCTCCAGCATGTGGTGACAGAGTCTCAGAAGGAGCAGCACAGTGAACTGGACAAGTCTTCTATTCACAGCTACTGAGCCCTCAGCCAGAGCTCTGACCCTGACCTAAGCCTCTCCTCAAGCCTAGCACTAGTCTGTAACCAGTCCTGCTCTGCATGTGGACAGTCCCTCCCTGCCAAGCGCCAGCCTGATCCAGAGGCTGTGCCTCTCCCTGATGTGTAGATGTGACCCATAGCTTTCCTGTCCTTGTAAGGGGTGGATGAAGATACCCAGGACAGCAAATCTGCTCAAGAATGACCCCATGTTCAGTGGGGTGGGCCAGAGTGTGAGACTTACTCTGAGTCAAATAAAACCGCTACTGAGAGAAACTCCTTGCTGCGTTTGTCTGGGGTAATTTCTTTTCTGACTCTTATTTTCTTGGCACTCATGACTCCAGTGGACCCTGTTGGGTTTTCTCAAACTTCTCTGTTCCTTTTAAATTCTTTTTAAAAAAGGATCTTTGGGTGTAGCCCAGACTAGCCTTGAACTTTCAATCTTGTTTCAGTGTCTCAAGGGTTGAGATTTCAGATATGTGCAACTATGTCTACAACCTCCTCTATGTGAGGACAATGGCAGAGGGGTGCCTACACACACATCACACACACCACACACTCACACACACCACACACTCACACACACCACACACTCACACACACCACACACACACCACACACTCACACATACCACAGAGAGAGATAAAAAGACACACACACAGTACACACAGACACACACACCACACACTCACACACACCACACACTCACACACACCACACACTCACACACACCACACATT
The DNA here is from genome assembly GCF_004785775.1 of Grammomys surdaster. Lineage (NCBI taxonomy): Eukaryota > Metazoa > Chordata > Mammalia > Rodentia > Muridae > Grammomys > Grammomys surdaster. The sequence goes on along the minus strand of NW_021620574.1, from coordinate 1,240,423 downwards.
CACACATACCACACATTCACACACCACACACTCACACACACCACACACTCACACACACCACACATTCACACATACCACAGAGAGAGATAAAAAGACACACACACACAGTACACACAGACACACACACCACACACTCACACACACCATACATTCACACACACCACATACTCACACACACCACAGAGAGATAAAAAGAGACACACACACACAGCAGCACACACAGACACACATACCACACACACCACATACATACCACACACAAAGACTCAGAGAGAGACACACAGAGACACACACAGAGAAACACCACACATACACATACCATTGAAAGAGATGCACACACACACACAGAGACACATGAAGAGACACACACACAAGAGAAACACACACAGAGACAACACACGTATACACTCACATTAAATTAAAAAGCCCAGTAGGATAGACATAGTTGCTGGGTGTTCATAACACACACTTTTAATCCCAGCACTTGGGAGGCAGAGGTGTGAGGATCTTGATTCATGAGACCCTGCTGTAAGACATTTTTCTTAATCAGTGATCAATGTGGGAGGGTCCAACTCATTGTAGGTGGGGCCATCCCTTGGCTGGTGGTCCTGGGTTCTATAAGAAAGCAGGCTGAACAACCCATGAGGAGTAAGCCAGTAAGCAGCATTCCTCCTTGGCCTCTGCATCAGCTCCTGCCTTCAGGTTCCTGCCCTGTGTGAGTTCCTGTCCTGACTTCCTTTGGTGATGAACAGCAGTGTGGAAGTGTAAGCTGAATAAACCCTTTCCTCCCCAACTTGCTTTTTGATCATTATTCATGTTGCAGCAATAGAAACTCCAGCGAAGACCCAGCATTCTTCTGTGTAGCCCTGGCTGTTCTGGAACTCACTCTGTAGATCAGGCTCGTCTTTTTTTTTTTTTTTTTTTTTTTCAAGACAGGGTTTGTCTGTCCTGGAACTCACTCTGTAGACCAGGCTAGCCTCAAACTCTCAAACTCAGAAATCCACCTGCCTCTGCCTCCCAAGTGCTGGGATTATCTTACTGGCATGTTTTTGTGTGATAAGGTCTTGTTGTACTTTTGAGCCAATGTGGACTTTACTCTGTAGCCCAGAAGAGCCTCAAGCTTGTGGTGATTTTCCTGTCCCCGCCCCCATGTGCTGACTGTCCATTCACCTTCCCTTAGTGTTGCCTGTCGTTTGACAGCCCCAAAAAGACCAACCAGGAGCCGACTCTGATGTAGTCACATAGGATCTCTTTATTACAGACTCAAGTCTGGGCTTCCTCATTGATAACCCTCAGGACAGTTTGGTGAAGCAGCCCCAAACCCTCACTGGGATAGGGTCTTACAGAAAATGAGAGCATGTGAGGGGCTGGGGTCCAGCCTGGCAAGCATCTAATTGAATGACTATTGTAAGCTGACAGCTGGGTGCTCTGTGCAAGACCATGCACAATCACAAACGGTCTGGAAGTACATCTGAAACAATCAGACTAACCTTTGATTGACTGCTGCTGAGAAGTAGCTGGGGAGTAACTCTGGGGTATGGGCTGAGGACAAGCCGTGGGGTCCTTCCTGGTACTTGTGCACAGCTTGGGTTCAGCTCAGATCAAGTTCTCAAGCTTTTTTTTCTTTTAAGGTAGAGTCCAGTCTCAAGATGGAGTAGGCTTGGCCTCTCATTAGGTTGGTTCAAGTTAACATGTCCAAGTAGAACTCCCCATGGAGTTATAGCCATGTTCTTCTCTTTGGACCCCCACCCCAAAGAAAATATTGGAACCTCTCTCAGGTAGAGTCCATCTTACCTGGTTTTTGTTTGTTTGTTTTGTGTTGTGTTTTTGTTTTGTCATTATTTTCTAGATAGGGTCTTGAGAAGCCAGATTGCCTTTGACCTCACTTTACAGTTGTTGTATGACACTATCCCTTGGGAGATGTGATAACCGTCTATCTATCCGGCCATGGAACTGGTAACTGAGCAAGCTAACAGTACCACTGAGGTTCCGTGAGGTGAGTCGATGAGCTTACTGGTGTTACTTACAGGAGTGTGGGTGAGGGGTCACTTATAGGAATAGGGACAACTCAAAGGCAGCTGTGTCACCAAAAGTCCACCCCACATGGATGGCAGTTCATGAATGTCAGAGTCCTGGTTGCACAATCTGCAGGCAGCTTGACAGGTCAGAGTCCTTACCACTTATGTAACCTCGGGGACAGAGGGGACTTGTAAACCTACGAATATCTCCTGGAGCTTGTGAGTTCCTTACATCCTGAGTGTGTGTGTGTGTGTGTGTGTATATATATATATATATGATTTATAGTATATATAAATATATAATATATTATATGATATATATGATTTATATTATATAATATATAATTTATATTATATGATATATAATTTATATTATATGATATATAATTTATATAATATAATGTAATATAATACAATATATAGAAATTTATATTATAATATGTATTGATAAATAAATATTTTAATTGTTTATTTATTTGCATGTCTATGCACACGAGTGTGGGTACCTGAGGAGGCCAGAAGAGGGCATCAGATCCCCCAGGAACTGGAGTTAATTGGCTAGTGTGACCTGCTCAATGTGGGTGCCGGGAAGTGAATTCAGGTCCCAGAGGAGCAGGGATCCTCTTAACCACCCCATCTTTTCTATATCCCCATTTTCTGAGTCTTAAGGAGTTTCCTTTAAAACCTCCTCTTTCTTTCTTTCTTTCTTCCTTCCTTCCTTCCTTTCTTTCTTTCTTTCTTTCTTTCTTTCTTTCTTTCTTTCTTTCTTTCTTTCCTCTTTTCCAAGAAGAGGTTTTTCTTTTTAGCCCTGGAACTCACTCTGTAGATCAGGCTATCCTTAAACTCAGAGATTGACCTGCCTCTGCCTTTAGAGTGCTGGGATTAAAGGCTTTGACATGACTCTGTGGGAAAGGGTGCCTGCAGCTTATTTGACTGCTGGAGTTCAGTCCTTATGGCTACATGGTGGAAGGAGAATGTCTACTTCTCCATGATGCTTTCTGACCTTCATACACATGCTGGGGCACATGCATGCCCATATCCATAAACACAAGTACACCAAATAAAAAATAAACACTTGGAACAAAGAAAGACCTATATTTGGAAAAGAAAATTTGGCTTCATGTGGCGCACACCATGGAGTTCATATACACACAAATAACGGCTAAATAAATGTATGTCTTTTTTTCTAATGTGGAGAACTGTTTCAAATTGAGAAAATGGGACAGTAATAACAACAGCAGTTGGATCCTTTTTCTAGAAGGCCACTGTTGAGAAAGCCTGGTGAAACCTGATCTCAAGTGTGGCTGAGCTTCAGCAAGTGGAGGATGGGAACCAGCAAGGCGGGAGATGAGCTGTAGCAAGGGGGGCTGTAGCAAGAGATGGGTGGGACACAGCAAAGCTCTCTTCTTCTTTGCAGGGGACAAACATGCTACAGTACTTTACAGAGACAAAGATGGTGTTTTCCACCCGTGGCGACTCAGGTGGGCTGGGGAAGGGGCACAGGTGCGGGGCGGTCGTTAGACGTTTGGAGAAGCTAATCATGGGAGCTGGGTGAGACCGCCATTGCCAGCACCCTGCAAGGAGCAAACAGAAACCACTGGAGAGGCTTGGCGAAGCTAGCCGTGGGGGCTGGGTGAGACCACCGTTACCGGCACCAGGCGAGGAGCAAGTATGCTTTTTAAAATTACAGGCAACACAGGACTTTTTTTTTTTAATTACATTTTTGGGTGTTTGTGTATGTAAGCAATGGCAGCATACACTTGAAACCAGAAGACAGCTTTTAGAGTTGGTTCTGTCCTTCTAGAATATTGGTCCCGGGAACTAAACTCAATTCAGGCGTGGAGACAGCACATCTACATGCTAAGCCGGCTCACCAGCCCTAGTTTTTGTTTTTTAGGTTGGGTTTTTGTTTTGTTTTTAATATTTATTTACTTATTTTATATATGTGAGTACATTGTCGCTCTCTTCAGACACACCAGTAGAGGGCATCAGATCCCATTACAGGTGGTTGTGAGCCACCATGTGGTTGCTGGGAATTGAACTCAGGACCTCTGGAAGAGCAGTCAGTGCTCTTAACTGCTGAGCCATCTCTCCAGCCCAGCAACACAGGACTTTGCCTTCTATAAATTGAAAAAAGAGGTTTTTGCCTGATGGTGTGTGCTATAGTCCCAGTACTTGAGAGGTGGGTGAAGGAAGATTTGCTCAACAGTATCCTTGCCTATATAACACAACTTGGTTGTTAGAGAGCTGCTTGCTTCGGAGACTCGCAGCCTTGGGCTTTGATCCTTAGCACCTGGTAGAATGGGACGTAGCAGCAGCCTATTTAGGAGGGCTTGGGAGGGAGAAGCAGGAGGACAAGAACTTCAAGGTCATATTGACTACTTAGAGATCAATAGGCAATCCTCAGTGCTCATGTGGGCTATATGACACTCTACTTAAAAAAAAAAAAAAAAGTTGTGTATTGTATGGGCTGCTGGAGAGATTGCTCAGTGGTTAAAAAAACACAGATGATTGCTTTTCCAGAAGAACTGGGTTCTGTGGATACCAGGCACACATGTGATGCACAAACATACATGCAGGCAAAACACTCATTCACATAAAATAAAAATAAATGAATACAACAAAATTTTAAGAAAGGAAAAGAAAAAAAAAAAAGACCAACCTCAAATAGAATAGCAAAAAGAGCTTTGGACATAGCTCAAAGATAGAACATACCAGAGGCCCTAGGTTCTTTCCAGTACAACAAACAAAAACACAGAATTGTTTTTGTTTGCATAAAACAGAAAACTCAATAGAAATAATAGGTAAATCAAGAGTTCATTAATATCACTGGATAGAGCTGAATGTGGTGGCTCACACCTTTAATTCCAGCTTTCTGGAGGCAGAGACAGGGGGCTCCATATGAGTATTAAGGCCAGTCTGGTCTTTTTTTTTTTTTTTTGGTTTTTCAAGACAGGGTTTCTCTGTGTAGCCCTGGCTGTCCTGGAACTCACTCTGTAGAGCAGGCTGGCCTCAAACTCAGAAATCCGCCTGCCTCTGCCTCCCAAGGGCTGGGATTAAAAGCATGCGCCACCACGGCCTGGCTCAGTCTGGTCTTCATAGCAAGTTCCAGGACAGTCAGAGCTACATAAAGAGAGACCTTGTCTTAAACAAAACAAAACAAAACAAAACAAAACAAAACAAAAACTGATTGGATAGAAATCAGTTACATACCTCCACAAACAAAGGATATAGTTACAAATTTTTCATTTATTTATTTTACTTATTCACTTATATACAATCTTTATTAAAGTGCATAATGAGGGACTGGAGAGATGGCCCAGCGGTTAAGAGCACAGTCCGCTCTCCCAGAGGTCCTGAGTTCAATTCCCAGCAACCACATGGTGGCTCACAACTATCTATAATGGGACTTGATGTTTTCTTCTGGTGTATCTGAAGACTCATATACATATACTAAATAATTCTTTAAAAAGAGAAAGATAGAGAATGAGGGCAAAGGGGAAGGGAACAAAGGAGAAGGGGAAAAGGTATTTGTCCTGGGGTGGGGGCAAGAACAAAGGACTCCCTCTGAACAGAAACAGAGGTGGCCCATAGAAAAATGGCAATTTATAAAGGTTAATAAAGGGGAAAGAAACTCCATGCTAAGATGAAGTGTTTCATTTTGATTGGACAGGTTAATTAGGGCAGCCAAATTGGGCTTTAGATTGCTGGACTTCAATATTTTGGTAGCTGAACCTTGGTAGTCAGCCTCAGGAGAAGGAAGTGACCAAACAATGGGATAGACCTTGGGGGCTAGCTTCAGGAATGGAGTCTAATGGTTTCTAGCAAAGCAGACAGAATGGGAAAGAAGGGTGAGGTCTGCCAGAGCCATGGTTGCTATGCTGGGGCTGGCTAGAGTCCCTTCAGTATGTATCTGTGTGCAGGTACACACATGTGCATATACCTGTGGAGGCCAGATGTCAACCTCCAGTGTTGGTCTTTCAGCTTGTTTTCTTTAGATTTGTATTTATGTGTATATGTGTGTATATCTGAGCTCGTGTCACGTGTTTAGGTACCCACCGAGGCCAGAAGAAAGGGTCAGATCCCTTGTAGCTGGAGTTACCGATGGATGCTGAGAACCAAATGCAGGTTCACTGGAAACACAGCCAGGCTAGGAACTGTTGAGCCATGTCTCCAGGCTGTGCTTGGTGTTTTGAAACATTCTCACTAGAACCTAGGTCGTCTTAGTGATTAGGTCAAGCTGGCTGGCCACTGTAGTATGTAGTTTGAAGCTACCACCTTTGCTCTGAAAAATGAAGGTTAGAGATAGGAGCTGGAGAAGATGCTAGAGCAGAGCATACAACAGTTCACAGATCAGACTGAGCAGCAGAGAGAAAACAGTGAGGAAGACAGAAGAGGAGGAGGAGGAAGAGGTGGAAGGAAAACGGAGCAGGACCACATGGCCTGGAGAAGCCGCAAGAAGCAGGGGATCTCATAGCTGGGGAATAGTGTAGTGGTAAATCTGTCTGATCTAGGCGTGCACCTTATAAATATTGTAACTGAGTTGTGTCATGTTTGCATGGGTTTATTGGGGTTAGAGATTTACTGGAACAGACCATCGAGGCCCAGAGCTCTCCCTTTCTATGCCTCCTCAACACTGGGAATATAAGCATGGAATATAAACCACACCCAGATTTTTGTGTGGGTCCTCGTGCTAGAACTCTGGTTCTCATGCTTGTATAGCAAGCTCTTTACTGACTGAGCCCTCCTACTCAACCCCTCCTCCCTCATTTTAGAGACAAGGTCTTACTCTGTGGTCCTGACTGGCCTTCAACATAGGATCCTTCTGCTTTTGCCTTGCTTCCAGGAGCTAGGGTATCACTTTCAATGTTTCCTCGTGAATTCATTCAATTGTTTATTCATCTTACAGACTCATTCAGCAGACAGTCAGGTCTCTATAAACACTCGCTACAAGCCACTGAAAATATGAAGGTAAATGAAACAGAGTAGCAGTTCTCAACCTGTGGGGCATGACCCATTTGGGGGTAGCATATCAAATTTCCTCTATGTCGGGTATTTACACTATGATTAGTAACAGTAGCAAAACCAGTTACGAAGTAGCAATGAAATAATGCTATGTCTGGGGCTCACCACAGCACGAGGAACTGTATTAAAGGGCGGCAGTGTTAGGAAGGTTGAGAAGCACTGACATCATCTCAGCACCTTCTATCAGAAAAGACAGAGGCTAATAATCTTTGCGTTGTTATTGAGGAATATATAATTCCCAGCTGAGCTCCATAATAAACACCACTCAGAACATATAACCAGAGTTATCCAGACAACTTAGGGTAGGGAGAGCTGACCAAAGCATCATTCCCAAATGGAGTGGGTGTGTACAGAAGAGCTCCAGGAGAGCCTGTCTGAGGAAGTAATGATGGACGAACAGACAGAAACATGGACAGAAAGTAAGGAGGCGTTCCAGCCAGAGGCATAGAGGAAGCAGGACAGACCTCAGGACTCAGGGGAGGTCATGAAGTTAGAAGTGTCAATGCAACACAGGTCTCAACTTCAAAAGAGAAGAGGAGGTAGTTTATTCTGGTTCCAAATCCTAGTGACTATGACCCAGAACCTGGATTTAGGTCATCCCGAGTTCTATTGTCCTGAGTGGAAGCAGGGTGGGTTTTGGTGGCAACAGAACCAAGAGAGTTATAAATCAAGGCATTTTATTTTATTTTATTTTATTTTATTTTATTTTATTTTATTTTATTTTATTTTATTTTATTTTTTCATTGAGATAGGGTTTTATTATTTGCCCTTGGCTGGCCTGGAATTTGTTATGTGGACAAGGCTGGCCTCAAATTCAGCAGGACGTGTAAGTCTTGGCATCCAGTGTGCTAAGATTAAGGTGTTCATCACCACCTCCTGCCCTTCAGGGCATTTAAAAAATACTATGGTGGGGAATGGAGTGATGACTCAGTGATTAAGAACACTTGTTATGCCAGGCAGTGGTGGCGCACGCCTTTAATCCCAGCACTTGGGAGGCAGAGGCAGGTGGATTTCTGAGTTCAAGGCCAGCCTGCTCTATAACGTGAGTTCCTTGACAGCCAGGGCTATACAGAGCAACCCTGTCTCAAAAAACCAAAAACCAAAAACAAAACAAAAAACAAAACACTTGTTATGCTTGCAAAGGACCTAGGTTTGATTCCCAGAACCCACATGGTGACTCATAACCATTCATAACTCCAGCTCCAGGGGATCTGATGTCATCTTCTGACTTCTGTAGGCATCAGATATGCATGTGGTGTGTGCATGTGCACACACACATATATGCAGGCAAAGTACACAAAATACATCGAAATAAAATAAAAATTCATGGGAGGAAATATCAGAAAGAACACCTTGTGGGGGAATCTCAACTACAGGCCTCAGATGGGATGAGAACACTTTTATAGCCCTTTGATGGGTGGAAAACTGGGTTTTATTAATATAATCCACAAAGTTTCCACCTCTATAGAGGTAGGCAAAGAATGGGTGGGAACTAAAGATGGCCCAAGGTAAATTGTAGTTTCTTTTTTCTTTTTTTAAAGATTTATGTAAATGAGTGCTCTATCTGTATGTACACCTATATGCCAGAAGAGGGCAGCAGACCCTAGGAGAGATGGTTTTGAGTCACCATGTGGTTGCTGGGAATTGAACTCAAGACCTCTGGAAGAGCAGACAGTGCTCTTAACCTCTCCAGCTCATAATTGGTTTCTTAACTGTAACATTCCACCTTACTTCAGTCATTGAAGCTTTTTTTATTTATTTATTTTTATTTTATGTACATTGGTGTTTTGCCTGCCTGTTGTGGAAGTCAGATCCACTGGAACAGGAGTTACAGACAGTTGTGAGTGGCCATGTGGGTGCTGGGAATTGAACCCTGGTCCTCTAGAAGAGCAGCCAGTGCTCTTAACCACTGAGCCATATTTTTAGCCCCCCACCCCCCATCATTGAAGTTTTAACCAGCCATTGTGGACACAGCTTCTTTTCAAGAATTCTCCCTCACAGAAGGCAGAGAGCAAGTGGGCAGAGTGGCATGCTGCAGAATGCTAGGTTTAGTGTGCAGACAACTAAGGCACAACATTTTGGAAGTTTTCTCTAGCTATTAAAAGAAGAAATGGATTCGTGTGGAAAGACTGTGGGCTCCCCTGAGGGCTCAAGGAACTATTACTCAGAAGAGAAGGCAGAAAGATACTAAGAGCCAGAAGGGATGGATGACTCCAAAAAACATCGTCTTCCAGACACAAGAGGACTGATGCACATATGAACTCAGAGACTGTGGCAGCATGCACAGGGCCTGCACAGGCTCAGGCCAGACTGGGTCCCAGCCTGAGAGGCAGGTGAAAGAAGCCACAGCTTCCATCACTAACCAAGGAGCTATCTCCAATTGACAACTGCTTGCAAAGGAAGTTAGTCTTCCCCAGTGGAGTCTCAGTGGGCATATTAACCACACTTGAGGGTGGGCCCCATGCTCAGCAGTAGACAGCCAACACCAAACTAACTCAATGGTGTTTTGTAAACTTCTTGTCTCATATGGCATTGTTTTGACATTGTCTTACTGGTCTTTTGCTTGTATGTTATGGTTTCCAACTTTGTGTTTTTATGAGCTTTGGTTTGTGTGTGTGTTTCTTGTGCTTTTTTTCCTTTTCTGTTCTGGTGTTTGTTTTGTTTGTCTGTTCTCTAAGGAGGAAGAAAGAGTGGGCAGAAAGAGAAGAGGAAACTTTTTTGTTGTTGTTGTTTGTTTGTTTTTTGGTTTTTCGAGACAGGGTTTCTCTGTATAGCTCTGGCTGTCCTGGAATTCACTATGTAGACCAGGCTGGCTTCGAACTCAGAAATCCACCTGCCTCTGCCTCCCAAGTGCTGGGATTAAAGGCATGCACCACCACCGCCCAGCTATGAGGAAACTGTTATCAGACTATATTGCATAAAAAATGTTTCAGGAGGCTGGAGACATGGCTCAGCGGTTTAAGAGCACTGACTGCTCTTCCAGAGGTCCTGAGTTCTATTCCCAGCAACCACACGGTGGCTCAGTACCATCTATAAAGGGATCTGATGACCTCTTCTGGTGTGTAGGTGTACATGCAAACAGAGCATCCTTACATTAAAAATATATATACATAATTTTAAAATATTTTTTCAACTAAAAGCATATATATTTAAAATAAAACGACTGGAGTGGTTGGGCAAGGAGACTATTTGGAAGGCAATCGCTTTTTAAACCAAGCTGACTGTCTCCGTGTGCTCCGCTTCGTCTGGGTAAACAGGATATAAAGTCCGTAGGTGTGAAAAGAAGTAGAGTATGGAAGGATAGATCAGGAAGCGCTTAACGAATAACCTCTATGTTCCTGGCTTGCTGATCAGCATCCTTTAAACTCCAAGAGGATGTCTATGCAGGGCGTGTGCAATCCTAGCACGCGGGAAGCTGAAGCTGGAAGCTGCGAGTTTGAGGCCAGTCTGAGGTAGAAAGAGCTTTTGTGTGTGCGAGTGGAGTGAGACACTGCCTGCTCCCATCAATCCTCTGACAGCCTCACACCTGCCTGCCAACGAGTAGCAGGTGAGCCCTCTCTCCAGACCAGCGGAAGGCAACCTGAGGATGCAGAGCCCGGAGGAGCCCTTCAACTCCGATTAGCGGAGCTCCAGCCACACTGGGTCTGACCACACCCCACCAGATTGTGAGGTCCGACTGGACAAATGATTTCTTGGCTCCTCGTTCTTGTTGGGCTCCAACAGTTCAGTTTCCTCCAGCCCGCATCTCCCGCAAGAAGTGCCCATGCTTCCTGGAATGGTTCCCCAAACCCGGCCTTGCACTACGTTTAGAGTGTGGTCAATAGTGGGCTCGACGACCATCCTTTCCCACAATTCCGCAGCCTTCATGAGGGGGCCAGCCCTCGGCTGGCTCCAGATCTCGCGAGAGGACGGTAATGCCCGTTGCAGCCCAGACTGGCCTTCCCGGGCTACAGAACAGCATCCTCCCTGGCTTTCCCCCCCCCCCCCCCCCAATCCTGCCACTCGCGCTCCGTTCTCGGATTGGCCGAGAGTGCTGGTCAGTTGTTCTCCCATCCAGAAAACGTTTCGGCGACTTGTCTTTCTCTGGCCCCGCCTTCGGTGCCTGCGGATTGGGTGACTGGGTGTGACGTCACGAGCCTCCGCGTCAGCAGGAACTAGCCAATCAGAAGCGTGGCGTATTTTACAAACCGGGGAAGCAGCAGCAGCAGCAGCAGCAGAAGAAGAAGAAGAAGCAGAAACCCAGAAAATCGGCGAAAACCCTGAGAAAGTAGAGGTGACCCCGAGGGGCTCCTGGAATGGTGCGGCACGGGGATCTCAGAGGGGAGTCCTGCCGAGGTTCCTAGGGAGGAGAGCAGTTTGGAGTCCCGGGGCGAGTCTTGGGTTTCTGGAGCAGTCGCCAGGAGAGCGGCCTTGCTGCCGGTGCGGGCTTCTAGGCACATGGATTGGGGCCAAGGGAAAAGAATCAGGGATATCAGCACCCATGGCTTGAGAAGTGATTTGCTATGGTCCTCAGTCCTCTCTGCCTTCTTCTTTCGTCTCAATTATAGCCGCCATGACTACCCTCCAAACCAGTAAGGATCCCCACCTCCGAGGTGTATCTCCCAACCCTAGCAAGATTCCAGTACTCTGTCAAAGATGCCCAGACATTTCCTCAGTCAAATCGCGCTCTCTGGACCAGGAGAACCAAGATCCGAGGGTAAGAGGGGCTTAGTGGGTGAAGAGAGTCACCATAAAGAGGCAGCTCACGTCAGCAATGCACCCCCGCCCCCACTGAATCCCAACTTTTTCCTCTTACCCTCAGAGACCAGCACAGAAGCCACCGCTCAGTACTCAACGTCCACTCACTGACAAAGCAGGCCTCGGATCGAAAACCTTACACCAAACCGAAAAATCACAAAGATTGAGGACCACTAAGTTGCGGAACCCTTTGGAAGAACTCAAGCCTAGCTCTGGGGGTTCAAATGTGGGGCTTGTAACCCATCCCCAGACAGGTACCTGTTGGAGGCCTGGGGACAGCCTATATGGCTGAGTGAGGATGGGAGACACAAAGTGGGGGTTTTGCATGCCTCTAGTCTCTTGCATAAGAGTCCTGGGCCTTGTCCAGAAAGCTCTTTGCTCTAAGAAGCTATCACCTTCAGCAAGATGCCATCTTTTGCCCGATATGGTGGCTCACACCTCTGATCCCAGCACTTTAGGAGGCAGAGGCAGGTGGTCTCTGAATTGGAGGCCTTGTCTACACAGTGAGTTCCAAGCCTACACAGTGATATTGTATCTCAAAAAAAAAAAAAAAAATCACATTGTCTGGGCCTTTTCAGCAACCCTAGTCAGGGTCATTTGCTCAGTGTTATGCTGGTTCTTTATAAGCTGTTCCTACTTCAGCTTTAACCTCTTCCTTTTCATTAATACATATATATTTTAGAGATCTATTTTTATTTTATGTGAGGCCGTGTGAATGCAGTGCCCATGGAGTTCAGAAAAAGACACTGGAATCCCTAGAGCTGAAGTTATAGCTGGCTGTGAGCTTCCATGCGGGTGCTGGAAATAGACCCTAGGTCTCCCAGAAGAAAAGCTAGTGGCTTTTAACCACTGAGCCATCTCTCTAGCCCCTGAAAAGAGATTATTTTTAAGGATGTGTGTGTGTGTGGGTGTGTGTATGTGATCGCAAGTGCTGGTGGAGGCCAGAGGCATTGGATTGTCTTAGAGCTGGAACTAGACTTGACATAGATGCCAAGAACTGAGAACCAGTCAGTCAGTCCTATGAAAGAACAGTAGTGGTAGGTTCTTAATCCCCACGGCATCCCTCCAGCCCCCGGTGATATGTTCTGTATGACAAAACCTTTGTTTTATCTTATACCCCAATGTTCAGAGCAATGGCTTACATGAAATCCTTGGTGAGCTTAGGTTCAACGGGATGATCTCCTCCCGTCTCTCAAGATCTTATGTAGCCTGTAGCCCAGGCGCTGAGCTCTCTATGAGCTGGTGGCTGGCCTTGAGCACCTGGTTCTCCTGCCTCAGTATCCTAAATTCTGGGATTGCAAGTGTGCACCACGTAATGTTTCCTTTGCTCACTGTTGCTAGGTAAGCAACACCTGTCCCTCAGCTTCCCCTATTCCCGTTCCTTCTGATCCTGTCTCTTCCCTTTCAGAGGCCACAGGGACTATAGAGTTTGTGGCTGACCCCGAAGCCCTGGCCACCATCCTGTCAGGTGAGGGAATGAAGAGCTATCCCCTTGGGTTCCGGTCCAGTCTGGCTCAGAGAGTGCTAGTCCGTGAGAGAAAGGGAGGCACCACCCAGAGGGGCCAGGTAATGAGAAGGATATATATAAGACCAGGCTGGGGTGGGCTGAGGGGTGAATTCTGAGTCTGGCTGACAGCCTCTGTTGGTGGTCCAGAGTGCACGGTCTTCTGAATACCTGGCTCCCAGAATTGCCACCCATCAAGAGGGTCCTGCCAGGGCTTCCTGCTTCTCAAGACTGGAGGGCCCAGGACTCCGAGACCGCACTTTGTCCCCACAGAGGTTAGAGGCTCTGGTGAGTACTCTTGAGGGGATGACACTCAGTCCTTCTAGAAGCTTCTTCCTGGAACAGAGTAGGCTTTGGGACAGTACCTCAAGATGAACCAGTGGGTTTTGTTGGGAGAGATGGGGTGGTGTTTGTGCCTAGCTTGGGGCCTGCTTCTCACTCTGCTTTCCTGTCTTGCTCTGACAGAATCCACCTTCAGCTTCCTCTCATTCCTCCACTCGCCCCAGTTTACAAGAACTAAGAAGAGAGACCTGTGGTAGCAGCAGGTAAGGAGAGTGTAAATTCCCTTTCAACCCCAGAGGGGATAGGCAAACCGTCACTGGGCAGGGCAATGAGGTTGAGGCTTTGATAGCTGGGCCTTATCTATGACATGGAGGAACAGAGGGACAGGCATATGAAGTGCTGTTTCATTTGGCTACAGCTTAAACTGACAATAAATGGCTTTTGAGTTTAATTCCTGACTCTTACCACTACTAGCTGTACAAGCTTACCTTAACCTGCCTGCGTCTATATCCATCAGCCCAGTGAGGTTAACACTGGTACTGTTAGAGGCTACTGAGATGGTGTTTGCAAAGCCCTTAGCAAATGCCCACCCCTTGCTTGACACTCAGGGATGGATACTGTACTGACAGCAGGACCTCGGCAAGCCAGGCCTCAAGACTGCTCCTGAAGACCCCAGTGCAGTCTGGTGAGTTTGTGTGGATCCGAGAGCAAAGCAAGGGTGAGGGCCTGCACCAGGAGCGAGGCGAGACAAGGGTCAGCAGGCCTGGGGGAGTGGGAGTGGGGTAAGGGAGAAGTTGGAGGCCTGGCTCAGTGGTAGAGTGCTTGCATTCACCTCTCGGAAACACACCCCACACACACAAAAGCAGACAAGACCTCTGGGAAGGTCAGAGGTTGGCCTGGTTATAGATGTGACTCTGTTTCTGCCCTCTCCCTGTCACTTCCTATAAGACAATTTCTACTGTGTTCTCTGTCCCAGTCCCTTGTGAGCCATGGCTACCTCCAGCCCTCCCAGGCCATTAGGATTGATAAGTGTTTGCCAAGGTATTATTGTGCTCTCAGGGGATGCTGGATGGGTAGACGTTGGCATTCTCGATACTACACTAAATGAATGTCCTATCTCCTCCCAGCTAACTTACCCCTCAGGGGAGAACATGAGGCTGTCCCTCACTCAGATGGAGGAGGAAGACCCCATCTGGGTCTGGCTCAACGAGTACCATTAAAAGAAAGTCTAACACACACCAGGGTGAGAAGAGACCTTCTTGGGATGGTGGCTGGGTGTTCAGGCGGCATACTGAGGATTATGGGTAGAATTGGCAGACCTGAGACTCAGGGTATTTGGTCTTTTGCTGGGGTTGAGACCGAGCCCTCTTCAGGGTAGAGCTGACTGCCTTTACTGGGGATCTGGGACCCAGGATGAGAGGTGACAGACTGCTGTGTATGTCACCATAAAGTGCCATGGCCAAGACGCAACCAACACTTACCAACCAAACATAGTAATTCCTTCATTCCACAGATATTTGCTGATTGGCTTTTGAATGCAGCCATGGTTCTAGTTCTAAAATATATCCTATATTCTAAAATGGGGTGGGGATGGGCAAAAAAACAAAAGACAAAAAAACCTACAAATGTAAAATATATAGGGTGTCACGTGCTGACACGTTCTTTCTAAAACAAAATGCGTAAGGTACTAAAAGGACTTGGGAGGGGGAATTGGTGTCATAAATTGGTAGTTTAGAGCCATGCTTGGTGGTACATGACTAACTCAGCATCTGGAGGCAGGAGAATTGCCTGGGCTGCTCCATCATGAATTCCAGAACAGCCTCAGCTATGCAGCAAGACCCTGTGTTTAAAAATAGAAGCTGGGCGGTGGTGGTGCACGCCTTTAATCCCAGCACTTGGGAGGCAGAGGCAGGTGGATTTCTGAGTTCGAGGCCGGCTTGGTCTACAGAGTGAGTTCCAGGACAGCCAGGGCTATATAGAGAAACTCTGTCTCAAAAAAAACAAAACAAAACAACAAAAAAAGAAGGTGTGTGTGTGTGTGTGTGTGTGTGTAGGGGAATGGATGAATAGGACTGGTAACTTAGCGCCCACTGGTCAGCTTATAACTGCGTGCCTGTAATTCCCTCTCAGGGCATCTGGCGCCCTCTTCTGGCTCACACGGGCACCCAACACACATAAATTAGGAAGAAAACTGTTTAATGTTTGTAAAGGGGATGCTAAACAGTCTTTTACAAAATGTAGTTTGACTAGGGCACTGTCACTGGGAAGATGAGACTTGTGTGTGAGACCAAGAGTTGAGGCTGGGACTCAGATCGATGAGAGGGGGAGGGTATTTAACCGAGAGCTGCAGATGCAGGAGGCCCGAGGAAGGAGACAGCTAGTATTTGTGAGCCGCAAAACAGACCAGGGAGATTGAAGCCTAGACTAGAAGAAGGTCCGAGATGAATTTACAGTGACAACAAGTGAGATGAGGTAAGGATGGACAGAGCAGTGTAAGTTCTTGGTAAGGACAGACAGACGGACAAACCAGTGTATGTTCTTGGCTCTTTCTTGGGCTGAACGGAAAGCCAGGGGGGAAAGCGTGAATAGGGAGAGATGGTTGGTTTCCCTCTTGAAATAACTGTGCAAGCGCCGGACATGGTGGCAGGTGCCTGTAATCCCAGCAGCCTCCTCAGGCAGGGGCAGGAGGATCAGAAGTTCAAGCCAGCCTCTTAGCTACATGAACTCCAAAAGAGTAGCTTCTGTAGGGGTGAGAACAGGAAGAACAAGGCACAGGACGGTGGATTTGGAAGGCTGCTCTTCCTGCCTTGTTTCTCCACTGGACAGTGATGGCTCCCGTCTGTAGCCCAGCCATGTAGTACCACCTTCTGTCACCAAACCGTCACCTGTTTAGACAGGCTCAGGGTGTTTGCTCCCCAGGCCTCTCAGCTGTAACAGCCCTTGGGCTGGGCAGGACGAGAAGTGTTTGGCTGGAAACCCTGCTCAGCCAACCCCATCTCTCCTCTCAGACCGCGTATTCATCCAGGAAATGCTTTAGCGTTCGACGGAAAGCCCAGTTCACACCCCTCCGGTCACTACCTAGGGTTCAGCAGGTAAGAGAAACAGAGGAGGTAACTGGTGGGAACCAAGACTAGAGCAGGGCAGGCAGGTACTGGATGAGGATTGGGGTGTTTATGACAGGCCAGAGGAGTGGGTATCACTCATGGGTGGTCTGTCCTGTCTGACACAGGCCCAGTGGCTGAATGGCCGCTCCCCTCACTCCTCCCCGGAAGAGCCTGCCCTGCCCTGGGTAAGTGTCAAAAGCTTTCCTGTACTGAGGTCTGTGGCACTGTCCCACTGGCCTGGAGGGCTGACAGCCTTGTGATTTGAGGTAGGTGTGGTTTGCCTCTCGCCTCTCCATCTGTCCTTCCTATTCCATATTTAGAATGTCTGTCTGCCTCTGCATATCTTCTGATAGTCTCAAACTTTGAAAAAAATTTCTTCTATGTGTATGTGTTCTGGGCATCTCAGCAGCCTGAGCCTCAGACTTTTGATTCTCCTGCCCTAGCTTCTTGAGAGCTAATATCAGCTCTATTGTAGGCCTGCATCACCATTCCTGGTTTTTAAAAGAACCACCAGGGAGCTTTGATCCATTCCAAGAGGGTGAGGGCAGTATTCTCTCCACCTTAATGTGACTTCCTCACCCGCCCCCTTTCCTTCTGTGGCAGGAGCAGATTGCTGTGAAGTTGTTTGACCAGGACAGTCTCATCACCTTGCAGAAGGGACCTGGGAAACCATCTGTGGCAAGCATTTCTGGAACCCCCAGCCACCAGGAGCTAAGGATGCGGGTGGGCCTGTGGGGGCAGCAGCTCTGATGGCTTCTTTATGAGAAGGCTGGGGGAGGGACAGCTAAGAGGAAGGGTGGGGGTGTGGGGGATGACAGTGTGGGGGGCCTTGTGAACACAGTGGTGACACGCTGGGATACTCTCTCCCACCACAGCGCATCAATATTTTGCAGCAGCTCTTGCAGCAGGAGGTAGAGGGGCTAGCAATGGGCAGTTGTGCCCCTCTGAATGGAGGCTCCAATTTAGATATGGCTGAACTTCAGCCCCGGATGGCTGAAATTTCTAGAACTCTGAATGCTCCAGAACACACTTCTGGAACTTCCCTTCTTGGACTGTCAAAGCACTCTGGTGTGACAGAAGAGAGTGAGGAGCCACAGCCCCACCCTGCAGCAAAGCTCGGGGATCTGCAGGCCTGCCCTGGGGAGGAGACTAAGGCGGCTCAGCCCTGCCCTACCACAGAACTAAAGCCCCCAGTGCCACCCAGAGCTGAGCCAGAGCCGCTGGAGCCTTGCCTTCCAGCACTGTCTGGGCCCCCTCTGCCTAGTTGTTTGGGACAGGCCGAGCCCCCCGAGGCCTGCCCTAGGATAGAGCTGGGAGCATCGGCAGCCTGCGTTCGGGAAGCTGGGAGCCCAGCATCGGCAGCCTGCACTCGGGAAGCTAGGAGCCCAGCATCGGCAGCCTGCGCTCGGGAAGCTGGGAGCCCAGAGTCTAGCCCACAGCCCTGCTGCAGTCAGGGGCCTCCAGCAACCACCAGCTTGACCTTCTCATCACAAAGCCCAGTCTGTGCCAGCCCCCCTATCCACTCACTCTACTCTTTGAGATCCCCAACAGGCTATTCAGGTAAGGATCTGCCAGGGAAATGACGTGAAGAAAAGGCTCTGTCTCTCTGGGAGTGGGCCCTGCCTCGCACCAGGCCGTGCCATGCCTGCTTTCTCGTGTATTTCTAAGTGGCTGTGCTCATGGGGGAGGAGAAGGGAGAGGGCAGCACCTGGAAGAAATATAACTCCAGAGGCCCCCCTGAATTCTCCATGGCCTTCAGGCCCCAGCAGTTTGGCTCCTCGAACCCTGGCTCTGAGGCAGCGCCTCAGAGCGTGTCTCACCACCATCCACTGCTTCCATGAGGCTCGCCTGGATGATGAATGCGCCTTCTACACTAGCCGAACTCTGCCTCCAGGACCCACCCGGGTCTGCACCAACCCTGTGGCCAGGATGCTTGAATGGCAAGATGCCCTGGTGAGCCTCCAGGATACCGCCAGCATGCCGCAAGCCTATGGGACAGCGGCAGGCTGACCTTGCTTCCTCTATGGAGAAGTCATGGAATATGACAAGCCCTCTTTTTTCCCCCCCTCCAGCATTTCATTCCAGTCAGCCCTGTGGTCCCTCAGGACTCTCCGTCATGACTCCGGCCTTTGCTGGGCTTCTGCTCTGCGGCACTTACCCTTCCTTCAGCCTTATTTATTGTTGACCTGCCCATTGGACTGGGAGCCGACGCCCTTTTATCCTTTAATAAAGTTTCTATAAATTGTGTTTGAATGAGACAACAAGTGCTGTTCTCCAGTGGTCCACGGGGTGGCAGTGTGCTCCAATTTAGAGGCGATTAAACACTCGGGACCATGGGCATCCTCTTCAGCAGCCGTGACCTTACAGCCTACCTTCTCAGAAATTCTTGAGTGGGTTGGGGAAAAATTACGGAACCTTTTCTCTCTGAGATCAGTCCCATTCCTGGGGGCCACCAGGTACTCCCTCATCTAAAACACTACTGTTAGAACTCAGCTGGGCACCTGTGGCCTTAAGCTACTTGGAGGCTGAGGCAGGAGAATCACCTGAACCCAAGAATTGGTGGCAACCCTGGACAAAAAGCTATGACCTATCTCAAAAGGAGGAAAAACCACAAACCAACACCAAGAAAGGAAAAAAAAGAGGCTAGACTTCTTTTCCTGTGCAGGCACACCAAACCTACCCCCTTAGAGTCTTCCACACCCAGGCCTGTAAGAACAACACTCCTGAAGGGGTCCTTCCTCTA
Source organism: Grammomys surdaster (assembly GCF_004785775.1). Classification (NCBI taxonomy): domain Eukaryota; kingdom Metazoa; phylum Chordata; class Mammalia; order Rodentia; family Muridae; genus Grammomys; species Grammomys surdaster. Next base: position 1,221,010 of record NW_021620574.1, on the reverse strand, counting down.
CTCCATCCTCCCTTATTGTAAGGGTCCTTCCTCCACTCCATCCTCCCTTATGGAACTCTCTTTCTGGAGAGGAAGGCCTGGCCAGGCTTAAATGCATAGATCAGAGATAGATCCCCTGCTAATATCGACAAGCAGGGTGTCAGGCAAGGGCCAGCCACTCTCCACCGCCTCCCCTCCAACTTTGTACTAAGGTAGGCAGGCACACGAAATCCCCAACCTCATTTTATTGGGAGAAGTGACATAATCTGTAGCTCCAAGACCTAGCCTGGAGAGGGGTGGAATGGGAACTGTACAAAATGAGTTCTTAATGCTAGGAAGTCCTTCAGTTCACAGGAAAGCTGCCTGTGGTTGGAGCCAGAAAAATGGAGATGGGGGAGGGGAAGGGAAAGAAAGTGGCTACTGAGGTTCCTATCTAACCTGCCAGAGTCTCTTCTCACCTAGACAGGTTCCTTCTGCTTCCGCCCTTTCCTCCCAAGCTGTCAGGACGTCCCCTTTTCCCTGTGAGACTTTGATTTCCATTAGAGAAGCTTCCCCCAGCTCCAGGCAGAAGGGAGGGCCACACACAAGTCTCTCTGACCCGTTTCATTGGATCACACGATAGTCCCTCCCTAAGCGGTTCTCTTCATCCTGGCTTTCCCATCTCTAGACTCCCCTAGCCACTTAAAATCCTTAAGCCCAAGAATCCAATCGCCCCCATTTAGGTGGCCTGGGGAGCGGGCGAGTCCGCAGGCTCTGAGGATGGGGCCTTGGATAGGGCTAGCGGAGATGGGTCTGGATTAGAACGAAGGGTCGAGGGCGCGGGCGAAGGAACATGAGAGTAGGAAAAGGTGCTGGGCTCAGTCCGGGTAGATGATGAATCCCGAGAAGGTGCTGTACTTGTTAGTGTTACCGCCGTGCACCTTCCCACCGTCCAACTTGATGAAGACCTCGTCACCCACATCTAGGTGCAGAATGACGCTGTTGCTGGCATAGTCGTAGTTCTGATCTGCATCCTGAGCGATGGCGCTGGCCCGGACCTAGTGAGGGGGGAGGGAAAAAACAGACCCTGTGCAGAGCTGAATTGACCGAGGGGGTTGAGTTGGTTGACTGCTGGAACTAGGATGGCTGAGGTCCCGGGGCAGTGGTTCTCAACCTGTGGGTCTCAATTGGCCCTCTTTGGGAGTTGTTTATCAGATATCCTGCGTATCAGATATTCACATTACAATTCATAAAATAGCAAAGTCACAGTTATGTAATAGCAACGAAATAATTTTATGATCGGCGACCACCACAGAATGAAGAACTGTATTAAAAGAGTCTCAGCGCCGGGTGGTGGTGGCGCACGCCTTTAATCCCAGCACTTGGGAGTCAGAGCCAGGCGGATTTCAGAGTTCGAGGCCAGCCTGGTCTACAGAGTGAGTTCCAGGACAGCCAGGACTACACAGAGAAACCCTGTCTCGAAAAACCAAAAAATAAAAAAAAATAAAAAATAAATTAAAAAAAATAAAAGAGTCTTGGCATTCGGAAAGTTGACAGCCACTGGGCTAGGAGACCACAGAGCTTCTCAGGCATGACTTGGGTACACAGGTCATGTCTTCTCTGGGCCTCTACTAGAGCAATAAGGGGTAATAATAAAGGAACCTACCTCATGAGGTGGTTAAGATTAAATGAGTAATTACTCATGGAGTTCAGAACCATGTTCTGTATATAGAAAATGTTATATAGAATTGCTATTCTTGTGGAAAAAAAAAAAAGCTTTCCGGTTACTTCTAGGATTTTGTGTTGGCTTGGAATTCCTAAGTTAGCTTTCCTGAGGTGTAGGGGCAAACATGTCCACAGCTATCACAGCTATGCTGTACCTGTGTTGTACCAGGAGGAAAGTGAACTGTCGCCCTCTGGCCTCCTGGGCTTCCCTGGGGAGTGTCACCTGGTTCCCCACTGTGTGGGGGACTGCCTTTGGTCTGTGATCTCTGGTCTGCAGCAGTCACACCGCCAGCCCCTTCCCCCAGTTTCCATCCCATCGGGACTGGTTATTAAATCATTAATTATTCATCATTATTTCAATCATTATTTACCATCCTAGGGCCGCAGTGTTGGCTCCGTGGAATACAGAGTGAGAGCCGCACCGTCCCGCCCCCCCACCACACTCCAACCTGATTCCTGGCACGGACTGAGTCTACCTACTCGGTGCCACGAGAAGGAAGACACGAAGCTCTACTCACTCTGGGACTCCATGGTGGTCACAGATACACTTGCATCATGGGGACGCTCACTCTCTTACCAACACTGCCAACCCCACAGAGGCTTGCACAGCCTGGCAACTCCGTTTCCTCACACTCCGGTGGGAGGGCTTGCTAGGAACAGACCCCAAAGCTGAAGCAGAAGGTGGGCTGGGGTGGTGTCCTCTTGGGGTCCGGGAGCTTTTCAGCCTTATCGCAGGGCTCCTCAAGGCTTGAGGGACGCTGAGGAGTAGGCCTGATGCACCAGGGCCCCACCCGTTCCATGGAACATTCAGAGGTCACTGTTCAGTCCAAACCTTCCTCATCCTGCAGAGCAGAGGCAGCTCTCTCCCCCAGCCTATGGCATCTTGCTTGTTCAAACATGTGAGTCTTTTGGGGGGGCTATCTCCTCAAACCTTAGGTGGCAATGCTTTTTGGCTACCCACTGAGGCAACACCTAGCACAATCTGAGAGGTTGCCAGGGAGGGTGTAGGCCCCGTAGACCAGGCCTCTCTTCTTCCTGTCCATTGTCTCCTAGCTTTTCCAAACCCAAATCCAAATTGGTTTACCCCACCACTTATGTAGCCCCTGAGCCAGCAGACCCTTGTCCACTCTGCGTACAGACACAGTGTCAGCCAAGGGCAAGGCTTGGTCTAGGTTTGGCCCCAGACCCTGGGGATAAACAAATAGGACCTGGCAAAGAGGCAAGCTAGTGTTTTCTTCCTTCCCCCACCCCCCTTCCACTTTTCCTTGAAAATCCAAGCTGAATGATTACACCTGGGGGAAGACTGCTGCTACCCAAACAAGAGATTCCATTCCATTCCCTGACACCAGGTTCTCTAATAGCTTGTTCCATGGCAGGGCCAGGAAAACCACTGACTGAGAAAACCCCTCCGTAGAGAGGGCAGCTCAAGGCAGAAAGAAGAAACTAAGGGGTGGGTAAGGCACCAAGGACATTTGATTTGGCAGGCTACAGTTGGAGGTCGGAGCGTGAGGTTGAGGCCGCAGAGAAATTATACTTTGAGTCCTGAGTTCTAGTTCTGACCTCGGTCTACTGCCCTGTGAGACTTTGCACGGGTGATTTTCTTTCCCAGACCCTCTAATTAATCCCTCCTCTTTGACTAAATTAAGTGACGTTAGAATTTTGGTAGCCTGGCAGTCTTGGATACCCTGATAGTGTTTCAGGGGAGGAGCTGGATTGTAAAGTGAGCGCAGCGAGTTTTAGGAAGTCATTATCAAGATCTGGGGCTAAGTAGAGGGGCAACCTCACCTGTCCATTCTTCATCAGATCGGCCCACATGCTGGTACCGTCACCTCCGCGCATGAGCACATGGTAAGCGAAGAAGTAGACGCCTGGCATGGGACAGGTGAACTTGCCGCTGGCTGCCTCGTAAGCGTTGCCTACGTTGGTCACCACGTCGTCAAAGCGCAACACTTCATAACCCTCGTGAGGCCGCCTTAGACCCGCGTAGAAGGCAATTCGGGGTACATAGCCGGCAGGGGGCGCTGCCCCTCCAGGGCCTGGGCCAGGAGGACCTGGGGGACCTGGCCTGCCTGGCTCTCCAGGAGGCCCTCTGGGACCTGGGGGTCCTGGTGGCCCCCGCAGGCCTGCCTTCCCTCGCCGCCCCACCTCTCCCTTGGCACCTGGAGGTAAGGGAGGCACAGAGGCGGGCGCGCCGTCGGGGCCTTGGCCTCGGGATGCATGGGGGTCACACACCATGCGACAGCGACCTAGCATCTCATAGTGTGTTGGTCCGCGAGAGCTGTGCACCAGTAGCGGGATGGCTACCAGCAGCAGCAGCACCATGGCCACCCCGACGGCTGCGCCCGCCACCCGCTTGCGGCGGCTCAGCCGTGACGCGGCCAGGGCCAGCAAATCCTCTTCACTTTTGGGCGCAATGGCGGCGGGGGCCTGGGGCTCTCCGCGGGCTCGGGCCCCGGTCTGGATCTCCCGACGGCTGTGCCCGACCACCTTGCCGCGGCGAATTCCTCCTGTGACAGCAGTGCTGTTCCCCAAACCGCCTGTCAGGGTGGCGATCTCCTCCCCACCGCCCCCCGTGAGCTGGGCCAAGGACAGCCCTTGAGGGTTCGGAACCTATAGTCTGATATTACCCTCGGGTGCAGTTCTAGTGATCCAGGGCGCCCGAGACCTGCAGCTTCTTGGACGGCTGGTTTCTCACAGGTCTAAGATGCCGCCTCTCCAGACAGTTGCTTTCTTGCGGACGGCAGTGTTTGGGTCCCGGGCTTCCCTCGCTGATTTCTCCCGGCTAGACCGGGGACCTCTCTTCGCTCTCCTGACGTCCCAGGCTCTGTGCTGGCGCGGGGGTGTGGGGGTGGGGCTCTCACTGGACGCGACCTCGTCGGAGATTTTGCACTCTAGCTCTTAGAAAGCACTACCTGCCTCCCTCGGCCGCGGTGGCCGCAGCTCTCATCAGAGCCCTAGCCAGGCGTCCCTCTCCAGCAAGCGCTCTCCCTCTCTGCGTCCCTAACCTTCCTCCCCGGCAGCAGTGCGGGTGGTGTGAGTCGCTGCGCGGCAGGAGCCACTATAAGCGGCCGCAGGCGGAGCGACCCCTGGCGCCCAGAGCGGGAAGCACGGGGGCGGGGCAGGCCGTGCCACCTCCCTCCACCTCGCCGCCGAGCCCCCGGCCCTCAGGTTCCTTGCCTGCTCCCGGGGCTCTGCAGGGATCTTCACTCTCACCCTGAACCCTGGAGTTTGTCATTCTCAGATCTTAAAGAGAGATGGACACAGTGATGGGGTAAACAGGGGTCAGGCTACAATATACATAAAAAACCTCAGAGGGGGACTGCAGAGCTAAACAAGAGGCGAGGGGGACTCATATATAACAAACAGAAAACAGAAGAAATAAATAGCAATTCGCCATCACATGTCCCTCGGTGGCCCCAACCAAATACCGAATATGGCAAAGGGTTCAATCAGTACTTGTTGACCAGACTGGGAAAAGGCAAATCTGCCGCCCGCTCCTACCCTGGTCTCTATGATGGGGGGGGGGGGGTTTGTCTCATAGCACACAGAAGCAGAAGCGAGATGGGAGAGAGAGAGAGAGAGAGAGAGAGAGAGAGAGAGAGAGAGAGAGAGAGAAACTAGGGAATGAGCAGGAAACGGATAGCCGAGAAATCAGAGACAGAAGCAGAGACAGAGAGACAAAGCTTCGAAAAGAGACTGACAGCCCCAGAGCGGGAGAGGGAGAGACAGAGACATAGAGAGAGAGAAGGGAGCCCAGACAGGTTGACAGATCGAGAGAGAAATGTAAATGGCGCGCTGCAGAGAGACACCCAGGTCCGTGTTCGGACTCCAATGTGACATATCAACTGTGGAGAAGACGCGGGGGCGGGGCAGCTCTGCAAGCTGGAGTGGTAGGCTATGGGTCTGTGTTTTGTGACAGTGCTGGATACTCTGTGTGTGGTGGGATGCTGTCCCTGGGTGAGTAGGATTGTGAACTGTGGGCTGTCTTTGTGTACACACGTGTGAGTCTGCTTGAAGAGGGTATTTGTATGTCTCTGTCTCAGTACTAAAATCTGAGCCCCACAGAAGCCAGTTATTCTGTCCGAGGACCAAAGCCCATGGAATCTCCTGGTGAGAAAGTCAGAAAGCTAGTCTTACTTGCCCTGCCCAGACTGGCACAGCCTCAGTCTTGGCCCAGCCCAGTCTTCATCACCCCCCAGTCGTGGCTCCTTTTGACCTCCCCAACTGTTTATTAACTAGAGAAAAATCTAGAAAAATCAGGTCCCCAGATAATGGATGTTGGGTTGATTGTGCATAGTAACACGATTCAAATATGGGTTAGGTATTAGGAGATGGCCTGTAGAGGTGACTATGCCTGCTTTCAGAGTGACCAAGAAGGAATACTGGCTTTCATCAGTGTGCAGAAGGAAAGCCTGTAGCTACATCTTCTCAGGGGATAGAAGGCTGGGAGAGTGGGGATTAGCACAGAAGGATCTAGGGGTGTTTGGAGTTCTGACAAGAGACAGGAGCAGAGGCCTCTTGGAGAGTAGGACAAGCCAAGAGTGTGAATTGGGGAGGGCACAAGGCATGCCCACCAGGGCACAGATGTCAGGAGAAGGTGATTTCTTCACCTCTCATTTCCTGCACTCCTTCTTCGGTCTCCCATCTCTTCATTCTCAATCGGGAGAAAGAAGTGGGCTGGGGCTGGGGCTGGGGCTGGGGCTGGGGCTGGGGCTGGGGCTGGGGCTGAGGCTGAGGCTGGGCCTTTGCTGGGAGTGGGATAAGGTCCCAACCTGCCTGAAAGGATTGGTAGAGAATGGATTGGCAGCCAGTGGGGGAAGGGCTCTTCCTCCTCCATAAATACAAATTTTATTCAAGGTCTTTGTCACCATTTGTCTTCCTCGGGGGGCTGAGGGCCATGTCGGCCCTGTGCATGTCTAATGCCATATCTGCTCCCCCAGGCTTCATGATGGATGGATCAGAGAAAGCAAGTCCCTGTTCATACCGGTCTCCCCTTCATAGCCTCAGGCCTCATCCACCCCAAGTCCTGACACCCCTCTTCTTTCTCCCCACATTCTTCTCTCTCCATTCAGCAGAGGGCCTCTCTGCCCAGGTCTTCATCCACCCAACTAATCCATACCCCCTTTTTTTTACCTCCTCACCTTAGCCCCTTTCAGATGCCAGGTTTCTTCTCTAGAGCACCCCTCTGCTGTCTCCAGCCCAGGCTGTGAGCAGCGGTGACCAGCCAGGCTGCAGGAAGCATCGGTTGTGTTTGGTGTGTGTGTGTGTGTGTGTGTGTGTGTGTGTGTGTGTGTAGGGGGGAGCAGGCTTGGCTCACAGGGAGCCAAGGGGCCAGCTCTATGAATTTATTCATGTTCTGTTGCTCTTTCCCCACGCTCTGGAATGAAGCTGCCAGCTCACCAGGTCCTCATAGCTTCCCCTGCAGCTGTCACATTCGTCCAAGGAGGTATCCAGTTAGGGCTAATCCAGGAGGTCTTCCTGGGGCCAAAATCTGAGAGAATGCTGGGAAATGGGGAGGGGTCAGAGATAGTTCACCTAGAGCCTCTCTGGGGATCAAAATAGGAGGTCCCAGTGGGCTGTGAGCTTAGGAATAAGAGATAGTCAATCCAGGGGTACAGCAGGACACAGCAGTGGGGCTGGCGGGAAGGAGGTGAGGAGGGATGACTTCCACAGTCTCCTAACCAAACACGGCCCAGTCTGAATCCTATACCAACCTCTACCAATGAATGACTCTGCATTCACACTGATCCTAATCTCAGATTACACACTAAACTTCTCTCCAATCCTGAAAGGAACATAAATTCCATAACAAGACCCTCAGGGGAATCCTTACCTTCCAGGAGCCCAGGGGTTTCCCCAGAATTTTCCCCAAGGCTATATAGCCAAGGTGCATGTCAGAGCTCCAAGGGCCAGACTTTAAATTAGCATGTGATTAGCATATGATTTGCATGTGTTATGTGCCTTCTACTCTGCAGAAGTTTTCATGTTAAATTTTTATGAAGTCTAGCAGAAAGGTCCTGGCTCCTTGAAGGTTCTTTCTTTTTGTTCTTTCTCTCATACTTATTGTCACTGACCCAGATGCCCTCTAGGGAAGAAAGGGGGTGAAGAGGTCAGCAATAGAAAAGATGGCAAGACTGGAAGTACAGCTTCCATCACTGTACAGTCCTGTTCCTCATCTAGGAGGGAGACAGAGAGAGAAAGAGAGAGAGAGAGGACACTTGTCTGGTGTTCTATCAAAAATCTAACAACCCCTTCCTTTCCTCCTCAGGACCAATAGGAAATTATATTCTCCCTCCCCTTCTATGATCTGGCTTTCAGTTCCATTTTAGAGGACATGCATGCTAGAAGCAGCTTGGGTGGCTGGCATTAGACCAACGTATAAAAAGGAGAGAACTTTGCTCACCTTCGAGCACAGGCCATTTTGTAGGACTGGGGATAACATTATTAAGCATTTATTTTATCTCAAGGCTTTGGACATGCAAGTCCTCTTCGAATTCTTTCCACGTCCCTGATAGATAGCTTTTGTCCCTGCCTGTAAAAGATGCCCAAACTGGGGTCCAGAACTGAGGTCGAGAACTAAAAGGTTGTTTGTCCAGTTACCACCCTGTAAGGAGGTATTCCTACCTGGGCTTGGGAAAAAGACAATGGTACCAGAAGTGGATGCTAGGGTAAAAGAAACTGAATAGGGGTAGGCAGCCAGATGTCTATAGGGACCCAGCAATCTACATGTTGAAGACAACTGTAGTCTTAACTTACACACCAGGCTTTACCTTCTTATGTTCCCAATCTGTGCCAGGGCTGTCAACTTTGACAACCACAAAGTTAAAATATCAGCCAACAAAAGGCCAAAGTTAGCTACAAAGAATGGTTCAGATATCGGAGCGAGTACAGAAAACGGAGGAATGAAGTCAGGGAAAGTATTGCTAGCTGCTTCCAAAGGGGAAACCGAAATTCTCTCCCTCCTGTGCAGAAAAACTGGTGGCTGGACCTAAACGGGCCTTTTTCTTCCTTTTTGGCGACTATGTGTTTGCATCGAAGGCTCAGGGGGCACTTGGAGACACCAAGCCGAGGTTTCCAGTCATCAGCTAGTCAGACCCCGTGGCCTAGAACTCTAGACAGCCTTTGGTCCAAACCCCCTCTGCCCTGGGAACCGGCTCCTCGCTCCCTAGCGGGTTGAGTAGAAAGTGCTTCCCAAATGTTTGCCAGGCCCGAGTTCTGGCTTCTCTCCGCAGCCCCGCACTTACCCAGTAAAGGCGCCCCTTCTAGTCTTCCGCACCCTCTCCGCCTTTTGAGCTTCTCCACCCCTTGCCCCCATCACCACCTCTGACCCTTCCCAGCCTCTGGTTAATGAAATGAGGCAACTGACTGCACAGACAGCTGTCATACCCCTCATTTCTCCACTGGGATACTGAATCCCTCACGGCAGTCAGGAGACCGACAGGTGAAAGGAGGAGAGCAGAGAGCCGGAGAGGAAGCGCGGAGCTCCAAGTCTCCAGGGCTCAGCTAAGTGAGGTAGGCCCTAAGATGCTCTTTCTGTCCAAGGCCCCTAGTTCTTTGACCAGCAGCAGACTTAACCAACCCCATACCCACCGCCCTCAGACAATAGTCGGTCTCACACGTACTGCCCTATACCCTAGGCCAAGCCTGGCTTTAGTGAACTCAGCAAGCATCGCCTCAGAGCCCGCAGCAGCAGCCCAGTGCTTCCTGCCATCTCCTTCCATCCCTTCCCACTCGCTCCCCCTCCTTCCTGAGCTCCCTCCCCCGCGGCCGCGGCCTTTATTAGGGATTCCGCGGCTGTCGGTCCCGCCATCCATCCTGTCCGCCAGCAATTAGGCGGCCAGACAAAGAGCAGCTTCGGATGGATGAGGGTCCCGGCGGATCGGAAATGTGAAGGGTCAGCGCTGCCGCCCGCGGCGCACCCCGCTCCCCCTCCCGCATAATCACCCGCTGCCCGTCACTCAGCCCGCCGCCGGGGAGCTCCCAGGCCCGGGAGAGGGCGGGGCTGGGACTGCAACCTAGGCGCCCCGGGCCCGGCGGAGCCGACTCCTGCAGGTGCGGGGCGGAGAGCATCCCTCCGAGGCATTCGGAGGAAGAGGAGGGAATTTGGGCATCCTCCAAAGGGGAACTTGGTACCCGTGCCCTGAGTCCTTCTGGGGCGGGGGGAACGGAATCTAACTAGTTGCCCAAGAGAAGCAGATTAAAGTCCTTGGTATCCCCTGCTGGGAGACTGGAGGACTGAGCCTTTGGGGTCTCCATTCCCGTCCCATGGAACTAAACCCAAGGCCACCCCTTTCAGGAAAATGCCGGACCTCTAGCCTATGGCGCCTCCTATCGGACTAGAATGACACTGCGCTTCTTATCCCCGCTCTCCTGAGTAAAATCCAAACCATCCACATCAAATCAAGAAATGCTCCAAATCCGGGCGAGCCCAAGTGGAGCCAAGAGGAAGTTCAAGGAGTCCAGGTTTTACTGCGGATTCTTTGGCTCTGGCTCCCAGCTGACAAATCAACATCTCAATCTGACAATTAGTGGTCCGGGGTTGGGGTGGGGGTGTGGGGGGAGCAGGGCCCTGGCTGCCGTGGAGCCCTCCCGGCGGGAGGCAGAGGTGGGCGGTGCTGGCAGTGATGAACGACTCAGGGGGGGCCCAGGGCCCCGAGCGCGCATTCATTACTCCACTGACAGGCGGACGAGGGCCGGGTGGGCGGCGAGTGGACGTGCTGGGAAACAGCCCAGTGGCAGAAACGGGAGCAAGGGAGCGTTTAACAGTCCCATCGCTCCCTCCATTTCTGGTTTTTCACTTCGACCCCCTAGCCCCGGCCCTGACTACCTTGAACTTGGACTTTCAGTTGTTGGCGGTCTTCGTAATTAAAGAATGAGGGAGTCAGAGGTGGAGACAAACTCTGTCCTTGGACTAGATGATTTAAGGTCAGATACCAAGAAAGGATGTAGCTACGTTTTAAAAACTAGGCGCTTTGGTGCCTGACCTCAGAAGAAATGTGCGTGTTTGCTCACTGTGACAGTGGCGTGCGCTGCGCGACAGCAAAGGATAGAGTGGATGGTGCATCGACATCAGTGACTACGAGTGTCAGTCGGTGACCTATCCCACTGATTTTATCAGTAGAGGATGAGCCACCACACCCCTCCCGGTATATGCCTCCCCCCAACTTGCTGTCAGCTCTGTCTGCAGTTCTCAGGGAAATGGCAGCGCGCACGGTGACAGTTGAGGTGTGCTCCTGAGGGTGTGTGGGGTGTTAACTGTGAGAGTGCTGTGACAATTGATCCTTTCCAGCACCTACATCATCCCTAACCCAAGCACTGGAAGCAGTAGACACTCCCCTGACCCAAGTCTAGATATCTAAATTGCTTAGTCTTGGAGATGTGATTACTGCAAGAGTTCTTCATAACCTACAGCCCTACAAGGGCAGCATATGCAGTCTCCAGTATGTGATCTCTAATCCATCTGGTTTTCTCTGGCTGATGGAGATCTCAGAGAGAGGAGTGACTACTATGCAGACACCTGTGTGATGCTGGGGTGAGAAAGGCCCGATTCTTTTCTCTTTCCCTTTCCTTCTTCCTTCCTTTTCTTTTTTTTTTCTTTTTCTTTGTTGTTGTTCAAGACGGGGTTTCTCTGTGTAGCCTTGGCTGTCCTGGAATTCATTCTGTAGATCAGGCTGGCCTCAAACGCAGAGATCCACCTGCCTCTGCTTTCCCAGTGCTGGGATTAAAGGCATGGTCTGGGCTGCAGACACTACCATCCTCCAGAAAGACCAGATCTTTTGATCTCTAAGCGAATCTATCTCTTAGGGCCTGGAGAAGAAGTAGTTGCTGGAGCGCCGATCTTCCTTCGGACGCTTGCTTGGGCCTAGTTCATCACATAGTGAAATACTAGTTCACACCTTGGGAAGACAATACTAATTACAAATTACACTATAATCATCTCTTTTTCACCTAGATTCGTCTCCACTCTTCCATTCATTCTCAGACTACTAAGAAGTTGAGCCTAGCCTGACCAGGGCTGAACCTCCTGGACTTACATAGAGAGCAGGGGATTCTGGATCTCCGGAGCACTGGTTTATATAGGGCACCTTTAAGGCAGCTTCCGCTTGCCATGCTCTTCCCAGGCCTATGTTGATCCTGGAGCCGCTATAGCTTTGTCTCTTTCCCGGACTATGTTTTAACCTTTAGGAGTCTCTTTCGATTTTGTCTCATCAAATTTGGGGTGGTCCTTGCTTCTTTTTGGGTTCCTGCTTTTGGGAATGAACCAGTGTAAGTGCTGTGGAATCAAGACAGTAGGGATAGAGCTTCCTTGTTGCAACAAATGAGAACACAAGAATGACCAGGCCATGCCAGGGCACGCCCGCCGTCGCTTTTCATTCCGGGCACAGGCTCCTGGTCGATGCCCTGCTGTCCACCCTCCCCTACAAACGGCCCTCCTCCTGGCCCCCGCCCCCTCCACCCGCTTGGAAAAGGCAAATTTGACATTTTTAAATCCCGAGCCTTAGAGGGATCGATGCGGCCCGAGGGCCCCGCCCGGGGTCGATATTCCTGATTGGGAAGCGGCCGCTGAGCGGAGCCCGGGTGTAAATCACCCGGACTGGGGGGGCGTATTGGGGGGGGCGGGTAACCTACTGAATCCCACGCGCGCTCAGCAGGAAGGGTCCCGGCTCAGGCTGGACCGAGGGCGACCGACTGAGAAAGACAGGATTCAAAAGAAGCCGAGAGGAGCCCACCCAGGGCCTCCCCCTTCCCCCCTCCCCATCTAGCCCTGCCAACTCCCGCGGCCGACTCCGGTCTCGCTTCAGCGGCCGCCATCCTCCGTTGCCCCTGGAGCCGCGAGGGAGGCCGGTGTCGGAGCCAGCCATGCAGCGTCTCCTCTCCGGCCGCTCCCGCGGGGCCCAGGCTTCGGCGGCGGCTGTCACGGAGCCGACAGGCTGGGCTGGCGGGGGAAGAGGAGGGGACGGACGGGTGTTGGGGGAGGATGGGGGGGCAGCTGGAAGATAGCGCAGTTCTCGCTCAGTGGGCGCAACAGATGTTTGCAGAATTGAGGAGCGGCAAGGTGGTCTAGGGTGGCGAGCGGCGCGGGGGGCGAGGGGACGTGGGCACACTTAGGAATCAGAGTGGCCAACCTGCGACGTGAGCAGGCACTTGAGGGCGCCCGCCAGAAAGACTGGGGCAAAGCTAAGGAACTTCTGGTCCTACCTGGTCATCGACTCGGCCTCCATTATCTGCCTCGTTCGGTTGGGGAAACCGAGGCAGCTGAGACCCAGAGAGGCCTGGAAGGTGAAAATCGGAATCAGTGGCGAAGGTTGGGGTGGCTATTAATTTCCTGGTGCGTTTCTGTATATCCGCCAAGGCCAGCCCTGGGCGGGTAAATATGTTACCTTGGCCCTCGACAGCTGCTCACACGCTCCCCTCCCGCTTCAGCTTGTCAGATCCCCACCCCACCCCCACCTCCCACCCCGCGCCAGTTTATAGAACAACAATTTGGGGAAAACAATCCCGGCCGAGTGACGGCCCCGTAATTGTGACAAAGTGAGTGCGGACGGCTGGAGAGAGCGCTAGGGCGGGAGCGAGGCAGGGCGAGGCGCAGGCAGGGGCGCCTCTCGCCCACCCCGTCACCCCTGTTCTCGTCCCTCTCCTTGACTCATCTTCACGGAGGTCCCCCGTGTCCTTCCTCCTCGTTTCTCCATCGCTCTGCCCTGTCCTCACAGTAATGGTTCTTCCCTCGCCTCTCACCCTCCGCCACCCTCCTCCAGATGTGCCTTTTCCTCGCTCATTTCTCACTTTCTTCTCCATCCTCCACTCTTTTCTCCATCTTTTCCACGCGCTTACATTACCCTTGGGTCCCAGGGCTCTACGCCAAAATCTGCTTCGCTCCCTCCCTCGTCCTTCCTTCCCAGAGCCTTTATCCCTCCCGCGTTTCTGGGCACTTCTGGGCCCCTCCTGCGCACAGGAGACCTGGCTCCCCGGGGTCCCCTCCCCCTCCCGGCGGTTCGCACTGGGCTCCCGGCTCCCGAGCGAGTTTGTTTGTCCAGCGGCGGCGGCGGCGGCTGCCCGCGCTGTTTGCCAAGCTTAGCGCGCCGCCGCGCAGAGCGGGCCCAATTAAGTCTCATTCATTATTCAGCGTCCCTGTCCGCCCCCGTCCCCAGCCGTAGCTGGGTTGTCGTTTTGTCGCCCCTCCTCAGCCTTAAAAGGGCCATATCCCGAGTCGCATTCCTATCCCAGCTAGGGCTAGACGTTGGAGGGAGCTAAAACACTCTGCTCACTGTTGACCGGTGACCCTAAGTGAGGCCCACTGGCTCCATCCCTACCTCTAGTCAAGCCTGGGAAATCTCGTAGATCCGAGCTTCTTTTGAAAGAAACTGAAGCTCAGGAAAGGGTGTGACTTGGCCAAGGTCACAGAGCTGCACTCGGATTGGAGCCTGAAATATTGAGGGCATCTTGTATGCCAGCTCCATTCCAGCACCCAAGCGAGAAGGCAGGCTCCTCTCCCCAGTCCTGGGTTTGGCCTTACTCTTCTGATGGCACGCCTCCACCCTGTATCCCTTTGCTTCAGGCTACAAGAGTCAGAACAGCTTCAGGCTCTCCGGATTCTGGGCTATGCAGGCTCAGACTCTCAGGTCTGGGTGTGGAGTCCCCTAACTGGAACGCCTGGAAGCAAGGTAGTGAAGGCAAAAGTAGGGGTCTTGATGGGCTCTCCTTTTTGCCTTATGGTTGGATGTCTCTCCCTTAAGAAATTAGAAGCGATCCTATAATGGCCGTCTTGGAGTATGGAGAGAGAAGCGTGCAGCCTGACGTGAGATAGGGATCGCCTCCCATTTGTGGGGGAGAGAAGAAGAAAACAAGATTTTTAATGTTATTGATAGGGTCGCCTTTTTTTCTCCCGCCAGGTAGCTGCACAATCTGGACAGCTTTGGCCAGGAATGTCTGTCCCAATCTTGCAAAAAAGGAGATCTGGGACTTTTGGGGACCATCCCTTCCGTAAACGGCAGCGCCACCTGGCGGTTTTAGTGACGTGCTGCAAGAGGTGCGTTCTGCCGGGAGTGGGGCGCGGTTCCAGGCCCTACAGTATAAAACTGGACGAGCCTGGGGAAAGCTGCCTGTAGAGTTCACCAGTGAGGGCTGAGGGCGAGCACAGGAATGCAGGACCGGAAGGTGGCTCCGAAGGGATTGACCAGTGCTTTCGGGGCGGGGCCTGGGGGAGGTGGCCTGACTTCAGATACACAGTCAGCACTGAGAGACAAAGTCCACTTGTGTGGAAGTGGGAGCAGTAACAGAGGGGCCATTTTGAATCTGTGGTCAAAGGAAATGACTGGTCTGAAGTGGCCTGGCAGCCAGTACTGCGGCCCTACTGGGACTGCCTGAGGGTGAGTTCTCTTGAAGTAGGTAAGACATACTGGCAGGCAGAGTTGATATTCTGAGGATTTTTGCGGCCTCTTTGTAGAGTGACTTCAACCTTGTTGATAGGGATAGGATGGCTGGACTGTGGGGTGCTAAGGTCTAGATCAAAATGTTTTCCAGAATGTTTAAGTGGAAGGAGTTTAGGATCCCTTTCAAATTTGACTTGTGGGAGAACGACATAGTCTGAGGAGATGGGAAAGCTAGAAAAGGCTAAAACCTTTGGCCAGGTTACTGAGAGTACACACACACACACACACACACACACACACACACACACACGGTGTTAGAGGGGTGAGTTTGGATAAGACACTGGCTTTCAAAGGGGTTTGAAACAGTGGGGAAAAAAAAGTGTTCTCTTCAGCTCTTTCCTGTGAACCATTACTGTTCCAGGGTCTGAGGGGAAGATAGAAATTTTAGTTTCCTTTCTTCCCCCCTTATTGTTTTTATTCTTTTAAAATTTTATTTTATGTGCATGGGTGTTTTGCTTGAATCTTTGTGTGTACACTGCATGCATGCCTGATGCCCATGGGGACCAGAAAAGGGCATCTATGAGCTGCCATGTGGGTGCTGGGAATTAAACCCCAGGTCACCCTTTAGTCCCAAGCTTCTGGATTGTTTGTTTTTGTTGTTGTTCAGGCATCAACTCAGTTCTCAGTGTCCCAACTAAAGTCACTTAAAACATTCTCTTCCTTGGACATGGTGGCACATGCCTGTAACTCCAGCACTTGGGGAGGTGGGGTCAGGAAGACCAGGACGTCCTCAACTATGGCCACATAAGAGCAAATTAGGACACATAATAAGACTGTGCCTTGCCGGGCCATGGTGGCGCACGCCTTTAATCCCAGCACTTGGGAGGCAGAGGCAGGTGAATTTCTGAGTTCGAGGCCAGCCTGGTCTACAGAGTGAGTTCCAGGACAGCCAGGGCTACACAGAGAAGCCCTGTCTCAGAAAACAAAAACAAAAACAAAAAAGACAGTGCCTCAAATATTAATTAAATAATAATAACTAAGTGAAAATATTTTACCTGAAACATTTTCCTCCCCTAAATATGGAGTCACTATGACTATAAATAACAGGACTGGGGTGTTAACCAAAGATAGGAGACATCTAGTACCTGAGAGACCCTGAGGTAGGACTAGCTTGACTTTTATTACCTCAGAGTCTTTCTTCTTGCTCCACCTCTCAGGTCTAAGGATAACTGGACTATGGTGATTCTCACAGAGGACCTTGAGATTTCTGCAGTTTGATCAGTGTCAAACACCACTGGATTTTCTCTGAGACTCTTGTCCTAGAGGATGGCCAAAGGGCTCCTGATGACCTATGCCCTTTGGGCTGTTGGGGGTCCTGTTGGACTCCACCACCTATACCTGGGAAGAGACACCCATGCTCTGCTCTGGATGCTCACCCTGGGAGGTGGGGGGTTGGGCTGGCTCTGGGAATTCTGGAAGCTCCCAAGCTTTGTAGCTCAAGCCAACAGAGTCCAGAGTTGGAGACAGAGGCCAGAAGAGGAGAGACCACCACTGAGTCTCCTTCGCTTTGCTTCCCAGATGGTAGTGGGTGTCTATTTTGGTCTCGTGGCTCTGGTCAGCCTTTCTTCCATGGCCAACTTCTATATAGTGGGCCTCCCACTGGCCGTTGGCTTAGGGGTCTTGCTGGTAGCTGCTGTTGGTAACCAGACCTCAGACTTTAAAAACACCTTAGGAGCGGCCTTCCTCACTTCCCCTGTGTTCTATGGCCGTGCCATAGCCATCCTGCCCATTAGTTTGGCTGCCAGCATTACAGCCCAGAAGCATCGGCGGTACAAAGCTTCAGCAGGGTCAGAGACACTTAGTGTGCGGCTCTACCGTGTGGGTTTGGCTTACCTCGCCTTCACAGGCCCACTGGTGTACAGTACCATGTGTAACACAGCTGCCACCATTAACTATGTCGCAGAAACCTTGGGTTCCTTCTTGACTTGGTTCAGCTTCTTCCCACTTCTTGGCCGCCTCGTGGAGTCTGTCTTGCTTCTACCTTGCCGGGTCTGGTGGCTACTGGTTGGGGATCCCGGCTTCAACAGCAGCCAGTTCCAGGAGTGGGAAAAGCTCTATGAGTTTGTCAACAGTTTTCAGGATGAGAAACGTCAGCTGGCTCGCCAGGTAAGCCTTTCTTCCTTCTCTTCGGGTAAGCCTCCTCAGGGCCTGTCTGGACTCCGAGAGTTGGAAGTCCTGTAGGAGCTGGTTGGTAGCTTGCATGAGGGAGCTCTGTTCTGAGGCTGGCCAGCTATGCCCTGAAAGGAGATCCTGGCTTCTTTGGGCTTCTGTATGTATTGCATGAAGGTACATGAGAAAGACATGTGAATAATACTTTTTTTGTTTGTTTGTTTGTTTGTTTGTTTGTTTTTCGAGACAGGGTTTCTTCTGTATAGCCCTGGCTGTCCTGGAACTCACTCTGTAGACCAGGCTGGCCTCGAACTCAGAAATCCGCCTGCCTCTGCCTCCCAAGTGCTGGGATTAAAGGCGTGCGCCGCCGCCACCACCACCTGGCTGAATAATACTTTTTAATCAAAGTCTAACATAATTTTTCTAGGGTAGTGTGGTTGAGGTATGGAACAATACCAGCTCCAAGAAGATTCCTTCCTGTCCCTTCCCAATCTATACTCCTACCTTGGAGGTGATGTCTACCACAGTGGATTAGGGGTTCTGATTGTTTCATGGTGTGGGAGATTACATTCGGAGCCCCTATGTATGCTACACAGGCACCAGGCACAGTAACACTGCACCACATCCCAAGTCCTGTCAGGATATATTAGGCTTAAAAATGTATCGTTGTGTGTGAGTCCATGTGTCATAACACGAATGTAGAGGCCAGCGGGCAACTGGGAAGACTAGACTCTCTCCTTCCACCCCGTGTATTCCAGGGGTCAAAGCCATGAGGCTTGGCAGTAAGTTACCTGCTGAGCAACCTTGCCAGCCACCCCTTCCCCCCTCCTTTTTTTCTTGAGACAGCTTTTCACTTTGTAGCTGGCCTAAACCAGGCTAATATGGAGGCCCAGACTAGCCTCCAATTTGTGATCCTCCTGCCTCTGTGTCATGAGTGCTGGATATTAGCAGCCAGATGAGTTTTTTCTTTCCTTCTTCTTTTCTTTCTTTCTTTCTTTCTTTCTTTCTTTCTTTCTTTCTTTCTTTCTTCCTTTCTTTCCTTCTTTATTATTCTTTGTGCATTCAACATTCTGTTTATAAGACTTAGTCATGCCAGGCAGTGGTGGCGCACACCTTTAATCCCAGCATTTGGGAGGCAGAGGCAGGCAGATTTCTGAGTTCAAGAGTTTGAGGCTAGCCTGGTCTACAGAGTGAGTTCCAGGACAGCCAGGGCTACACAGAGAAACCCTGTCTCGAAAAACCAAACCAAACCAAACCAAACCAAACCAAACCAAACCAAACCAAACCAAA
>NW_021620574.1:1181318-1202398 GCF_004785775.1 Grammomys surdaster | reverse complement strand
AACCAAACCAAAAAAAAAAAAAAAAAAAGACTTAGTCATGGGCTAGAGAGATGGTTCAGTGGTTAAGAGCACTGACTGCTCTTCCAGAGGTCCTGGGTTCAATTCCCACCAACCACATGGTGGCTCACAACCATCCGTAATGGGATCCGATGCCCCCTTCTGGTGTGTCTGAAGAGAGCAGTGGTGAATACATAAAATAAATAAATAAATAAATAAATAAATAAATCTTAAAAAAAAGACTTATTCACATTTAACATGGCATTTGAAACAGTCTGCGTTCCTTGCTGTATTAGACCCTGCCTGCAACTTATTTTATTCACTCTATTTTTAATATTTAGGTCATTTCTAGCTTAGGTCTTTTTTGGATGAAGTTCCTGTAAGCATCTTCTCGGGTTTTTGGTGGGTGTACATACACTTATTTCTCTCATGGGGAGTAGATCTTGTCTAGGAGGTGAAGCTCTAGGCTGGAAATTGCAGCTGCTAGTAAAGGACTCCTGGGCCTGACATGATACTCTAAGGGGTGTTTTTTTGGGGGGACATGTTTTTGTTTGTTTGGGTTTTTTTGTACTTCTCTCACTGTTGTGGATCAAACCCAGGACCTTACTCCAGTCAGTGACATGCCCTACTACTGAAATATACCCTTGGCCAATAAGTCAAGTTCTGACTGAGGCTCTGGGCCATTCCAATACTAACAGCTTGATTTAGCAGGAAGCAGGGAGAGGCTCTGACCCCGGACCCCGGACCTCGGACCTCGGACTCCAGACCCTGGACCCCGAGCACTTATGAGATACTAATTTGTGAGTTCTGTTCCACCGAGGTTCTGGGAGTTCCTGAAGGAGCAACCAGTGAAGAAATACATCAGAGTTACCGGGACCTGGTGAAGGTCTGGCATCCAGACCACAACCGGCACCGGACAGAGGAGGCCCAGCGGCACTTCCTGGAGATCCAGGCTGCGTATGAAGTCTTGAGTCAGCCCAAGAAGCCCAGAGCATCCTGGAGGTGAAAAGCAATCCCTCAAGGATGGGCTCAATCTTGTCAGCACCATTCTCAAAACCCAGGACCCGACAGTCTTAAAGACACTGCTCGCAGTAGAGGCAAGGAAAAACTTTAAAGGGACGAGAAAGCATGCGGTAGAAAATACATTCATGTGTTGAATCTCTAAGTTCTTGGCTACTGTCTCCTTGATTGTACTTTCTCAAGACCGCAGAGTAAAAGGAGAATTATTTATTTATTTTTCTAAAAAAAAAAGATTTATTTATTTATCTCATGTATGTGAGTACACTGTTGCTGTCTTCAGACATACCAGAAGAGGGCACCAGATCCCTATTTCAGATGGTTGTGAGCCACCATGTGGTTGGTGGGAATTGAACTCAGGACCTCTGGAAGAGCAGTCGGTGCTCTTAACCACTGAGCCATCTCTCCAGCCCTAAAAGGAGTATTATAAAATCAATAAAGTACCTTTCAAAGACTACACCACGAAATCCTACCCCAGGGTACTGATGTATGAAGATGTCATTTAACTCCTGTAATTGTCTACAGCACTGAGTTAGGAGGCTGCAGGAAAACATGAAGATTCTGATATTTCATATGCTGTTCCATGGCAAGAGGATTTCAGCAGGTGAGACAGGGGGTTAAATGTCAAAGTTTCTGGTCTTATACTTAAGAAATAAAGGCAGAGAGAGAGAGAGAGAGAGAGAGAGAGAGAGAGAGAGAGAGAGAAGAAGAAGAAGAAGAAGAAGAAGAAGAAGAAGAAGAAGAAGAAGAAGAAGAAGAAAGAAGAGGAGGAGGAGGAGGAAGAGGAAGAAGGGGAGGAGGAGGAGAGAGAGAAGAAGGAAGAGGAGGAGGAGGAAGAGGAAGAAGAGGAGGAGGAGAGAGAGAGAGAGAGGGGAAGAAAGATCAGGCTGGCCAATGGATAGGTCTGTGAGGGCTTTTCTTAACTAGGCTAATAAACTGGGGTAGGAAATCCACCTTGACTGCAGGCACCACCACCTTCATGGACTGGACCAGGACTGAATGAGAGGAGAAACACTGGCACACTGGCATGCATTCATTCAGGGCTCTCTGCTCCTGATCATGTGACCAGTGCCCTGGAGGTCTTGCCTTGACTGCCCAGACAATGATGGACTGTGCTTGACCTGTAAGTCAGGATGAATCCTTTTCTCTTAAGCTGTTTTTGTCAGGGTCTTTTATCACGGCAACAGGAAATGACAGGGAGGCAGACCTCATGGGAAGATTCATGATTTTTATATCCCATGTGTCTTTAAGGCAAGCTGGGGGAACCCCGGGGGAAATAGCAGTCTGTGTAGTTCAAGGAAGCCTTATTTAATTCTAGCTAGACATGGAAAAGGAGACCAGGATGTCTCACTTTGCCGAGGAAAGCTAAAAACCAGAAACCTGTTAAAATTACATACCATTATTTGCTGGTATTCTTCCATCTTCTTTTCTCCTGGATGTTAACGCTGAGTAGTGTATACCATGTTTTAAGCTGGAGATATGTCCTGACAGCACTTGCTTAGCATGTATGAGAGAGAGAGAGAGAGAGAGAGAGAGAGAGAGAGAGAGAGAGACTGACTCCAGGACCAAGTGAGCTGAGCTCAGTGATACTGACCTCCTCAGACTGAAGGGGTTTTGTTTTGTTTGTTGTTTTTTGTTTGTTTGTTTTGATTTGCTTTGTTTTTGACAAGGTCTTACTTATACTATAATCCAGGCTCGCTTGAAACTCATTATTTAGCCCAGGCTAGCCCTAGCCTCAGATTTTCTCTCTCTCTCTCTCTCTCTCTCTCTCTCTGTCTCTGTGTGTGTGTGTGTGTGTGTGTGTGTGTGGTGTGTGCAGGTGTGTGTGTATGCACGTGTGCCTGTGTATGTGTGTTTGTGTCTTTAAAATAGTGATGGCCAAAATACCCCTGAGACACTGAGAATCAATCGGTACTTACTTGGTCCTTGAGGCTGGGTACCACAATAGTTGTAGTCTCAGAATAGCCGTCTTTTACTGGGGGGCAACAACCCACAGTTGCTTAATCCACAAGACAGGATGCTTCAGCCTTCCCAGTCTGGCAGGAAGAGCAAAGTAAGTTCCTGGAGAGATGCTGGTCCTTATTCCACAGTGAAAGCTTTGGAACATAGGTCTGCTGTCTGCAGTGATCCCCATCTGCAGCAGGACGGGCAAACTACTAACTCAGCATGGAGAGGGAGGCCAAGCAGAGGTGACCTCCCTTCTGCCACGACGCCCTTCTCTTTAGGCCGCTACCAGAAGAAGGAGCAGGCCCACACCAGGGCTTTCCTACACCAATCAAGGGCAATCAGGACACTTCAGGTGAGACACCATACTCAGGTGGCATGCTCTAATTTGTGACAAGTTAATATCGAAACCAACCACAGCACGAGATTGTGCCCTTTCTCGTGTTTTCGTTAAATAAGTCCCGCCTGCAAGGAGAAGATAAAAGAACACATTGCTTCTTTTTGTTTTTTTGTTTTGTTTTTGTTTTTTTGTTTTTTTCAAGGCAGGGTTTCTCTGTGTAGCCCTGGCTGTCCTGGAACTCACACTGTAGACCAGGCTGGCCTCAAACTTAGAAATCCACCTGCCTCTGCCTCCCAAGTGCTGGGATTAAAGGCGTGTGCCACCACTGCCCGGCAACACACTGCTTCTGAATTTTTTTTTTTTTAATCAGTGTTCTAAGATCATTCAGTTTCCCCAAAGAATAGTCTGCTATTGTTTGAGTTCTGGGCCCACTGATTCACCTAGAATCATGTCCTGCTCTTGGAACTGTCACATCTCCATTTGTCCCCTCCTCCCATGAAGAAGGGCATATGAGCATCTGGACCTCACTGGGTGATGTGGTAACCATTTGCCTATGGTTCTCCTCATCCATGTTCATATGTGTGTGTATATTCCTCCTGCAAATACATCTATTGTCGGTTTATTCTAGCCAAACTTCAGCATCTTCCCAAGGTTGTCAGGGCTGGTGGTATGAGGCACTTCACAACAGCTGAGATGCTGAGGTAGAGACATCACTTTGGGCCAGATGGGAGAACCTGTCAAAAAGCAAGCAGCAACAACAATTGTAGACAATTTCTTTTAGTATTTGCACATTTAAAAAGCAAACAAACAAAACAAAAAAACCACCTTCACTGGGTAGTGGTGACTCATGATTTTGAAGCAGAGGCAGGTAGATCTCTGAGTTCAAGGCCAGACTGGTCTACAGAAGGAGTTCTAGGACAGCCAGGACTACACAGAGAATCCCTGTCTCAAAAACAAACAAACAAACAAACAAACAAACAAAAACAAAAACCCCACTAACAAACCAAGTACCCCTCTCCCTGATTTTTATCTTGAAATTTTTAGTTTGTGTGCAGGCAACAAACAACTTGAAGGGGTCAGCTCTACCTTCCTCCATGGGGGTCCTGGGACTTCAGGCTTGGCAGCAGCTGTCCCACCAGCCCTATAAAGAATCTGTTTTTTTTTTTTTTTTTTTTTTTTTGTTGTTGTTGTTGTTGTTTTTGGTTTTTTTCTTCAGGGTTTCTCTGTGTAGCCCTGGCTGTCCTAGAACTCAGAAATCCATCTGCCTCTGCCTCCCAAGTGCTAGGATTAAAGGCGTGCGCCACCACTGCCCAGCAAGAATCTGGTTTTTAGCTGGACAGTCTACAGAGTGAGTTCCAGGACAGCCAGGGCTACACAGAGAAACCCTGTCTCGAAAAACCAAAAAAAAAAAAAAAGACAGAATCTGGTTTTTTGGGTTTTTTTCTGGGAGGGGAGAGATGGCTTAGTGGTTAAGAGCACTGGCTGTTCTTACAGAGGATCTGGTTCTCTTCCCTGTATTCACATGGCAGCATGGGAGCTAGTAACTGTCCTTGGCTCTGGTTCCAGGGGATCCATCACCCACTTCTGGTCTCCTTGGGCAACAAGCACACACACATACATACATACATACATACATACATACATTTATTTATTTATTTATTTATTTTTGAGGCAGGGTCTCTTCATAGCCATGGCTGTCCTGGAACTCACTGTGCAGACTAGGCTGGCCTTTGCATCCTGGGTACAGGGATGTAAACTTATGCACCACTGTCTGAATTTACAAATCAAAAGTTCATAGACTGTGTATTGGAAGGGAATTGGGAGAGTTCCAGGCCCAATATCACATATTACAGGATCTAAAGAATTGCTTACTTCCTGTGTGACCATTTTCACTTTTGCTTGAGTTGGAGATCCCTTCTCTTTTCCCACTTTGGGATGTGTGTGTGTGGGGTGTGTGTGTGTGTGTGTGTGCGCGCGCGCGCGTGTGTGGTCTGGAAACTGAACTGTGAGTTGAATCCAGAGCCTCTTGGGTGTTAGGCCAGAGTTTATCTCAGAACTGGATATTATTGCCATGAGTTTTGCTACACCACTCTGGCTTCCAGTGGATCACAGGTGTGTAACCCACCCAGGAACTATCTTTGGATCTGCAAATGAAAGACACACCCACATTAGCTTATTTTTAAAAGCCTTGGCTACCTCAAAAGCTGAGCACTCCTAAACCTTCCCCTGTTACCCCAGGCCTAAGTGGGGAAGTGGCCAGTGCCCACCCATTCAAATTCTCCCATGGCTGGTTGGCTTTATCTCCTGCCACTCCTGCAGCCCATCCCTCTACCACCACCCCCCCAAGTCATGGCGATTCCCTCTTCTTCTCTGCATCCTACCCAAACAACTCTAAGTGTCCTGCCCATGCCCAGCCATTGGCCATTGACATTTCTATTGATCAATCAAAAACCAACTGGGGACAAGAATCTTCAGCATCTGGACTCGCAGATTCCCTCTTGAATCAAAGCATTAGAACCCATCTCCAACAAGATATAGTCAGCCCTTCCTTACCTTTTATTTCGAGACAAGGTCTTGCTAAATTGCCTGGTTGTCCTAGACTCACTCTATAGCCCAGACACAATTTGAAATTCTGATCCTCCTGCATCGGTTTCTCAAAAAGGTGTGTTACAGGCTTGGACCAGCAAGCTCGGTGGAGTTATTTAATGATTTTGTGGAGCTGGTGATGTGTTTATAAAAAGATAAAGAGATATAGGATATGTCCTGTGGGTATGTGGAGAGGTATGGGGGAAGGGGATGTTTCAGCGGGCCCATGCTGAGGCATCTCTTCCCCCTGAGGGACCAGCCACACGATGGTATATTATAGAATAGAGTTTATTCAGGGCATGAGGAGGGGAGTTAAGAGGGTAGTAGAGGCAGAGACAGAGTAGAGACGAAGGGGCCATGAACATGTGGAGAGAGGGAGAAGGGAAGGGGGAAATGGCAAGGGGACAGAGAGAAGCTGGAGGCAAAAGAGAGGAGGGGGCAAGCAGCCCCTTTTATAGTGGGCCAGGCCTACCTGGCTGTTGCCAGGTAACTGTGGGGGTGGGGTATAGACAGAATGCTAAAAGCTGGGATCAGGCTGAGAAGTCTCCCTCCCTGTATATCTTCAGACATACTTAGATCAAGATGGCCTAGAACTCACTATTCTCAAGTGCTGGAATCAGGCACAAGCCACCATGCCTCTCTTTTAAGAGTGTTTTTTGAGGCCCTAATTTAGTCCCCAGTCCTGAAAAGGAAGAAAAGAAGTCAGTATTTTTTTTTGGGGGGGGAGGAGGGCTAAACTTTTCTTAGCTATGATTCCTTTTAGACTCACCACCTCTCAGTACAACAAACAAAAACAACATCTCTTTCTTGAGGGGAACCTGTCCTTCACTTCCGTTTTCCCTTTTCCATATTAAATAAGACATTTCTGAAAACGTACAACAGTGTAGTAGACACAAGAGGGAAATAAGACGAGAGTTGGTGGCCTCTCCCCCGCCTCCTCAGGCTGGGTCTCATGTCTCCCTGGGTGACCTCAAACTTGCTATGCCTCTCACAATTCTCTTAAGCTGGGAGATCCCAGGTGTCCAGTCACCAGGCTCGGCTCCTTCTGCCTTCCCTGCTGGCCGGGAAGGTGACCAGATGGGTCTTGACCACCACTGCCTTGTTTTCTTCCTTGTAATGTGAAGAAGTGAGACTTTGGTGACCTTTACGATAACAGTGAACGTTGCATCCTGTGGTTCTTCTCACTTGAGGTTTATGTCAAGCAATCTGGTTTGTCACCTTCTGCCTGCCCTCTCGTGAACATTAATTTGGTAAGAAAAGAAATCCACAGGGCATAGTGATGAAAGCCTCTAATTCCAGCACTAGAGAGGATGAGGCAGGAAGATGTCTGTGAGTTCCAAGCCAGCCTGGTCTACTTAGGGAATGCCAGGCCAAGGCTATGCAGTGAGACCCTGTCTCTAAATAATAAACCATTTTATTTTTTGAGTTGGGGTCTTGTAAGTTGCATAGATATTCAACTCTTCCTGACTTTGCTCCCCAGTGCTGGGATTATAGGCAGGACTCACCATACGTGGCTAAGAAAAAAAAATTAAGTTAATTTTTTTGTTTGTTTGTTTTTTTCAAGACAGGGTTTCTCTGTATAGTCCTGGCTGTCCTGGAACTCACTCTGTAGACCAGGCTGGCCTCGAACTCAGAAATCCGCCTGCCTCTGCCTCCCAAGTGCTGGGATTAAAGGCGTGCGCCACCACTGCCCGGCTAAGTTAAAAATTTTAATTAAATGTATTCTTCTTCCTCTCATTGTGTGTGCACCTCTGTGAGTGTGTCACGGAGCGTCTCTAGGTCAGTGGGCAGCCTGCTTGACTCAACTCAGTTTTCTTCCACATTGGGATCTGGGAGTTGAACTCAGGCCATTGGGTTTGTGCAAATGATGTTTTTGTTCGCTAAGTCATTGTGCTAACCCTACAAAACAATTTAAAAGGAGAGAGAGAGAGAGAGAGAGAGAGAGAGAGAGGTTGAGAGTGTAGCTTAGTGGTAGAGTACTTGTTAAGCATCCCCAAGGCCTATGGTTTGATGGACAGCATAGTCCCCTAAAACAGTGGTTCTCAAACTGTGAGTAACATCCCTTTTGGGGATCAAATGACCCTTTTACAAGGGTCCCCTAAGACCATCAGGAAACAGATATTTACTATACAATTGATAATAGTAGCAATATTAAGTTATGAGGTAGCAACAAAAACAATTTTATGGTTGGGGGTCACCACAGCATGAGGAACTGTGTTAAGGGTCACCGTGCTAGGAAGGCTGAGAAGCACCGCCCTAGAAGGAAGAGCAACTCGTCGGAATGTTGTCAGATATATCCTTCTGAGTTTCATTTTCTTTTGTTGAGACAGGGCTTTATTCTTACAGCCCAGTCTGGCCTCAAACTCATCATCTTCCCGTTCCTTCTGCCCAGGGATTACAGGCATATATCACCATGCCTAGCAAATCCATCCATTTTATTCTGTGTTATTTTATGACATGAGGTCGTGTGACCCAGGCTGGCCTTGAGTTCTCTGTGGCTGAGACTGATCCTGAGCTACCAATCTTCCTGGTTCCCGATCTTCCTGGCTCTACTTCTGGAGTTCTGCCTACAGGCAGATAGAACTGCCCAGCTAAATTCTTCCTTTTAAAGTATACAGTGTTAACCCCAGCGCTTGGGAGGTAGTAGTAGATTAATCTCTGTGTGAGTTCAAGGAGGCCAGCCTGGTCTACATAAAGAATTCTAGGACAGCCAGGGTTACATTAAGAGAACCTGTCTAAAAAAAAAAAGTTTACAGTGTAAGGGTGTCCAGTCTATTCTATTTACAAGTATAACTATCTGGACTCTTTAATGCTACAGTGTTTTCATACACACCCCCAAATACCCCACACTCCCTGGCAGTCACTTTCCCTTACTCTCTCCTAGTAGCCACTGGCAACCACTCTGTTCTCTGGGCTCTGCTTCTGTAGACTTGCTAACTCTGATGTTCTCGTTAATTAATTAACTAACTTATTTTCCCTAGGTCCTCCCCCTCCTCTATCTCTGTCATTAGTTCTGATGCTTGTCCACCTTCTGGGGTTTATTTTATTCTTTTTTTTTTTTTCCCAGACAGAGTCTCATGAATCCCAGTCTGACTAAGACTTTAAACATCTGAGCTTCTCAAGTGTTGCTATGTCAGACGGGCTCTACCATGGCAGATTTATCCGTTTTGTCTTTTGAGACAGGCTCTTACACTATAGCTCAGGCTGGCATGCAACTTATGTAGCTCAGGCTGCCCTCAAACACTCTGGCTGCCAATCATTCTGCCTCAGTTTCCCAAGTGCCAGGATCATAGTCACAGCTGTCACTCCTAGCTCTATCATGGATAGTTTTATATAAATGGAATCAGACCTTATGTTGTCCTTTGTGTGTGGTGGACTTCTTTTGTGTAGCGTGATTTCTCGGGTTCATCAGTGTTATTGCACACACCATTGTATTTCCTTTATATTTAAATAATTCACATCTTAAAGCTATTCAAACATCCCTTTTGAAGAAACCTGTATTTTATACCTATACATGTAGGTATGTCTATATAGTAAAGTATGATGCATCGATGATACAATCTCAAATTCATCTATTGTCTTGAGTTATCCCCTTAGAATAAATTCCCATGGGTGAGATTATTAGGTCAAAGGGCATGAACATTTTTACAGCTCTTGTCAATATTGCTCTTAAATTGTGGTGCCCAGAACTAATGCAATTCGCAGCGTATTCAGACAGAACAGGCT
Organism: Grammomys surdaster; assembly: GCF_004785775.1. Lineage (NCBI taxonomy): Eukaryota > Metazoa > Chordata > Mammalia > Rodentia > Muridae > Grammomys > Grammomys surdaster. Next base: position 1,192,788 of record NW_021620574.1, on the reverse strand, counting down.
ACCGTGGGGGCTATTAAGTTCTCAAGGTCTGGACAATATATCATCCTTGAAATTGAGCAGCCACAGAATTTATTAGTGTTCCTTCTTTTTTTCTTTTCTTTCTTCTCCTCTCTCTTTCCTCCTTTGTTTTTGGTTTGTATGCCTGTTATTCTTTGAGCTTCTAGCTTGTTTGTTTGTTTGTTTGTTTGTTTTGAGACAGGATCTCAGGTATGTAGCTGAGAAAGGCTTTGAATTGCTATCTCCACCTCCCAGAAGCGGAGATTACAGACTTGCACCTCCCCGCTTGAGCCACATGGTGCGGAGACACAAACCCAGGTGTGCTAAGTGAGCCTGGCCGATTAAGCCGCCCGCCCCCTCTCCAGGTACCGCTTGTTAAAGCTGTGTTTGCAGCTATTCTGTCGTGGTTTTCTTTTTTTTTTTTTTTTTTTTTAACTTTTATTTTTGTTTTACGTGAATTGAATAGGTATTTTGCTGCCTTGTTTGTCTGCATAGCTTATGAAGACAGCGCGAGAAGAGGCAAGAGGGCAGGGAATCCCCTGGGGCTGGAGTTGCAAAATGGTTAGGAGCTACTCAGTGGATGATGGGAACAAACCCTGATCCTTTGGAAGAGCAGCCAGTGCTCTTAACCGCTGAGCCATCTTTCCAGCCCCATTTTATTTTCTTCTTTTATGCTGGGTGGCCCTAAGAAACTAGTTGAGGGTAGAGAGATGGCTCAGCGGTTAAGAGCACTGACTGCTCTTCCAGAGGTCCTGAGTTCAATTCCCACCAACCACATGGTGGCCCACTACCATCTGTAATGGGATCTGATGCCCTCTTCTGGCATGCAGGTGTACATGCAGATAAACACTCATACATTAAACAAGCAATAAATAAATAAATACATCTAAAAAAAAGCGCTAGCTGAAGATTATAGTTTTATTTATTTATTTATCTATTTATTTATTTTGCCTTAGCTAGACTACATTTTGTCAAAGGGCAAAACATGGCACTTACCACTCCTTCACTTTTTTTTTAAGATAAACATTTTAATTTGTTGATATTTATTTTTGTTTTAATGTGTCTGAGTGGTTTGCCTGTACTATGTCCGTGTAGCATATATGAACAGTACCCTCAGAGGCTAGAAAAGGGCATTGGGCCGGCGGTGGTGGCGCACGCCTTTAATCCCAGCACTTGGGAGGCAGAGGCAGGCAGATTTCTGAGTTCGAGGCCAGCCTGGTCTATAGAGTGAGTTCCAGGACAGCCCGGGCTACACAGAGAAACCCTGTCTCGAAAAACAAAAAAAAAAAAAAAAGAAAGAAAGAAAGAAAGAAAGAAAGAAAGAAAGAAAGAAAGAAAGAAAGAAAAGGTCATTGGACCCCTTGGAAGTGGTGTTACATACAGTTTTGAGCTGCCGCGTGGGTCCCGAAATTGAATCCGGGTCCCCTCGAAAACAGTCAGTGCTCTGAACTGCTAAGCCATCTCTCCATGCCCACTTCCGCCTGTGCTTTTAAAAAGTCTGGAAGTTGCCCCTTTCTAAGGAAGATAATTTCCAGAGTTTGATCCCCGCCCGCCACCCCCTCCTTTTTTCTCTTTCTTTCTTTTTTCTTCTTGCTCCCTCTCTCTCTCTCTCTCTCTCTCTCTCTCTCTCTCTCTCTCTCTCTCTCTCTTTCTTTCTTTTTTTTGTGAAAAGGATGGAGCAATTGTGAAGCCAAACGAGTGTTGTTAAAGGTAGGTTCCAGGTTCAGGGCGGGTCTTCGGCACCCTGTAATTCTCAGGGGAGATCTGTCCGGTTCATTTCTCTTAGGCTCCGTGTTTCAAGGCCCACGTGTGCAGCTTGCTGGCCTGAGTTGAATCCCTAGGTCCCCCAAGGTGACAGGCGGAGAACAACCCCCTGAGAGCTGTCCTCTGACCGCCTCCGGTGCACCCTGACCTGGTTTCCGCTTAGCTTCAGGCACCGGTTATCTTCTGAGATTCTTAGGCCAGCCACCACAGGGACGGAACCGCATTCAGCTCTTTTGATGGTTGGGTTTAGTTTAGTTTTGCTTTTGCTAAAGTGAGTCTTAAAACTTTTTTACATGGTGTCCTGGCTGAATGAGATGTCATTTATTTTTTTTCCCCTTTGTCTCCCTCCCCCACCCCTCCCTCTCCCCTCCCCCACCCCCACCCCTCCCCCATCCCAGTCTCTTCCTTTGTCTCACTGTGCATTCAAACTTATCTGTCCCTCCGTTTATTTGTAAAAGTTGATAACTCTAAGCAAGGACTTTGGACTTCAGCAGTTTAAACCGTACTTGAAGCTTCTTCAGAATAAAAGCACTGTCTTGTGTGGGAAGGTGGAACAGGAACAATTTTAACCCTTTAAGTTCCAGGCCTCTTCGGTTCCATTTCTGTGTCGAGAAAAACTGGGCTGTGAATCAGTTCGTTTCTATCTTTCTTTCCTTCTTTCTTTCTTTCTTTCTTTCTTTCTTTCTTTCTTTCTTTCTTCCTTCCTTCCTTCCTTCCTTTCTTTCTTTCTTTAGATTGTGTGTGTGTGTGTGTGTGTGTGTGTGTGTGTGTTGGGAACATGAGCACGTGAGTGTGGGGTGCTCAACGAGGTCAGAAGAGGTGTTGACCCCCTGGAGCTGGAACTACAAGTGGTCACCTGGAGTCACCTGACACAGATACTGGGAACCAAATTTGGGTTCTCTGCAAAAGCAATATAGACTTTTGACAGCTATCTCTCTAGCTCTAAACTTATGTGTATGGGGCTGGAGAGATGCCTCAGTGGTTAAGAGCACTCACTGGCTACTCTTCTGGAGGTCCTGAGGTCAATTCCCAGCAACCACATGGTGGCTCACAACCATCTATAACTGTGGTCCCATGAGATCCAATGACATTTTCTGGTGTGCAAACACACATGCAAGCATATACATAAATAAATAAATAAATCTTTTTTTTTTAAAAAGTGTGTAAGTGTGTGGGGCAGGGGTTGGAAGCAAAGCTGTTCTGGCCTTTGCAGGCACATGATACACACATACACTTAGGGGAAGCACCACACATATTTAAATAAAGAAAGAAATAGTCCAGCTTGGTGGCGCACGCCTTTAATCCCAGCACTCAGGAGGAAGAGGCAGGCAGATCACTGAGTTTGAGGGCAGCCTGTTTTACAGAGTGAGTTCCAGGACAGCCAGGGCTATACAGGGACCTCATGTTATGAAAAGAAAAAAAAAAAAAAAACAGACAAAACTAAAAAGCAAACAAGGGCTTGGAGCAAACAAGGAAGGACTTGGTGACAACCTGTTCTGCTTTTTCCTCCATGCACAGATCATAGATCCAGTCTTTCTTTCCTTCCTGGGACCCCACAGCAGTGACTGCTTAGTCCAGGCACAGAGAGTAGGAACACACTTGTCTTTCTCCCATCACCTGGGGAGCATCCGGCCACTTCAGTTCCTTCAGACTCCAGTTCTCCATCAGCACATTTGCTGCTTTGACAATGTTCCTGTGTTTGCTGACGTCACTGTTCTTTCCTACAATTCTTTTTCAGCCTGCTGGTCTGACTCTTCCAACGTCTTTTATGACCTAGCTTAAGGGTTATCCCTTCACTGATTACTTAGACGTTCTGTGATCTCTCCCCTGAATTCCTTTAGACTATTGTTTAAGTTGTGCCGGTCTCTTGGTGCATTTTCTGACACGTTGCTGTGTAATTGTTCTGTCTCATGTTTACAAGTCTTTCCTTAACTTTATCGAACTCCTTAAGGGCAAGAATTGTCTTCTTCCGAAGCAAATGACAGACCGCTTAATAAATCTGTAATCCTGGATAAATTATTTAGTCAGTTTGAGACTCAGTTTTCTTATTTCCTGCGTGGGGATAATGTTGCCTGTATCACGGGGATGATGGAACAATCAGAGGAGGGGATTTGCTGACAGTGCTTAATAAATTATAAAATGTTGTTAGAGCAGCCAGGCAGTGTTCTTTGTTACATAGCCCAATGGGCCTCAAATTTACAATCTTCCACCTTAGCCTCCCAGGTGCTGAAATTGTGTGTGTATTCCACCATGGTTGGCTATTTTTTTTTTTTTTAAAGTTTTTTTTTTTTTTTTTTTATTTATTTATTTATTTTATTGGTGAGTACACTGTAGCTGTCTTCAGACACACCAGAAGAGGGCATCCAATCTCATTACGGATGGTTGTGAGCCACCATGTGGTTGCTGGGATTTGAACTCAGGACCTCTGGAAGAGCAGTCAGTGCTCTTAACCGCTGAGCCATCTCTCCAGCCCGGTTGGCTATTTTTATTTTGAATCTTATTCATGATTACCATTGTGTGTGTGTGATGATTATTCTGATGGGGTGTATGTGTGTAGATCTGTGTATGTGCGTGTGTGCTGCAGTGCACATAGAGAGGTTATAGACCAACATTCAGGAGATGGCTCTCCCTTTTCACTGTGTCTCCCAGGAAGACAACTCAAATCACCAGCTTTTTTTTTTTTTTTCCAAAGATGTATTTTTTTTTGTATATATGTGAGTACACTGTTGCTATCTTCAGACCCACACCAGAAGAGGGCATCACATCCCATTACAGACGGTTGTGAGCCACCCTATGGTTGTTGGGAATTGAACTCAGGACCACTGATCCGTCTCTCCAGCCCCTATTCCAGGCTTTTGAGACAATCACTTTAACACATTCAGTGATGGTCCTGGCCTTGCCTGGATAATTCTTGGGGAAAAAAAATCTGGACAGAATGCAGACATGAAAGAGCATGCTAAAGTTTTAGGTTAGCTTTTACCATTGAGATGTTACATTACAGAATTATTGGCAATGTCACAATCAAAACTCAGGTCACAGTAAAGCAGTGTTAGCTTCATCCTTCACAGAGGGACAAATTCACTAAAGGTTAAATTGAAGGTGTTTGTTTCTTGCAGTGTAGGAGATTAAACCCAGGGCCTCTAGCACACTAGGCAGTTAAGGTCTATACCTACCTCTATTTTTTTTTTTTCATTTTTGACATAGGATATTGCTATATAGGCCACATTACTCTTGAACTTAAAATCATCCTGCCTCGGCCTCCCAAGTATTGGAATTACAGGTGTGCTCCAGGACACCTAGCTTGGATCCCAGTTTTATTATCTGTAATGTGGTAAATGCTAAGCTAATTGAGCCCCTTAAATAGAATATCATGAATTAATCCAGAGAACCTGGGTTCAATTCCCAGTGCCTACATGATGGTTCACAAACTCTATAATTCCAGTTCCAGGGATCCAACACCCTTTTCTGGTCTCTGTGGGCACTGCATGCATGTGAGGTACAGACATACATGCATGCAAAAACACCTACACACATAAAATAAAATAAATATTTAAAAAATGTTGGAGCTGGCTGTGGTAGTGTATTACTTTCATCCCAGCACTTGGGAGGGAGAGGCAGGTGGATCTCTATGAGTTCCAGGCCAGCCTGGTCTAAATAGTGAGTTTCAGGCCTGTTAATGAAGTAAGACCTCGTCACTAAAAAACCAACTCTGCCCCAAAAAATGTTGAAAGAAACCTGAAACCTGCAGAAACCTCTTGGGATGGTTTTTTTTTTTGGCGGGGGGGGAAAGCTGAGACTCTATAATAGCCTGTTCCCCTCGATATGAACAAGGCATGTTACCATATTATTAAATGCTCTGGTGAAAACTCAATGTTTTCTAAAATTATCTGGTTGTGAAGTAGTTTTCTTAGATAATTATCTATCCCCTTAATATTCCATGAAACTAATCTCTGAGACTCAGTTTGGATTGCCACTGTAATATTTTGAGGTAGAAATATCAGACTGTAGAGATGTCTTGTAAGACTCTGGTGAGTCTTAGCCTACCGTGGACCCCCTGAGTGAACCACTTGGAGCTGGGAATCTGTGCAAAAAAACAAGAGGAATTTGTTGTTCCAAACTACAAATTTTGGAACAAAATCTGGGCTGTCCTGCACCAGAAGGGGAGGTGGTGTTTGGGCACCCCTTGGGCAGCCCGTTTGGCCAGTTTTTTATACAGTTTTTAGGGGTAGAATAGAGAAACAGCAACTAGGCACAATATGATTAGCAGGACAGTGTGACTTTAAAACTGATTGGTCTTTAGGGAATGAGGTGGTCAGGACTTTCTGTTGTCTGTGGATAGCCAAGGTCCATCCTGTGGAATGTGTCCCCACCCGCAGGTCGGTTGCCCACCCCCCACCCCGTGGTCGTAGGACTGTTAATTAGCCTCTCCCTTCTGGAGGAGCTGTTCTAGGACCTTTCCAGAGTTCCTGAGCTGACCTCTTCAGTCTCACTTGGTAAAGCTTGTGCCGTGCAAGCAAGAAGACTTGAGTTTGATGCCTAGACCGCAGTAAAACACTGGGCATTGTGGTCCACCCTCTGGTTCCAGTGCTGGGTAGGTGGGACCAATGGGTCTCTGGAGCTCACTGGCCATCAGTCTAGTTTACTTAGTGTGTTCCAAGCCACTGAAAGACTGACTTTTTAAAAAAAAAAAAAAAAAAGGCTCAGTTGAGAAATGACTCAGTAGTTAAGAGCACTGGCTGCTCTTCTGGAGGACCCAGGTTCAATTCCCAGCACCCACATGGCAGCTCACAATGTCTGTAACTCCAGTTCCAGGGAATCTGACACCGTCTCCTGGCCTCCTTGGACATCAGATACCAGAGAGCTGGGTGCACAGACATATACACCGGGAAAACACCCATACACACTAAAAAAGAAGAGGAAGAAGTAGAGGAGGAAGAGGAAGAGAAGGAAGAGGAGGAGGAGGAAGAAGTAGAGGAAGAGGAGATGAAAGAGGAGGTGGTGGGGGAGGAGGAGGGGAGGAAGAAGAAGAGGAGCGGGAGGAGGAAGAAGAGGAGCGGAAGGAGTGAATCATTTCCCTCTGAGCTCTACATGCACCTGCATAGACGTTGAGTCACATACAAATGCATGGGCACACATATGAGCACACAGACGAAGTGCAGGTGAGGGAGAACCACAGGCTTTCCGTGCCTCTTACAGTTGGCAGCTTCAGTCATCCTCACCTGAAACTTACTGTTTTCTTTCTTCAGTGCTGGGAATCAAGCTCAGGGCCTGACACTTGCTAGGCAAGTGCTCTCACAAGACTATCTCCCCGGCCCTGTGTATTCCAGTCAGGGTCTTCTTACATAGCTCAGGCTGCCCAGGAACTCTCGATCCTTCTGCTTTATATTTGGCAAGTGTTCCCCCACTGAGCTATAGCCTGAGACCTTGGATATTAGCTTTATCTTTGTTTTTGTGTTTTGAGACAGGGTAACCTTGGCTGGATTGGAACTCACTCTGTAGACCAGGCTGGCCTCAAACTCATATCCACCTACCTCTGCCTCCCAAGTGCTAGGATTAAAAGTGTGCACTGTCACACCCTGCTAGATGTTATTTTTTTATGATTTATTTTTATTTTATGTGCATTGGCCTTTTGCCTGCATGTATATCTGTATGAGGGTGTCAGAAGCCCTAAAACTGGAGTTACAGACAGGTGTGAGCTGCCCTGTGGGTGCTGGGAATTGAACCAGGGTCCCCTGGAGGAGCAGCCAGTGCTCTTTACCACTGAGCCATCTCTCCAGACCCTGGATGTTATTTTTTTTAAGACGATTTTTTTCTTTCACAATATTTTAAAAAGAGATTTGCCTTACTTTCAATCATGTCTGTATTGTGTGTGTGTGTGTGTGTGTGTGTGTGTGTGTGTGTGTATACATAAGTGTGATGTCTACAGAGGCCAGAGGTGTTGAATTCCCAGGAGCTTGAGTTACAGGTGGTTGTAAATGACCCCAAACGGGAGCTGGGCTCAAACTTGAGTCCCTTGAAAGAGCAATATCTGCTTTTAATCACTGAGCCATCTCTCTCTCTCCTTTTCAATCTTTAATGTTACTCTAATAACCTCAGAAACTTGGTTAGTATTTTCTTCAGAGTGGGTAACGAGTCTATGTTACATCAATTTTTCTTTAATTTATAGATAGATTGTAACCACTTTGTAGTTATCTCATGGCCCATAATGGTCACTTTTATTTTGAAGTAAAACACACAATGGAAATGTGTGTGTATGTAGTATAAAGAACAATGACAAAATTGATACTTGTTTTTAAAATTTAGATTTACTTTGTGTGTGTGTGTTTATTAACGTTTCATCTGCACCACATGCCTGTTGCCTGCAGAAGAAGTCAGAAGAAGGCTTTGAGTCCCCTGAAATCTGCATGAAGAGTGGTTGTGAGTTACCATAGGGGTACTGGGATCTGAAGCAGGGTACTCCACAAGAGCAGCAAGTGTACTTAACCACTGACCCACCGTTCCAGCCCCTCCCCCAATTAATTTTAACCCTAACAGTTTTGAAACATGTATTGAATGTCCCTCTAGGGACACCAGGACACCAGGACTGTCAGGCAAAAGTAGAGCTAAGTCATGAATTGCAGTGTCCCTCATTGGCCCTGCTCAGCAAGACATATATTTTAGGTAACCCTAACTCATTGGAGAATACTTTTTTTTTTTTTTTTTTTTTTTTTTTTTTGAGAGACAGGGTTTCTCTGTGTAGCCCTAGAAGTCCTGGAACTCACTCTGTAGACCAGGCTGGCCTCGAACTCAGAAATCCGCCTGCCTCTGCCTCCCAAGTGCTGGGATTAAAGGCGTGCGCCACCACCGCCCGGCTGGAGGATACTTTTTAATTAATTTATTTTTTATGTATTCTTTTATTTTTAAAATTTATTATGTATACAGTGTTGTGCCTGCGTATGTGCCCCCAAGCCAGAAGAGGGCACCAGATCTCATTACAGATGGTTGTGATCTCCCATGTGGTTACTGGTTATTGAACTCAGGTAGGACCTTTGGAAGAGCAGTCAGTGCTCTTAACCTCTGAGACATCTCTCCAGCCCTCCCCCACTGTTTAAATTTTTTTGTTTTTAAAAGTGTATGGGTGCTGCATCTGCATGTACACCTGCACGGCAGAAGTGGGAAGAGGGCATTGGATCCCATTACAGATGGTTGTGAGTCACCACGTGGTTGCTGGGAATTGAACTCAGGACCTCTGGAAGAGGAGCCAGTGCTCTTAACCACTGAGCCATCTCTCCAGCCCCTGGAGGACAGAGTTTTAAAAAGGAAATTTTGCGAGGAGACTTTTCTCCTGTTACCCAAGGATCTATGAAGACGTACTAAATACAGTATTATAGTGATTTGTGAATGTGTGTGTGTGTGTGCACGCGCGCGCGTGCGCGCGAATTCCACACATGTGGAGGCCAGAGGAAAACCTCAGATGTTCCTCTACTCTCAATTTTGGGGCTATAGGCGTGTTCTGCTATTCCTGGCTTTTTATGTGGGAGCTGGGGATTTGAACCCGGGGATTTGAACCCAGGTCTTCATGCTTACAAAGTATAAGCACTCTTACCTACTGAGCTATCTCCACAATCCCAGCAGATTAGTTTCAAAGAATGGGGACTCTATGGCCTCTAATGAACCTGTGTTTGTTTTGCAGCAGTAACAGCTTCATGCATTTTCTGAACGGCTTTAGATGGTGAAGTCAGTGGACAAGGAACAGAAGCCTTACTGATAAGGGCTATGTCTTTCTGTTCCTTCTCTATGAGTAGCAATGAAAATGTAGAAAACTAGTCACTGTTCTTTGTGTCCCTATATTGTTCTGCACTCTAATTCAAGACATTGTATCATTATACTTATTTAGTGGCACTCTCTTCCATTATAACTGGATACTCTTATCCAGGGGTGGTGGTGTTATTTGTTTTCAGTGATGCCTAGATCATGACCGCCATCTGTTGGGTTCTTACATCGGTTAGGTGAGAGAAAAGAGAACAAGTATTTGAATGGTTTGCTTCTATTTTATATTTGTATATAGTTTCATTAATCAGCTGACGTTTGATTTAATATCTTAAGTAGGCACATGATCTAGTCAGTCTCTCTCTCTCTCTCTCTCTCTCTCTCTCTCTCTCTCTCTCTCTCTGTAGGCCAAAAATCTATTTATTTATTTATTTTCTTACTTACTTATTCAAGACAGGATATCACTATGTAGCTTTGCAGCCTGGAACTCACTTTGTAGCTTAGGCTCCAAGCCACGGGGATCCACCTGTTTCTTCTTGAGTGCTGGGATTAAGGGTGAGGTTGCTACACCTGGCTCAGTTTTTGCTTTTTGAGACAAAAACTGGCCAAGAATGTGCAAAGTAGGCTGGTTGGCTGGCTGGTAGGCCTCAGGAATTCTTCCCAGCTCCATCCCCCGATAATCCCCCTAATGGTGAGACTACAAGTGTAAGCCTGTACTCCTGGTTTGGGTTTTGTCAGGTGGGCTGCAGGGATTGACTAATCACCTAATCACACACACACAGAGTTGGAGGCCAGCAGAGAGCTACGTGGCCAGATCTTGTCACAATAAACAAAACTAAAAACACTGCAAAGCAAAAAGAACAAGGATCCGATGAAGATATATGACGTGGCAGACACATACTGTACCACGGTCAGTTATATGATCTAGGACATTAGTGAGAAGTGTGTGGAAAAACTGTACTCTGCCTGTAGCGCCCAACTAAAACCACGCAGTGAGGTGGTTCTGTCTGTTCAAAGCCTCTTTGCTTGAGTTCAAAGGAAGTGAACGAGAAGATGAGTAGATTGTGATTAGTATTTTCAGTGGTGATTTAGTCTAAATCTCAGCCTCTACCAGGCGTAGTCAACTTTTTGATATCGTGACAAGATTGTCTTCCACAAAGTTCACTATTCAGATCTTAAAAATAATCGCCAAAACAAGTCTCATGTTTAAAGTAAGTTCCTTGGCTTGAATGTGAGTTGAACACGCCCTTCCTAACCTCTCTCTCCTGACCAGCCAACCGGTAAGACATTAACTCAAAAGATACATCAATACTAGAGATGACCTGGTCCTGGAGAGGCTGGAGATTTCGAGCACTGATTACGAAGATAGGTATTTAACAGAAAGATTCGACAACAGGCGTTCCTAACCACAGCCACGTAGAGGGAAGCAGAAAGTGTGAGCTCGTTCGCCCGCACATCCTCTCTCCTGAACCTCTCCCACCAGGCTGGGTGGCCCAGTGGCTCTGAAAAAAACCTTTAGGAGCAGAAGGTGGGTCCCGAAGCAAAGTTAAAGGGAGTGAGCGGCTGGATTGGTCCCGGCTAGAGAAGATGGACGCGCCTGTAGACCTAGAGCAAAAAGCTCTAGGTTTTCATTGGGAATCTTCGGCCACCTCCGGAAAGTTTCGGCTCTTTTCGTCAGTTCCCGCTCGGCTCTTCACTTAGGGGCACGCTGGCGCCCACTCCTAGCCGGGCCGCTTTAGGTCGCCTTTCCCGCACGCGGACTCGAGTACGCGCTCCGGTCATCCCGCCGTTCCTTCCCGTTTGGCCCCTGACCGGCTCCTTCAACCCCTCCGTAATTCCCCGTCTCTCGTAACTCAGGCGCGCGAACCCGGCGCCAAGGGACAGCGCCTGAGAGGAGCGGTAACCGGGCCGCGCGCCCCCTCGGCTCGGGTCTCCCGCGTGCGGCGCGTCGGGGTCGCGC
>NW_021620574.1:1160206-1180918 GCF_004785775.1 Grammomys surdaster | reverse complement strand
CTCGCGCGCGCGCGCGCACGCGCGGGCTCCGAGGCGGGGCGAGGGGGCGAGCGGCGCGAGTGCGGGCGGGCGGGCGGGCGAGCGAGCGAGGGTCGCTGTAGATCTGCGGGCACTCCGGGCCCTAGCCGCGCCTGCGAGTCTCTGCCCGCCGCCGGGCGGACGAGGGAAGCGGGGAAGGCGGCGGTGGGGGCGGGGCGGCGTCGGGCCTTGGGCGAGCTGGGGGAGGAGCGCGGCAGCGACGGCAGCGGCTCCCGAGGACGAGGGCGAGGAGGAGGCGGAGGCTCTTCTTTCCTCATCCCAGACCCGGGAGCGTCCGGAACGCAGAGCCCGGAACTGGGGGACGCGGCGGCTGCAGGGAGCCCGGGCTAGGTGAGGCTGGGGGTGTTGGGTGAAGTGGGTGGCGGGGGCGAGAGCGGCCGGAGGTGGAGGGAGGGCTCGAGGAAGGGAAAAGAGGGAAGGGGCAGTTGTTGGGGGTTGGGGTACCGAGAGGAGGGGGACCGGGAGCCCTTCCGGACCTGCAGTGTTGAGAGGGCCGTGGGTTTCTGGGGTTAATGGGGCGAGCGAAGCACACGGGTCCGAGTTGGGGAGTTTCCGGAGGATAGGCCGGAGAAACAATGGAGTGAGGGGGACTCCGGCGTGAGCGTGTGTGCGGTCCTGGATTTAAGAACTATGTGCGGGATCGAAAAGAATGAAATAATGGGTCATTTGAAATGTGAAGTACGGCGAGATGGGCATGTGTAAAGTCTTCTGCATGGTGTCAGCGGTGCTTAGGACGCAAGTGCCATCATGGGACTTAAAGGGTAGAAGGACAATTTGAGAGGAAAACGGACTAGAAAAGGCAAAGAGAGGCAAAGAAATACGAGTTTGGTCTTGAATGAAAGCAGAGCCTAGGAAAGGTGCATTAAAGGGTCTTCGTCTCCCAATTCATCCAAGATGATTGGATTTTGTTTCAGAAAGTGGGTTAGTTTTGTCCCCTTTGCTAAGGCTTGCAAACCAGTCTCCCGGTAATTTTATTATTTTTTTTATAGTTCATTTTATTGTCAGGCAAAACTGTAATATTCATTCCCGATCAGCTCAGCAGACTACTGTACATAATTTCTCCGTATTTATTGAAGCAAGAGAGAACACATTACCAGCAATACTTTACCATGAGCGAGGTCGGCGGTACTGCGGAGTTCAAGGTGTTTGGACTGAAAAGTAATGAATAACTGGGGTTTAAAAAAAATAATTAAGTTGTCTGTCCTTTGTTAGAATTTTTATTTCCCATTGAGAAATTTCCCCGCTGGAAAATGTTTTTAAACCATCTAGTTCTGGTTTTGGGCTTGGGGAAGAGAATTTGGCGTTTTTTGTTTTAGGAATTGTTCAGGGATGCTGATAACTAATAATCAAGCTGCTTCAACGTTCTTGCATTTTGAGTTAAGATGGTTTGGGAATACTGTGAAAAAGTATTTCTGGGTTATGGACTTTGTATCCCACACCCCTCAGACTCCTCCCCTTGGAGGGGGTCTTAGTCTTTATCTGTAACTTAGGCTGGCTTGTGACCTATTGTGTAACCCCAGTTTGCCCTTGAAGTGGAAGTTCTTTTGCCTCATACTCCCAGCTGCTGGGATTACAGGTGTGAGCCACTATGCAGGACTTGTATTTTTTTTTTTTTATTTATTATATATGAATACACTGTAGCTGTCTTCAGACACACCAGAAGAGGGCAGCGAATCTCATTACGGATGGTTGTAAGCCACCATGTGGTTGCTGGGATTTGAACTCAGGACCTCTGAAAGAGCAGTCAGTGCTCTTAACCACTGAGCCATCTCTCCAGCCCCGGACTTGTATTTTCTTGATACTTTGATTTCCAGGCCAAATTTGATACAGCATTGACTAGACGATCACTGATTCCGAAGCTATAATTATCATTATGCATTCATAGATGTGTGCATTAAAAGCTTTTCATTTGTGAGCCATGAAGTTTTGCTGACTCATCTAAACTAAAATTTCGGGGCAGTCATCGGTTTATAGTTTTCAGCTGTGTTTCTGATAGCAGGCGGCATTAGGCTACCTTATAAATATCCTTATAAAATCATGATCTAAAATATACCTTTAAAAATTCTTATTTATAACCCAATGGTGGCAGTGCATGTCTTTAATCCCAGCACTCAGGAAGCAGAAGCAGGCAGATCTCTGTGAGTTCCAGGCCAGCCTGGTTTACAGAGTGAGTTCCAGGCAGCCAGGGCCATGCAAAGAAATCCTATCTTGAAAAACAACAACAACAACAACAAGATAAAAACAAATGGAAAAAATTTAAAAATTTAAAAAGAAATTCTTATTATTTTAAATGATGTGTGTGTCAGTGTGTTTGTGCATTCCAGTGCAGCCAGAAGAGGGGGTGGGATTCCCTGGAACTGGGGATGAGTCGGTGTTGAGCCTCCCGAAGTGGGTACTAGGAATCAAACTCTGGACCTTTGCAAGAGCAGTACATATGCTTAACCACTAGAGCCGTTTGCCAGGTCTCTAAATTGTATGTAAAATTTAAAAAACATTTTAGAGACGCTATCACTCTGTAGCCCAAGCTGGCCTGTGATTTGTAATGAATTCTGTCTCAGCCTCCAGAGTTCTGGTGTTACAGGCACATGAGGCGAAGCAGCCATGCCTGGATAAATGGTATTTATACAGGAGTCGAGTGAGAAGCCAGATGCACTACTTGAGAAGTACAGATTGCAGGAGTACAATCTCCACACTTGGGAAGCTTCCTGAGGGTCAGAGGCTCAAGGGCGTCCATCTTTGCCTGCATAGTTTGAGATCATCTTGGACTTGCACTACGGGAAGCCCAGGTCTCACCCCTCGTCTCCCCAGGTCAAAGAGACCTGAGAGAGTATAGCGTCCTCAATGGTGATGTGTGGCTCTTGACCCTTTAGTGGGCTAGGCAAAGTGCTAAGATTGCTTTTTCATGTATAATCTCATTTAATTAATAATCACATTTAATAGAATTCGCTTTATAAATTTAGAGATTAAAAAAAAAATCCAGGCAGTCGTGGAGCATGCCTTTAATCCCTGCACTCAGGAAGCGGAGGCAGGCAGATCTCTTGAGTTTGAGGCCAGCCTGGTCTACAGAGCGATTTTTCAGGATAGCCAGGCTACAAAAAGAAATCTTTTTTTTTTTTTTTTTTTTTTTTTTTTTGTGGTTTTCGAGACAGGGTTTCTCTGTGTATCCCTATCCCTGGCTGTCCTGGAACTCACTCTATAGACCAGGCTGGCTTCGAACTCAGAAATCCACCTGTCTCTGCCTCCCAAGTGCTGGATTAAAGTCGTGTGCCACCACTGCCCGGCAAGAAATCTTGTTTAGGGAAAAAAAAAAAAACAAGTAAATAAATTTAGAGATTAAATAATTTGCTACGATCACAGAATGAGTGAGTGTGAGGACATTGGACCCAGACCTTTCTCTGTTTGCACGGCTTCTTTAATTTTTCAGTCCTCCTGCTCCTCCCACCTCCTGCAGGCCAGGATTACAGGGGATTACAGACCTGCAGTGTGGCATGGTGTGGCATGGAACCTAGGGCTGCGTACTCTGTCAGCTGACTGAGCTGACTGACGGTCCCCCTCGTCTCTTGTATTTTCGCCTTTTCTTTTGAGGCAGTCTCGCTGTAGCCCCTGCTGACTGGGAACTCACAGAGAGCCATCCACCTCTGACTCCTGAGCACTGGGAGTAACATGTGCCACCAGGCCACGTCCTGCGGTCCTCTCTTACTCTTCTGACACAGGTTTCGTGTTATGGCTCACACTTGCCACCCACCTCAGCCTCCCAACTGTTGGCATTGGAGGAATGAACTGGCATATCCACCCTTTTCAAAACAGATTTTGAGCTCGAGTGTGTGTGTGTCTGTCTGTCTGTCTATATGTCTATGTCTGTCCCTGTGTGTGTATGCTGGAGCTGGAGTTAGCCATGAGCTTCCTGACGTGGGAACCAAACTATTGGAAGAGCTAACTGCTAAGCCATACTGCTGTAAAGCAGAATGAACCAGTTGAAACTTGAGTCTTGCCTCCCCTCCCATCCTCTGTCCTTCTGGAGATGGTCTTGTAATACAGCCCAGTCTCTCCTTAGTCTTCAGCCTCAGCCCTCCAGATGTTGCGACTACAGGCATGTGAACATCCGTCTTGACGACAAATGGTGCTTTTTGCTGGGATTGGTTTGTAGAGTAACTCCATCTGTAGAATCTTTGAAGAGTTTGCTGCTCCCGTGGTTTTGAAGGCTTCTAGGGTTCTGGTGATAGTGCTAAAATGAATCTCACTGAGGTTTGTCCTGTGATGACACTTTTTCTGTCCTGTCTGGTTGAAGAAGTGTGGCGCATGGTACTCATACTTGGAGGAGTCAAGGCAGCCGGTTGCAGAGCCAGAACCAATTAACTTGGGAAAACAATTGAAAACTGCTCAGTGCTCAAGAGCTCTCCAAGCACCTGTTGATCCCGCAGTTGATACCCGTATTATGTCTAAATATAGACAGGAAACCCAGAATGGATGGAACAGAGAAACAGCTGGGGCCTGAGGGAGGAGCTGTAGGTTACTGGCCAAAACACCAGCCTGCTCCTTAGAGGCTGATCAGGCTACAGATGCTAGTGAATAACAGGAGGGGAGGGGAGGGGAGGGAAGGGGAGGGGAGGTCATTTTCTTTTGTTGAGGTTTTATGTGTTCCAGGTGCTGAACAATCACTCAATATTGGTATCAGAAGAAATCTCTATGTACTTTTTTTTTTTTTTTTAAGTTGTTACCCGTAGTTTCCCATTGTAGAACCAGCACACTGAAGCCGGGAATGACAAAGCTACTGGTCTTTCGGACTGCATTACTTTTCTCTTAGAAGTACAGCTGCTCAGATCAGTCTTGCTGCTTTCAGGGGAAGTTGGTAGGAAAGGCCCTTGTTTGTTTTGCCTCAGGGAAGGAAGCACCCCTTCATCACGTGACCAAAAGACCTCATGTAGAATAGGGCTCAGCTTCCTTAGCTGTGTTCAGTTCAGCATTAGGAAGATGCCTGTCGGTTCCCTTTGTACTGAGGGCCTGACTTTCTGGGTAAACCATCTGGGCTCTAGTCAGCACAGTGTGCCTGGTCGGTCACCTTACCGTTTTTGTTTTTGTTGGTTGTTTTTGTTTTTTAATATGTTTTTGCCATAAAGGGTTAACTATTCTTTCTTGTTTGTTTGGTTTTTTGTTTATTACTTTGGTAAAATATAAATCTAGCTCAGTCAGGTCTACACAGGGAAGACTCTGTCTCAAACAAACAAGCAAATAAACAAACCACAAACTTTTACTAATTTATTAAACCAGAGTCAGGTTAGAGGACGTTTTGACCATTTTAATGTACAGACTGCAGCATAGATACTCTCATGGCTGGACACCATCATCTGTCTGAACTTTTTTCTTCCAAAATGAAAACAGTCACTGCATGCTAAATATCAACTCCTCTTTCTCCGTCTCTGCTGAGCCTCTGTCAACCATGATTCTTCTGTTTGTCTCCTGTCCCTGTGAGGGAAAGTATTCTGTGCATTCTGTAGATAATGGAATCCTGTATTTGTCCCTGCCTGTCTGTCTGTCTGTCTGTCTCTCTCTCTCTCTCTCTCACATTGTGTGTGTGTGTGTGTGTGTGTACATGGTCTGCGTGCACTGGGGGTTGAATTTAGGGCCATATGTGCTAAGCCATTGAATTCCTGGGTTCAAATAAGCCTCTTGCTTCATCCTCTGAGTAGCTGAGCCCAGGTGTTCACTAGAGCATCCTGCAACACTGCTAATTTGTTTTTCCATCCTCAGTGGGCATCTAGGTTGCTTGATGCCTTTGGGCTATTATGAATAATACCTAGAGTCCTTACGTTCAGTTTTTAGTGATGTTGCTGGATCAAGCAAGGTGTTGTGGCTTGTGCCTGCAATCGAAAACTCCAGGGACTGGATCAGGAGGCTTGCCTCTAGTTCAAGGGCAGCCTGGGCTGTAGTACTAGACTGTCTCACAAAATACAGCTATAACAGTGAAGAATTGCTGTATGACCCAGGAACGTGCCTTTTTTTTTTTTTTTTCTTTGAGATCAGGTTGCTGTAGCCCAGGCAGGCCTCAGACTTAACGTACAGCTTAGATGATTTTGAATTCCCGATCCTCTTGTCTGCCTCTGCTATGCAAGTGCTGGGACACAAGCACGTGCCACTATGCCTGGCCTTCCCACCCTTCCCCCCTCCCTCTCTCTCTCTCTTTCTCTCTCTCTTTCCCTTTCTTTCTCTCTCTAGCCCAAAGTGGAATAGAATTTAATATGTAGTCCAGATTGGCTTTGTGTTTGTTTGGTTTGTTTCTGAAACAGGGTCCCTCCGTAGAGCCCTGGTTGGCCTGGAATTCAATATGTAGACCAGGCTGACCTGGAACTCACAGAGATCTACCTGCCTGGGATTAAAGGAATGTGTCCCCATGTCAGCCTTCCAGGTTGGCCTTGAACTCAAGATAGCCCTCTTACCTTTCCCTTCCAGATATGGGTCACATGCCTGCCTCTACACATTTAATGTTTTGAGAAAGTTTAGTTACTTCAAAATGGTAATTTTATTACTTGCCTGGCTGAAGGTAGCACTCAACTTATGTATAAGGAGTGGTGCTTGCTCACTAACTTTGTCTGTACCTGGCTGGACCCTTGCAGTAGAAATGATTTTAAAGGAAATGTCTTGGTCAGCTTTTCTGTGGGAGAAGGAACTGTTCATCCCGTACAGATCTTTTCATCCACATGTGTAAATGTGAGTGCTTCAGAACGATGTAGCTGTAAGAAAAAGTCCGTAGTGTAGCACATTTTCCGTTCACTGCCTGGGTGTGCTTTCTTCTTCCTTTACAGAGGTTTCTCCTGTACCAGTTGCTGGTTGCTGTTGATCTTTTATATTTAGTTGATTTATTGAAGATGGTCCGCCTGCTGGACATATGCTGATTGTTGTTGTTGTTTAGTTTTTGTTTTTAGACTGGGTCTCACTGTTTAGGCTGGTCTGGTCTCAAGTCTCCTGTGTAATGGGAGACCTGCCTGGAAACTTGAGCCAATCCAGACAATCCCTCTGCCTCTGTATCCTGAGATTATAGAGGTATGCCACCACACCTCGCTACTTCAAATATTTGTGATCGCTCGCTGGGACGCTTGAATAGAACAGAAAGTTAAATTGAAGTCATTTGATCCGGTTTCTTTCTTTTCATGGGTCTGAGTTGTCACGTAATACCAAATAGAAAGGTTAAAATAGCTATAGCAAACTGTCCCTTAGGATGGTCTCACCTCCCATTTTCTTTTTTCTAAATGTCCCATGGAGGTTAATTATGCCTCTATCTTGCCTATGATTATTGGGTCTCAGAGTGACTCTGGGTTCATATGCTGTTTGCCTGGAGCTTTGTGGAAACGTAGTGAGGCTACACTTAGCAGTGGAGGGGTCTCTGTGAAGCTCAGGTCAGTTGCTGGATAGTTGAGTTGATCTGAGCTCTTAGACATTTGAAGTTTATAAACCCTTTGTCCTTGGTTTGCTGAACAGGGAGGCTTCGCCAGAGGACGGCATTTACGGTCAAGTGTTCACGTGCAGCTCGGCAGCTAGTAGAGAGGGGTCTGATGTGCACGTCATTGCTGTTCACATTCTGTGGAAGCTCCAAACCTTTAAGACATTCTTGGAGTGAAGATGTAGCTTAGCGTAGTATATAGGCAGTGTCCTGTGGCGAATTTGTAGTTAGGTACAAGTAGATTAGGAATGTGGTGGGGGATTTTTCACCAGTTGCAGGAAGCGTTTTTACTGACCCAGACCCTAAGTTAACATTGGATTTCTGGTAATAAGCAGTTTCTTTCTTTCTTCCTTTTTTTTTTTTTTTAAAGATTTATTTATTTGGTCTGTAGAGTTGGCTCAGTGGTTAAGAGCACTGACTGCTCTTCCAGGAGTACTGAGTTCAATTCCCAGCAACCACATGGTGGCTCACAACCATCTGTAATGGGATCTGATGCCCTCTTCTGGTGTGTCTGAAGACAGTGACAGTGTACTCATAAAATAAATAGGTAAACAAATAAAATCTTTTTTTAAAAAAGGATTTATTTATTGATTTATTGATTTTATATATATGAGTATATCATTGCTCTCTTCAGACACACCAGAAGAGGGCTGGGTATTGAACTCAGGACCCCTAGAAGAGTAGTCAGTGTTCTTAACTGCTGAGCCATCTCTCCAGCCCTAATATGGAGTTTTTAAAAACATTATTCAGGCCGGGCGGTGGTGGCGCACGCCTTTAATCCCAGCACTTGGGAGGCAGAGGCAGGCGGATTTCTGAGTTCGAGAGTTCGAGGCTAGCCTGGTCTACAGAGTGAGTTCCAGGACAGCCAGGGCTACTCAAAGAAACCCTGTCTCGAAAAAAAAAAAAAAAAAAAAAAACAAAAAACAAAAAAAAAAAACATTATTCAATCAGAAGAATAACATGATTATTGGCAGTGGAGTGTATATATGTGCGTGCATTCTTTAGTTAGGCTAAAAAGTGTTGGGACTAAGGAGGAGATTTAGGATAAGACCACTGTATAATGTAGTTAAGTGAGTGTGTGAGTGTGTGTGTGTGTGTGTATGTGTATGAAAGAATATTTTAAGCTTGAAAACACTGCTGATATCAGTTCCTTTGGTGTGGGTAATAGTGAAAACATCAGTTTGTAAAACCTGCAGTGTCTTCTATGTTGACTGCTTGGTCCTGTTCAGTAGTAATTGGCTTGCTGCTGTTTTAAACCTACTCTTAACCCTAGAGCACTGTTTTTCCTTGAATTATCCACTTGGTCTGTGATTATAGCTTGTCGATGTGGTTAGCACACAGCTGGTTCTTGCTGGCATACTGTTACTTAGACTCTAAGTATGCACTAGTGTGTTGTACAAGTGGCTTTTCTGCTTATTCTGTGTGGTTATACCTGTACAGTAAGTTGCTTTGTAATCCCACCTGCATATTTTTATTTATTTATTTATTTTATGTATATGAGTACACTGTAGCTATCTTCAGACACACCAGAAGAGGGCATCAGATCCCATTACAGATAGTTGTGAGCCACCATGTGGTCCTGATTTATGCTTCAGTGACTAATGATATTGAACATCTTTTAAGAAAAACTATATGATGCCGGGCGGTGGTGGCGCACGCCTTTAATCCCAGCACTTGGGAGGAAGAGGCAGGTGGATTTCTGAGTTCGAGGCCACCCTGGTCTACAGAGTGTGTTCCAGGACAGCCAGGGCTACACAGAGAAACCCTGTCTCAAAAAAACAACAAAAAAACAAAAAACAAAAAAGAAAAACTATATGTATCTGTACACACACACACACACACACACACACACACAACGTTTGCATGAATTTATGTGCCTCGTGTGTGCAGCAGTCTATGAAGAACAGAGGAAGGCACCATATCCCCTAGAACTGGAGTTACCCACAGTTATGGGCTGCCATGTGGGTGCTGGGAATTGAACCCGCAGTCTTTGGAAGGGCATAAGTACTCTTCAGCACTCAGACATCTAATTTTTCAGCCCACAGTTGAATATTGTATCATGTGTTGTTTACCTTTTTGTGTCTTCTCTAGAGGAATGAATTTGACGCCTTTTGCCCATTTTTAGAATTAATTAAATCCATCAATTCATTTTGAGACAGCCTTGGTCTCTGTGTAACCAAGGCTGGCCTGGTGCTAGCTATGGGCACTTAACGCCCCTGTTTCAGATTCCCTATGACTGTTGAACCTCAGTGGCTAGGAACACTTACCTCTGTTAGTGTACATGGTTTGCACTCAATAAATATCAGCTGATACCACAGTTACCATTACATTTCCCAACTGTGACCTGCATTGCAGAAAATACTGCTTACTTTTTCCAAAGTAGGCGAGGCTACAGAGATTATTGTCAATTAAAGTTTCAACTGTCGGTGTTGGTATTTTGCCTTTAATTAATGCCTTGAATCCTCAGTGTCTAACTCATCCTCAGTGCCCTTGTTACCAGTCAGCTGTCTGGGGTCCTAATGCTTTACCCAGCTAGGAATTGTGGGTAGGCAAAGAAAAGCTCTTTCCGTGCTGATAGTCCTTGAGCCCTCGGGTGCCAGTTTAGAGGCTGATGTGGTAGATCCAGAGACTGGTAGCCCTAAGCCCTGAAACTGGGGCCTCTTGCTCTAAGTTTTAGAAGACATCGCCATACAATTTTAGGCCGGCTAGTTGAGGTGTGTTGCTCTGGGCTTTACTTAACCACCATTGGGTGGCAGTTAATCACAAGCCTCAGCTTCCAGCAGCAGTGTGGGGCAGCCCACTCAGCAAGGAACAGCAGATGGCTCTTGGATAAGCCTCAGGTGCCAATCCTTGGCCCTGAGTGACAGCCTTCGGGATCCTAGGTCCAGGATATCACGATCCTCAGCTCTTGCCAGTTTTATAGTCCTCATACCTAGGGTATCTGAACTCCTTGTCTCCTTAGAGTTGGCACCTCTTTGGAAGTCTTACATTGACCTGGCCCTGTAGCTTCTCTCTTCCTTTGTCCCTTGATGTCCCTGCAGCCTCTGCTCAGTTGACACTGCTGCCAATGTCTCTGCTGCTGTCCTCAGCCTGCTACCACTTGCTGCTCCTTCTGTTGTCCTTGTTCTGCATTCAGCCTGCTCAACTGGTGATAAAGGACAAAAGTGGGCTAGAAAGGGCTGGGCACTGTGGTGTCTTTGGTCCCAGAGCTCAGGGCTGGGCGCTGTGGTGTCTTTGGTCCCAGACCTCAGGGCCCAGGCAGAGGATGCTCAAGGCCAGTGTTGGCTACATCGTGAATCATATAGCTAGCTTGAGCTATATGAGACCCAATCTAAAAAAAAACTTATTTTATTTTTGGACAAGAAGGCTGGTAAGGTATACATAGCTCAGGGGTAAAGTACTTGCCTAGTGTGTATGAGGAACTGGCTTCTCTCCCTAGTACTAACAACCAAAAAGAAGTAGTAAGACTCTGCCTGAGTTTTATATTCTTCCCTCTAAGTTTATGTTTGTTAAAAACTGACAGAAAGAACCTGTACAAGAAATATATTGGGCTGGAGAGATGGCTCAGTGGTTAAGAGCACTGACTGCACTTCCAGAGGTCCTGAGTTCAAATCTCAGCAACCACATGGTGGCTCACAACCATCTGTAATGAGATCTGATGCCCTCTTCTGGTGTGCATGAAGACAGCTACAGTGTACTCATATATAATAAATAAATAGATCTTAAAAAAAAAAGAAAAAGAAATATATTAAATTGGGGGCTGTAGAGAGGTACTTGGCAGCTAAAGCACAGTTTGGTTCCTAGCACCCATGTGGAGTGTCTCAGAGCTGCCTGCAGCCCCAGCTCCAGAGGATCTCATGCCTTCTTCTGGCCTCTGTGAGCATCCGTACACACATGGGAGATACACAGACATGAATACACATAACAAAAACAAAACAAAACCCCACAAAACCAAATTGGGGTTAAAAGCATTGAGTGTTCTTCCAGAGGACCTAGGTTTGAATCCCAGCACCCACATGGTGACTCCACCTGTAACTCCAGTTCCAGGGGATATGATGTCCTCTTCTGTTCTACAGGATTTTGCATGCATGTTGGGTACATGAACCCACAAACACATAAACGTAAAAATAAAAAATAATTAATAAAAAAACTGTTAAAAAAAAAACCCAAATTGCCTATCTTTTTGAAACTTGAGAGACGCTGTCAGTTAGGAGTTCCTCTTCCTCTGCCCTAGCCACATCTTCTTTTACCTTTGTCTCTCCTATAATTGCCTCCCTTTTCTTAGATTTCACCTCTGAGTCACCAGCCACAGGTTAGGGTATCCAGAGGCAAGCTGTCTGGAAGAGTAAATTACTCAAGCACTGTTTCCTTGAGTACTAGGTGTTTCTTGCTCGACCGGTTCTGTCCCAGCTTGAAGGCATGTGTCCGTGCTGACTGACATCTATTCAGGTGATCATTCCAGGACCCTGTGTTCCGTCTTTCAATTCAGTGGGTGTAGGTTCATCAGCGCTTCCTCCTGTTGATGCTGTCTCTGTTTTCCAGCTTTTGGATCAATCCTCCTGCCTCAGCCTCTAGAGTGCTGTGATTATAGGTATACACCACCAGCAGCAGAGACAAGCCTTTTACTGGGCCAGATGTAACAGCAGGGAGTAACAGGGGATTTGTGTCTGTTACGGTAGACTTTCATGTAAATGAAGGACTCTGTGCCAGTCACACCAGAGTCCCTCGTCCGAAGGATTTATTTCCACCAATCGTGGCGCAGCTCACAAATGAAAAGCTGTATTTGCACCAGCCCCAGGCCTCCTGCTGGCCTACCAAGGGAGTTGCTGCTTTTCTAGCCTGGGTGAAAATAGCCGCCGGGGTCACTTGGATCCACTGAGACCTGTGAGGCCAGCAGATGTCCAGCACCAGCTGTTTGAAGCTCTTGTGGCTGAGACAGTGCCTGGTGAAGCAGCAAGCAGCCGTGGCTGCTCTGCAGATTCCTCAAGGTAGCTACGGGGAGTTGAGAGCAGCAGGTGCTCATGAGAGGAGCCTTGGTTGGCTGTCCTTCCCTGAAGTCTGGTGGGAATGAGGGATGGGTCTAGCAGCTATCAGTTACAGAGCCGTTTACAAAGGAAGACTGAACATTAAAGGTGCTTTGAATAAATTGAGCATTAACTGAACTTGCTGTACAAGGCTCTCAGTGTTTAACTCTCCCGGAGCATCTCAGGAGATCATCTAGTCATCCTCCAGTTCTAGCTGATGTTTAGACAGTTGTTCCTTCATTCCGTCCTGTTACGAGACAGTTGCGTGTAAATGCCACAGAATGTCTTTGGGAGGTCGTTGGGGAAGCCCTCTCTTTCCATTTCACGGTGCTAGCGATGCATGGCTCTCCCTATCCCTACTCGATGCCGGGGAACTTGGGAGGCAAGCAGTCTCCCAGCTGAGCTGGGCGGCCGGCCCTGGATCACCATTGTCTTTACGCGGCTGTGTGAGCCGGTCAGAGAAGACAGAAGACAGGAGGTCAAAGTCAGTGTTGACTTAGACCCTTACTCTGCTGGGAGGATCTTTTGTTTGTTCAGTAAGGTCTTACTGTGTAGTCCAGTGTAGCCTCAAACCTAATCCTCCTGCCTCAGCCAGCTGAGTCGTGGGACCAGGGGAGTTCGTCACTGTGCCACCTTGACTCCATGACTATTTTCTGACAGGGCTGTAGGTAGACTGCTTGTTTCGTTATGCTGTGATTTAGAGTGGGATAGTTGTCTTAAGCAGAGTATACAGAAAGCTGAACACAAATCTAAACCTGGATATTTTCCTGGAATAAGTGGTTCGGAGCGTGTGTATTCAGCAACTAGGGGTTATTCAGATGCCGTGTGATGCCCTCTCTCTCCGTATGTTACTCAGCATTGTCCTGAGCTCTCCCTGCCCTTCACCAGGCCTCTGTACCCATTTCTGTGACTTGTGTCTGCAATACCATTGGACTGAATGAGTCTTATTTTATGTATGTAGGTATTTTTATCCATTTATTTTATTACAGGTTGTGTATTCCCTTCTAAAGATCATTTACCTGTTTCTTTATTATTGTCTGTTTATGGTGTGCATGCAGATGTCAGAGTGCATACACATCAGAGGGCAACCTTTGAGATTTGTACCACTCTCTGTCTTGTGGGGTCCAGGGATGAAACTTAGGTTTTCAGGTCTGGGTAGCAAGTGCTGCCCCCCTTGAGCCATCTCACATCCAACCCCTGATTTTTGTTTTGTTCTTCTGAAGCAGAGTCTTGCTGGACAGCCTGGCTGGCCTGGTTCTTGCTCTGTGGCTCAGGCTGGACTCAAACTTGAGGCCCTGCTGTCGCCTCATCCTCCCAGTGCTGGGGTCCCGGGCAGCGCCACGCTCTTGAGGCCCCATTTCTCTGATGAGCATCTTTGACTTGCTGTTTCTTTTATCGTTTGTAATAAGATGCCCTTCTGTCTGTGTACTACTAGAAAGTGGAACCAGGCACAAATGGACCGTTGAGACAGTGAGCAAGCATAAAAATGTAAATGGAACCAGGCATGCTGGTACAAGTCTGTAATCCTAGAATGCAGCAGGCCGAGGCAATAACATTGTGAATTCCAGGCCAGTATAGACTCCATAGTAAGATCCTGAGTCTAGAAAAAGGAAGGAAACAAGATAAGCCAGCAGTGAACCCATCATTCAGAACTGAGCAGCAGGGTGACTAGTGACTCAGCCGGAGCCTGGTGAAGCCACCGAGAGAAAAACCTTTGGGGGAATATGAACTGGTTTCCAGTTTGAATGTATACGTCCTGCAGGCTACCAGTCTGAAATGGAGATTTTACATTAGAAGTTGTTTCAGTGGGGCTGAAGAGGTAGCTCACAGGTAACGGCACGGGCTGCTCTTCCAGAGAAGATCCCAGCAACCACTTGGCAGCTCATAACCAGCCATAACTCCAGTTTCAGGGGACCTGTCTTAGCTCCTGTTCTATTTGTAGAGATACCATGGCCAAGGCAACTTATGAAAGAAAGCATTTGACTGGGGGTTGTGTACAGTTTCAGAGGGCCAGTCCATGCTGTCATGGTAGGAAATATGGCAGCAGGCAGGCAGGATTGGCACTGGAGCAGTAGCTTGAGTGCTTAGAGCTTATGTCTGATCCACAGGGACAAGGAAGAGAGAGACTGGGCCTGGTGTGAGGTTTTGAAACCTCAAAGCCCATCACAAGCAACACACCTCCTCCAACAAAGAAAGCCTCACTTCCTAATCCTTCCGCAGGTAGTTCAACAACTAGGGACCAGCCATTCAAATATATATGCCTGGGTCATTCTCATTCAAACCACCAGAGATCGATGCACCCCTCTGCCTTTTGTGGGCACAGGAGCACTGCAGACACGAGCCAGCAAACCACCCATACACATAAAATAAAACATTAGTTAAAAAGTACAACAGGCTGCTTCAAGGTTAGGAGTGTAGCTCAGTTGTTAAGAGTGCTTACACGGCTTTCGAGAGGCTCTGGATTCGACCCACAAGAATGCATAAATCTGGAGTTGTGGCAACCCTGTCTAGGCTTTGCAGGGTAGAGGCTGTTGCTGAGGTCGTTCTTTGCTATGTACTGAGTTCAAGGCTATTCTAGGATGCATGAGAGCCTATCTTTAAACAGAAAGTTGTTTTAAGAGTCTAGTACCAACCTGCTGGTGGTGGCGTACGCCTTTAACCCCAGGACTCAGACTCTGCCGCCCAGAGTCAGGCAGACGTCTGAGAGTCTAGCACCCGTATTTCTAACCATGTAATATTTGTGCATTGCCTTTCCTGTGTATTAACAGTAGAGATCCAGGAACTTGGAAAATATACGTAACAGTAAAAAACTGTCAGCCGTGTCTGATTTCCACATATGTTTGGCTATTAAAAAGGGGGCTGGAAAGATGGCTTAGAAGCCAAGAGCATTGACTGTTCTCTTCCAGAGGACATAGGCAGGCCGCTCACAGCCGCCTGGAACTCCGGCCCCAGGGAATTCAGTGCTGCCTTCTGGCCTCTGTGGTCATGCACACCACTCACAAATACACAAATAGGGCTCAGTGGTTAAGGGCACTGGCTGCTCTTGCAGAAGCTGGTTTCAAGCTGGAGTTCTCTCTCCCTGAGCCCCTTGAGTGCTTTTAGACATGTACTACCATCTGGATGTGTCTCTGTCTTTGACATCTAATGTTGGATATTAGGAGTAGTTTTAATTTTTTTTTTAAAGAATTTCCTTTAATGTGTATGAATATTTTGCCTACATGTAAGTCTATGCTGCCTACATGTAAGTCTATGCACCACAAGTGTGCCTGGTACCTGAAGAGGCTGTACAAGGCATCCTCTAGAATTGGAGTTAGGGATGGACGTGAACCTCTGTGTGGGTGCTAGGAACTGACCTGAAGCAACCAGTGCCCTTAACTGTTGGGCCATCTCTCCAGTCCCAGGAGTGGTTTCCTGAGACAGGCTCAGTCGAACTCAGTCTGTCACCTGAGTGCTGGTGCTGTCGACATGCTCCTCCGTCCTGACTTTAAGGGTCTAATGTATTGAGGCTGGTGCTGATGCTCCAGGCCTCGGCCTCGGCGTGGTATGGTTATTGGCATGTGCTGCCAGGGGCCCCTGGCTGTTTCTGATTTTTTTTTTCTTCAGTGCTGGAGGGCAAACCCAGACTCATCTGCTCTCTGGGTAAGTAAGTACTTGACCACTGAGCTACATCCTACCCTTTTAATTTTTATTTAAATTTATTTTATATGTATGAGTATAAAAAGGTGTTAGATCCCTGGAACTGGAGTTGAAGTTGGTTATGAGCCAGCGTGTGGGTGGGTGGGTGCCGAGATCCAGACCTGGGTGCTGTGCAAGAGCAACAAGTGCTCACGGCTGCCGAGTCGCCGTCTGCAGCAGTCCCAGCCTCGCTTCTCTTCTCTTCTTTCGGTGTGTGTGTGTGTGTGTGTGTGTGTGTGTGTGTGTGTGTGTGTGAGAGAGAGAGAGAGAGAGAGAGAGAGAGAGAGAGAGAGAGAGACTTGAGAGAGAACTCACTGTGTAGCTCAGGTTGGCCTCTAGGTACTCAGATGACAGGTGCTCAGCAGTTTCTGACAGGTCTAAAGTTAGTTTTGTTAAAATATTACAACTTTGAACAAAGCCCAGGTGATGAGGGAGTTGTGGGGGTTCATTGTGAAAGCAGTGCTTACCAAGTTGAAGTGTACAGGCAGGCTAGCATAGCTGTGTGACCTGTCACATGGCATTGCACACAAGCAGGCAGGCACACTGTGAGTTCCAGGCCAGACAAATACTTAAATCAGCCGCATTGTGTGGTCGTTGTGTGGTTGTGGTGATGCATACCTTTAGTCTCAGCACTGAGGAGTCAGAAGCAGGCCAGTCTGTGAGAGCCAGCTCATCCAGTGCATAGTGGTAATCTGCCTCAAACAATAACAACAGAAGAAAAATAGACAAAACCTTAAGTCATTATGGGTTAAATAGATGGTTTTTATTTTTTTGCAATGAATCCCAGCTTTGGGCGCCCAGCAGTCTTCTTGCTTCAGCTTCCAGGTACTGGGTTACAGGCGTGCCCCCAACCTTTCCTTTTTATGAATTACACAGTATAGTGATGCAAAGTCTCTTTAAGTAGTTGAGCGCACAGTCTTGATAGGGCTGGAGAGAGCTCAGGAGCCAAGAGCGTTTGCTGCTCTGCTCGTGTTGGGACCTGGGGTTCTCCTCTAGAATGCCAATTCCAGGGGATCTGGTTGCTCTCTTCGGGACTCTGTCTGCCCTGCATGCATCCATGTGGTGCATTTAAAATGCTTTCGAAACACTCATGCACATAATACAATAAAAATAAATCTTAAAAATAGTTTCAAATATCTGTATTGTTTACTATGTAAAGCATCATCATAAAACAGGATATATATATTTTATTCCTTAAGATGCCTTACTAAATTATATTTTTTTCTTGGTATTTGCTAAAACAAACATTTAACTGACTAGGAAAAAGGGAAGAAAGGTTAATTAAAACCGCTGCTAAATAATTCAGGGTGTTTTAGTGACTTAGCAGATGAAAGCTAGCACTTCCAAAATGTCTATTTGGAAGTCTTCGCACGAAAAGGAAAGCAATTACTTTTCCGTAGGTACGTGTCCCCTTGCTCTCTGTCTGTCTGTCTGCTCTCTTCCACTGTGCTGTCTGCCATTCAGTTGGAGCAGGTTAGTTTTTGTCTGAAGTGGTTTTAATGTTCCTGCAGAAGTTATGCTTAACTGTAATTGCAAACTGTACATTAAGAATTTTAAAAAAAATTTATGTTTGTGGATGTTTTACCTGCATGTATGTCTGGTAACCACTTGCATGCCTGGTGCTGTGGAGGCTAGAAGGCGGCATTGGGTCCCCTGGAGCTCGAGATGCAAACCAATAGTGAGCCACCATATGGGTGCTGGGAATTGAACCTGAGTCTTCTGCGAGAGCAGCAGATGTTCTTGTCTTAGCTAGGGTGTCTATTGCTGTGAAGAGGTACTGTGACAAAGGTAACTCATACAAAGGACAGCATTTGATTGGGACTTCAGGTACAGAGGTTCAGTCCATGGGGGACTGTTGAGTACATCAAGGCAGGAAGCATGACAGGGTCCAGGCAGGCATGGTACTGGAAGAGGAGCTGAGGGTTCTTCTACATCTTGTTCTGAAGGGAAACAGAAGACTGACTGTCTGGCAGGCAGCTAGGAGGAGGGTCTCAAAGACCACACCTCCTGATAGTGCCACTCCCTGGACCAAGCATATTCAAACCACCACATTCCACTCTGTGGCCCCCACAGGCCTGTTCAAACACACGAGTCTATGGGGATTCATACCTAGTCATGGCATAATGCAAAATACATTTAGTCCAACTTCAGAAGTCCCCATAGTCTATAGCAGTCTCAACAATGTTAAAAGTCCAAAGTTCAGAGTCTCTTCTGAGATTCATCCAATCAGTTAACTGTCAAAAAGCAGAGCACATACCTCCAACATCACAGGATGTACATTGCCATTCCAAAATGTCACAGTGAGGAAATACTGGACCAGAGCAAGACCAGAAGTCAGCTGGGCAAACTACAAACTCCATGTCTGATGTCAGAGCGCTCTTCAGATCTCCAGCTCCCTTCATCATATTGACTGCTGTTGGCAGATCAGCATTCACCAGGAGAAAACTTCTTCTTCTTCTTTTTTTTTCCTTCCAAGACAGGGTTTCTCTGTGTAGCCCTGGCTGTCCTGGAACTCACTCTGTAGACCAGGTTGGCCTCGAACTAAGAAATAAATCTGCCTGCCTCTGACTCCCAAGTGCTGGGATTAAAAGTGTGTGCCATCACTGCCTGGCAAAAAACTTCCTTCTCCTGGGCTGCTTCCACTCCCTGTTAGCAGCTTTCCTCAGCAGGTCTCCCACAGCTCTGGCATCTCTAACATCTTGGGGTCTCCAAAGCACCTTAGACCTTACAGCTTCTTGTTCCAATGTCTGGGATCCACACTTGCTCTCTGGGCTCCTCCAATAGGCTTGGGTCACTTCTCCAGCTCTGCCCTCTGTAGCACTCTAGGCTCTGGTTGACTCCACTCCACTGTTGTTCTACATAGTCCTGGCTGTTCTGGAACTTGCTGAGTAGGCCAGTCTGGCCTCAAGCTCACAGAGATCTGCCTACAGGATTCGGCATGAGCCACCACACTTAGCTTGTTGTTATTTTCAAATTAAAAAAAAATCTTAAGTTTGGTTTACTAGAAAGACACCAGTGTGTGTTTCCTTGCTTAGTGGCCAGTTAATGATTGGTTAACGATTGTGCTTACCTTACCTGCAGGGGTGTCTGCCTCTCTCTCTCTCTCTCTCTCTCTCTCTCTCTCTCTCTCTCTCTCTCTCTCTCTCTCTCTGTGTGTGTGTGTGTGTGTGTGTGTGTGTGTGTGTGTGTGTGTGTTGGGAGTATCTTCTAAACTGAGACTCTTTCAGAGTATGGTTTAATGTATTCTTCATGAGGGTCAGCCAGAGACATTTAGGAGGTTTTGACTCTGACATCGTTATCTTGAATCTGTGGAACACTTCAAGGTTCTCTAGTTTTATTTCCAGATTTCCCCTTTAAATTTCTGTCTAATCTCCTTGTCTGTTATTTGTGTCAACTATGACAGTAACTTTAGGCTGAGTCCTTGCTTGTTACCAAGGACGCCGTTTATTACAGACAGACACTAGGGTGAGGGAGGACTCCCAGACCTCTGTAACCTTTGACACTGGAGCACGATGTCATTTGTGTATGAAGGCGTCCAGGGTTCCCACAGGCACAGGGTGGTTCGTGTGTGCTTGTTTTATATGATGCAATAAAGAAGTTTCCAAGAGATGCTGGGTCAGTGGCTTAGTGGTTAAGAGCACTGACTAATCTTCCAGAGGATCAAAATTCAGTTCCCAGCGCCCACAAGAAGGCTCAGGCCTGCAGTCCTCTGTGACTCCAGATCCAGGAGCTCTGACACCCTCTCTGGACTTGGTGCTGTATGCGCATGGTACACAGACATACATGCAGCTAATCAATCACCCATACATATTGGATGGATGGATGAATGAATGAATGAATGAATGAAGTTCGTAGGAGTAACTTCCATGGTTTTCTCTTGTTAATAGGCATGTTGTGTTGTATAATATATTGTGAGCATTCTTGACATACACTGAGCTATCAATTGTATTTTTATTTTAGTTTTA
Organism: Grammomys surdaster; assembly: GCF_004785775.1. Classification (NCBI taxonomy): domain Eukaryota; kingdom Metazoa; phylum Chordata; class Mammalia; order Rodentia; family Muridae; genus Grammomys; species Grammomys surdaster. The sequence goes on along the minus strand of NW_021620574.1, from coordinate 1,160,780 downwards.
TGTATTGGTATTTTGTCTGCATGCATATGCATATTCCTTGGAACTAGCCTTGCAGACAGTTGTGAGCCGCCATGTAGGTGCTGGGAATTGAACTTGGGTCCTCTAGAGGAGCAGCCGGGGCTCCCAACCACTGAGCCACTTCTTCAGTCCCTTTATTGTATTTTTTCATAGAGTTATTTCTGATGAATTCGAAGAAATTTGAAGAAATAAAAATAAATTCCTCCCCCCACCCATTCTTGGAGACAGGGTTTCTTTGTACAGTCCTGGCTGTCCTGGAACTTGATCTGTAGACCGTAGAGTAGGCTGGCCTCGAACTCAGGGATTCATTTGCTTCTGAGCGCTGGGATTAAAGGTGTGCACCACCACTACCCAACATAAATATATCTCAAAATAAAAATGAAAATGTACATTTAAAATATATTAAAGTATAATTATGTCATTTCTTACCCCGCCTAACCTCTTCCATGTTCTGCCCCCTCCTATCTCAAAGTTGTGGCCTCTTTCTCCTTAATTATTCTTACATGTACGTATGTCATAAATATCCACGTGCTGTATGTATGTCATAAATATCCAC
>NW_021620574.1:1134035-1160196 GCF_004785775.1 Grammomys surdaster | reverse complement strand
GTCATAAATATCCACGTGCTGTATGTATGTCATAAATATCCACGTGCAGTCTGCTGAGTCCGTTGGGTATTGCTTTTCTGTGTGTGGTTTTCAGGGCTGAGCCCTGGCATTGGGCAGCCATTTGGGGGCTTCTCTCTGGGGAGACTAATTCTCCTTCTCAGCAGTTACTGCCTGTGTTTCCTCATCTAAGGATGAGAGACCTGGAGGGAGTCCCCTCATCCATGGCCTGCCAGCTTGTGTTGTCATTGTCAGGTCTTGTTTGGACAGCTGTATTTATAGTTGAGTACCATGGGTGTAGCTTCCTTGTCATGCCTAGACACAGTCTTCTGGTCCTCTGTCTCTTGCAGTCCTCCCCCCATCTTTCTCAGTGTTCCCCAAGCCTTAAGTATAGCCGCTGTGTTTAGATGCTTCGACGTGGGCCCCAGGCGAGCATTTCTCAGCCTGGGCTGGGTGCCATGGGTGAGCAGCTCTCTGCATTTTGGTCACTTGTGGTTTCCTGTAAGCGTCTCCATCTGCTGCAGAAGATGCTTTGTCAAGGGATTAGCTCTATACTTAAAGCGCTGTGCCATGCGGACAGGCTGAAGTGCCAGAGATCCGAGTCCCAAAGAGAAGGAAAGGGGCCAGGAGAAGACGAATACTTTTCAACTAACATGATCAGATTCTAAGATTAAGTTTGCTTCAGGAGATGGTGCTTTTTATTAGCTGAAGCTAGTTTCGTAGAAATTCAAATCCCACGAGTGATACTTGTTACTATAATAGTAAATATGTTTGTGTTTTTCCTTCTAGAGTCTCCCTGGGGAAAGACATGACTGTTTGCAATGATACATCCTGACAAGAAGTTGATACCAGAGAAGGAAAAGAAGTTGACAGCTAGTGAACAGAACCTAAACAACCAGGATTTTGTATTTGTTACTTCCAACTGTAGACTTCTGTTGCCACTTTTAAATTAGCAGGATTCCCAGAACTTGGACGAAGATCATTTCTTCTGGTTTTTTGTTTGTTTTCTCTCTTTTTTTTCTTTTTCTTTTTTTAAAATTTGATCGTGAGAAAGCTGCAATGTCTAGGAAACAAAGCCAGAAAGGTAAGATCACATACGTACATAATTTGTAGATAACTGTTGCCTAAGTCTGGGGATGTGTGTAGCTTAGTGGTGGACGCTTGCCTTGTGTGCATTGGGCCCTGGGTTTTAGTCTCGAGCTTTGTGTAAACAAGCAAGCCCAGAGCATAGAGACAGGGACTAAAGCTCAGGCTTGCGGACCCGCGTGAGGTGTGGATTTGATCAGAGCATAGCTATGAAGCGCTGATCCTCAGATAGGTCTGTGGTTTGAAACTATTCGCTTAGTAACATGTCCTGAACGACAGTGCAAGTATTATATCAGGTGTTAGTTCTGCATATAAGTTGAAAATTGATCCCCTTATTAGAAATTGCTTTCCTACTCAAGACAGATCTGTCCAGTTGTAATCAGTTTGTTAGAGGGCGAGATGTGACTTGCTGCTGTTTTTGTACAGTGGCTATACCTTAGTGAGGTGTGATGGGAGATGCTTCCTGTCTTGTGTTTCCTATTCCCAGGGGAAGGAAATGGCGTGAGAGGGAGAGCTTCCAGGCTTCTTTCTTCCTTAGCTTTCCTTCCAGGTTTGCCATCCTGGTAAAATGGAAGACACAGGCAGGAAGTATGATGACAGGTTACGCTGAGGGAAGCAAAACAGGCTGTACTTCTCCAGTGTGGAGAGCTGCCACACAGGGCTGCTGTGCGCTCATTTCAGGAGTGGCCGGAGGTGTCTTGACTTTCTTTTCTTGTTCATTTTAATTTTCAGTGTAATGTTCTTTAATTCGAAACAACTCCATGGATTGAGGTCTTCACATATTAAATATGCTTTTAATTTCGATTTGACAGTTCAAAACTTCATAAGAAAACAGTGTGCAGAGCTGCTCATAGTTTGGGAATCTGTATTTCCCTCATATGACAGATTTTCATAAGAAAACACAGGCTGTAAGGAATGGTTAGATCACTAAACACGTTCAAGTGGAATGACGTATAAACTGGAAAAGATTCTATAATTTTTCCTTTTAGTCAACAACATGATTGATCTCCCTGCAGTTACGCTTGAAGAGTCAAGCTTGAGTTTCCTCCTGCAAATGAGAGCCGCAGTAAGGGAAGGGAATGCAGCACTTGGGAGTCAGTGGTTCGATGTGACAAGAGGAGCCTTCTTATTTATTTGTGTGTGAGCACGCGTGCTTGCTTGTTTGTGCGGTGTGTGTGCGCGCGCGCGTGTATAGGCGTCCATGGAGGCCAGAAGCCTGTCAGACTGGGTGCCGGGAACCAAACCTGCTCTGTAAGAGCAGCCAGGGGAGACTTTTACAAAATTATCTCTTTCATATTTCAGATTATAATATAATTATGTTACTTCCCCCTCCCTTTCCCCTCCTTGTTCTCTTTCAAACCGATGGCCTCTTTTTCAGTATAAGGTGCTTTAGGAAGGCTACCGGAGCGACTGCAGTGCTGTTATTCAGAGCTAGAGATCATACCAAGTGGCATTTTGTCATCTAAATTTACCATCTCTGATTTGTTCCCTTTCCAAGCATGTAAGGACACACAAGCACACACACACACACACACACACACACACACACACACGAGACTAAGGACAACAACCCTCAGGTTTGTTCCTCCTTAGGCCCTGTCCCTGTGGTTTTTGAAACAAGGCCTCTCTGTAGCCTGGGGCTTGCCAATTAAACTAGGCTGGCCAGCCAGCAAGCTTGCAGTAGTCAGCCCGCCTCTCAGTCCCCAGCACATGCCACCAAGCCCAGCTTTGGTTTTGGACATTAAACCAGGGCCTCATCCCTGTACAGCAAGTGCGTTAAGTATGGAGTGAGCGATCTCCTCAACCCATATTTTCTTTATTTTTCTAAATGTCCTTTTTTCCCTTAATACAATAGTCCTTTTCTTCATTATTAAGTACTATTAGTAGAATAAAAGATTGTCACTCTGATGCTAAAATTGATAGTAACAGTTCTGTAATAGCTGGCTAGCTTGCTTGCTTTCCCTCCCTCCTTCCCCTCCTCTCTTTCTTTCTTTCTCTTCTTCTTTCTCTTGTGAAGCTTTCTCTGTGTCACCCTGGTCTGCCTCTGCCTCACCAGTGGACTAAAGCTGCGTGCTGCCCCACTTGGTGCCAGCAGCTTTCTCCCTCGCACTCATATTTCCAGTGGAGCCCAAGCCCCTGCAGGTTCTGATGGTTCATGTGAGGAAGCGGCTCCATTTATAATTCTAGAACAGCTCTCCAAGCTGGTATGGAAATGGCAGGTCTAAGACTTGTTGATAAGGAAACAGCTAAGATACAGCCTTACTTGACACCGTATTTATTTCTGACAACTTGCTTGGCCCACCTTTTCTGAGCTACCATGTAGGTCACCTCTCTGCTTTGCTCTTCATCCATACATAGTTGTTCCCTCCTCCCTTCCCTTCCTTTTCGCCTTCTACCTGAGCCTCCTTCCTTTCCTCCTTTCCTTCCTTTCTTCGTTCCTGTCCTTCCTCCCTCTCTCCTTACCTCCCTTCTTCTCTCCTTTTTTCTTTTCTTCCTTTCATCTATCTTGTAATCCAGTGCTAGGGAGACAGAGACAGATGGGTTTCTGGTACTCACTTGCCTGCCAGCCTTGTCTAGGTACACGCCTCGGGCCAGAGAGAGACAGACGCTGAGAAGTGGTTACTGTGACTGTCAGTGCTGTGGATGTCCAGTTCATACAGTAACCACTTCTACAAGAGACAGACGCTGAGAAGTGGTTACTGTGACTGTCAGTGCTGCAATGTCCAGTTCATACAGTAACCACTTCTACAAGAGTTCACATTTGGTCAGACGTTTCTTTTCAGTTTACTTTTTAAGGAAGTTTTATGTTTGCTCACTTACTTTGTATGTGCATGTATCTGTGTAGGGACATGCTTGGCTTTGTGTGGAGCTCAGAGGAAAACTTGGAGGAGTCCATTTTCTCCTTCCACCATTTGAGTCCCAGGGATCCAACTCAGACCGTCGGGCTTGGCGGTGAGGCCTTCGCCTGCTGATCCATTGTGTGGGCTCTTGAGTTTACTTTTTAATTCTCTAGGTACCCCTGACTGTCCTGGAACTCTCTCTGTAGAGCAGGCTGGCCTCAAACTCACAGAGATCACCTGCCTCTTCCTCCTAAGTGCAGGGATTAAAGGAGTGCACCACCATGCCTGGCTTACTTTTTAATTTTGAAAAGAGAGTTGGATAAAAGAAGAGAGATGGCTAAGGGTAGTGTGATAGTGACACTTCCAGGTTATCTGGGCTTCCAGACTTCCTCATCTCCAACTTTACCTGCATTTACCTGCATTTAATTGGGTATTACCTTTTCTTGCATATTGTTCCTGATCTTGCTTTCTGTCTGTGTAAGGAATATCTATGAGTTATAGCAAGAATGCACAGGAAGCTGATGGGCACAGCACTGTTGGAGTAATGGAGCTCGGCGAAGTAGTGTCAGGTGAACCACAGCCAGTACACCGTACAACTCGGAACGCTGACTCCCTGGCTGCTGCACCAGGACTCAGTGTGTTACTTTAGGCAGGGATAGTACTGTAACTGGTTTTCTCATTCTATTTCATCAATGAAAAATTGAACAAGCCCCAGGCTGGGAGTATTACTCAGTGGTAGAGCTTTTGCCTTGCACGCAGGAAGCCTTGGGTTTGATGCCCAGTACTGCAAACAATGAGGAGGAATTCTCAGATTATAATCCCATTTTTCACCTCACTTTGTCAGAGGAATACTTTGTCGTCATTTATACAGTGGGAAATGGTGTAATCAGTCTAAATAAAAGATTCAAATTTAGCAGCTCCCTGAGAATCTCTAGACACATTCCACACTTGAGTCGAGTCTTTTTTTTTTTAAGATTTATTTATTTATTTTATTTATGAGTACACTGTCGATGTCTTCAGACACACCAGAATAGGGCATTCAATCTCATTACGGATGGTTGTGAGCCACCATGTGGTTGCTGGGATTTGAGCTCAGGACCTCTGGAAGAGGAGTCAGTGCTCTTAACCACTGAGCCATCTCTCCAGGCCCCGAGTCGAATCTTCTTTACACTTAAGTTTGCTATAAGCAGTCTAGAGTGGAGGTTGGGCAGGTCTTCTGATGAAGAGAAAAAATCTGTTAATAAAAGTCCCTTCAGCACTTCACAGCGCCTTTGTGTATTCATGCTACCTTTGGACTTCTCAGGGCAGGCTCCAAGCCTGTGGTGGGTTTCTCTATTCCAGAAGTGGTGTTCTGGGAGTCTATTGCATGGATGATGATGATGATGATGATTTACTTACCTACTTTGAGACAGGGTCTCCCTTTGTAACCCTGGCTGGACTGGGACTTACTGTATGGACCTTGAACTCACAGATCCGCCTGCCTCTGCCTCCTGACTGCTGGGATTAAAGATGTGCGCCACCTTGCCTAGGCAGTGCGTGTTTTCAATTGTGCAGTGTAATAAGCTCATAACTAGTTGCTTACATATTAAGATGGTATATATTTTATTGATCTGGTTTCAGTTCTTTTGTGTTTATACCCAGCAGTGGGGTTACCGAATCATACAGTAGTTGTGTTTAACCTTTGATGGAGCCACCGTTTGGTTTACAGGAGACACTGTCCCTCATGTCACAGGCGCCATGCACCAAACTTACAGTCACCCCAGCTCTGGGCCGGGTTTGTTTTCTGGGGTTTCTTTTGCCGTTATGTCATCATTAGGCCTAAAACAACTTTACCTGATTCCTTTCCTTTCCTCCTCTCTCCTCCCCTCCTCACTTCTCCTCTTCCTTTTCTTTCTTTCCCCTTCTTCTTTCTCTTCTTCTTCTCTTCTCCCCTCCCCTCCTCTTCCCTCTCTTCCTGCCTCAGCCTTCCAGGTGCTGAGGTTATAAGCCAGACACCATTTCCTGACCCTCTGTCTGCTTTATGAAGCTCACAAAACAAGAATTAAAACTTAGTGTTTATATGTGGAGTGGGCGGGTGGAGAGGTGGTGCACACCTTTAGTTCCGGCACTTGGAAGGCAGAAGCAGTCGGATCTTTGAGTTAGAGGCCAGCCTGGTCTACAGTGAGTTCCAGGACAGCCAGGGCTTCACAGAGAAACACTGTATCAAAAAAAACAACCCCCCCCAAAAAAAAATTTGGTGTTTATAAAGATGTCAGTAGAAATTTAAGTGACATACTGTTTTCTGACGGTCTTAAACAGGTATTAATTGAAGTAACTAAGAATTTTAAGCTGATTCCTAATAGTCTTAAATGAGTGAAAATAAGAAAGTGCTTTAAGACATGGGTAGCTTTTACCAAAGAGGGTGGGGTTGAAGTTAGAAATTCTTCATCTTGTTTGAATCTTGCCTAAGAATAATTTAGCACATATCTTCTGAAGAACTGCAGGTAGATCATAATTCAAGGCAGTGTACCATATAGACCATGACATGTTTCAAGGCACAGGCCAAGAAGATTTTGTACTTTTCCACCACCTGGACCCTCTTACCCCCTCCCCTTGTAAAACATGCTATAAAAAAAAAGCATTTCATGTTCAAAAAAAAAAAAAAGAAATTAAAAAAAATTTTTTTGAAAAAAAAAGAAGAATAATTTAGCACAATTTCATTCTTTAAAAATGTATCTCTGAAGTCTTATGACTGGTCAGAGTACCGAGTATAAGTGACTGTTGAGTGTTCAGCAGTAAAGGGGATATTTATATCACTTCCTCCAAAGCCCAAGGCATAAGGACAGAAGTAGTATGGACTTCTGGGCACAGCCTGCCTGCTACACTTTTGACCTCATGACAGCTGTGATCACTTTTACAAAATGTACCCAGGATTGAGCCTGCTGTGCTGTCATGGAAGACGGAGGGGCTCATGGACCCTCATCCCTCCCTGAGGATGTGTAGTTAATAGTTGATGAGAAAGGAAGATGCTTTCTTTAGTGGTGTAGTCACAAAAGGGGTAGTGGCCGGAGAGACGGCTCAGGGTTAAGAGCAGGGATGGTTCTTGATCATTAGGTGGGAGGTAGCTCAGTAAAGTGCTTGCAGTGCACACATGAGGACTGGAGTCCATCTTGAGCTCAGGCCCACACTGTAAAACCCAGCACTTGAGAGGTAGGGGCAGGGGCTATGCCTTAACCATAAGCATGCTCTTACCACAGCTAAAAAGAAAACGAATTCCAACTTAACTTTTGTGTGGGGGTGCAGATGGCTGTGTGTTGACATGGTTGTGGACCCAGAGTCCAGGCTTGGGTATCGTTCCTCAGGAGCCATCCACTTTGGTTATTGAGACAGGATCTTTCATTGGCCTGGAGCTCACTGACTAGGCTAAGCTGGTGACCAGCAAGCTCCAGGGATCTGCCTGTCTCTGCCTCCCCCAGACTGGGATTACAAACACAGACATGTCTGGCTTTTTGAAAATGAGTTCTGGGATTGGAGAGCTGGCTCAGTGGTTAACAGGGTTGGCTGCTTATTCAGAGGACCCAGGTTCAGTTGCCAGCACCACACGGCAGCTCATAACCATTCATAACTCTAGTTGCAGGGGATCCAACATACTTTTCTGGCTTCCACAAGCATTGAGCTATCTCCCTAGTCTCCTAACTCTTTAGGCCTTGGGAGGTATTTGGAATTAAGGTAGAATTTAAGCTCTAGCTCTAAATGAAACTTTAACTGAAATACATACGTTTGTAATAATAGCAAAAGAATTTGGAATATACTATCACATTTCAATGTTTTTTATACTCCCTTTGTCAGAATTTCCCGTATCACTTGCTTAGCTGAGATTTTAATTTGCAAACTACTCCCAAGTGAATTTTAGCAATCAGTAATGCTGAAACCATCTGGGAGGGATCTTAGGCCTTAGTCTAGACCGTTGAGGCACAGCGTACATTTTGGCATAAGAGTCCGCAGAAGGTAACCATGCACATCAGAATTTGAGAAGCACTTTAACCTTTCTGGGATTGCCTCGCATAGAATTGAAGCATTCAGTGCTGAGGCATTGGTGCAGCAATTGATGTAATTCAGTGCCAGAGCTCTTGCCTACCTGATGTAAGTCAGTAGCCAGCATCTTACACATACACACACACACACACACACACACACACACTCGCACGCGCACTGTGGTGATTTACTGATTATATACTCACAGTTGAGTAAAAAACTTGAAAAAAAAGGAATAACTCATTGGAGGTTTGGTTTTGTTTACCTTGCTGATTGAGTTTCATTTACTGAATACAAACTTGGACATAGTACTGGTAATACAAACTTGGACATAGTACTGGTAATACAAACTTGGATATAGTGTTGGTAACACAAACTTGGATATGGTGTTGGTAACACAAACTTGGGTATAGTGTTGGTAACACAAACTTGAGTATAGTATTGGTAACACAAACTTGGATACATTGCTTCATCACACCTGCAATCTGGGAGCATCAGTCAGTGAATTCATGAAATTCAGAGTCTTAAGAGTACGTATGTGGCAGGCAGTCTAGGAGACAAATTACTTGCATTTGTTGTGAATTGATTGTTATTAGAGATGCCCCACATCTCTCAGAACCTCACAGGCTTATCACATTTTGGGGGGCTTACAACTTAAGGTAGGATAACTAAGAAAGAGATGAAGGATTATAGAATACTCTTTTTTTTTTTTAAATATTTATTTATTTATTTTATTTATGAGTACACTGTCGCTGTCTTCAGACACACCAGAAGAGGGCATCAAATCTCATTACGGATGGTTGTGAGCCACCATGTGGTTGCTTGGATTTGAACTCAGGACCTCTGGAAGAGCAGTCAGTGCTCTTAACCGCTGAGCCATCTCTCCAGCCCTAGAATACTCTTAATATGCTTGGCATAGTGCTACTTTCCTCAAAATATACTTTAAAATATAAACAGTTGAAAGCACTTGCTGCTCTTGCAAAGGACCTAAGTTGGTTCCAGTACCTACATGGTGGTTGGCGACCATCCAAGACTCCAGTTCTAGGGCATTCACTGTTCTTCTGTCCATTGCAGGATCAAGGCACACAAGGTGCAAATACATACATGCAGGCAAGCACTTATACACATAAAAATACTTTTTTTTGGAGACAAGGTCTCACTGTATAGCTCTGGCTATCCTGGAACTCACCATGTAGAGCAGGATGACCTTGAGCTCACAGAGATCCACCTGCCTCTGCTTCCTGAGTGCTGAGACTAAAGGTGTGTGTCACCATACCTGATGAAAATAAATAAAAATTTTTTAAAAAATTTTATTTTATGACTAACTCAAAATATGGTTATATATGAGCTATCTATGTAGTAGAAACTTCCAAGTAGTTTCTAAATCGTTAGTAATTATATGAGGAAAATAGTCATGGATTAATAGAATGTATAGGTTATATCAGGGTTGAATATGTTTTCCTTTTATATTCTTTCAGATTCATCAGGATTCATTTTTGATTTGCAGTCCAATACTGTACTGGCCCAGGGAGGAACCTTTGAGAACATGAAGGAGAAGGTAAGGTAATACTATGGATGTGTGAATATTATAGGAAAATTGATTAATATAAGTAGTGACTATCACAAATGCATTCTAAAAATGAAATTTGCTGGGCATAGTGGCATGCACCTTTCTTTTCAGTATTCGGAGGCCGAGGCTGATGGATCTCTGAAACCAGCGATCCGTTCTACATATCAAGTTCCAGGCCAACCAGGCCATCACTGTGAGACCTGACTAGAAAGAAAAGGGAGGGGCTCGGGGAGAAGGAAATGGAATCCTAGGAACAAATGAGAATGCCACTGTATAGTCAAGATGACTACCACCGTGTCTCTGAGGGAGCAGTTTATCAAAACGTGCAGGAATGCTTTTCTGGTTTTTTTCCTTTTTTTTTTTTTTTTTTTTTTTTGTTTTTTTGAGACAGGGTTTCTCTGTGTAGCCCTGGCTGTCCTGGAACTCACTCTGTAGACCAGGCTGGCCTCGAACTCAGAAATCCACCTGCCTCTACCTCCCAAGTGCTGGGATTAAAGGCGTGGGCCACCACCGCCCAGCAGGAATGCTTTTCTTTGGATATGTCCATATATGCTTATTCTAAATTCTTTAAGACATTCGGTATTAATGCTATTACTAATATTTATATGACTGAGAATGCATCTCTTCTTTGTCTCTTTATTTTTTGTTTTATTTATCTCTGTGTAGTCCTGGCTGCCCTGGAACTTTCTGTGTAGAGCAGGCTGGCTCCCAACTTATAGAAATACAGACTGCATCTGCCTCCTGAGTGCTGGAACTGAAGGCATGTGCCACCATACCTACCTGACTCAGACCAAAATTTTAATGTTTTTTAATTAGCAGATACTAGTTATATATGATAATGGACTTAGCTATAAAGGTTAAGAGAATAATTCATGTCTAAAATTCTATAACAATGTTGTATTTGAATTGAAGATGTCAGTGTGCGAGCTCATGATGTAACAGGATAATTGTAAGCTGCAGCCACTGAAAGGAAAAGGAACCATAACTTCCGGTGGCAGTAAGTTCACCACTGAAAGGACAAGGAGCCGTGACTTCCGGTGACAGTAAGCTCACGTAGCTCCTGGATCTTCAGTTCTACCATTTTCTCCCAAAACCACTCTCAGCACTTCCTTAAGATATAATTAATTCTACATTGCACAGTAAGACAAATACAATTGAAAAGGAAGAAAATACAATTATCTACACAGACAAATCCATGAAAACAACAAATGATTAGGACAAACAAGAGTATTAAAAAAAACCAAAGCTCACTGAAATTGCTAGCCATAGAACAGATACATAATAATAAAATATTTGGGGCTGGAGAGAGAGCTCAGTCCTTTACCTTTTATGTATTTATTTTATGTATATGAGTGTTTTCCTGCGTGGACACGTGTGTGTGCCTGACACAAGTCAAGTCAGAAGAGAACATCATATAAACAGAAAGCTGGGTGTCGCAGTGTATGCTTGTAATCCTAGCGCTGGCGTCCGCATACGTGACCCCTGGATTTGCCAGCCAGCCAGCCAGCCCAGGGCAGTCAGAAAGCCTGTCTCAAAACTATGATGGACACCTGAGATTATCCTCTGGCCTCCACACACGTGTCTTCTCATGTACCTGCATACACATGTACATGTGAATATTCAGTTGTTATAAACTACGTGCATTTATTTATTTCATGTGGATGGGTGTTTGCGTGCATGCATGTATGTCTGTGTCGCATGTGCTTGCAGTGTCCGCAGAGGCCGGATCCCTTGGAACTAGAGTTACAGGCCAACGTTAGCCTGTGGGCCCGGCCATGTGGGCGCTGGGTTCTCTGGAAGAGCAACCAGTGCTCTTAACCACTAAGCCATCTCTCCAACCCCTGTAAACTATATATTTTTTTCATTTCAAAAAATATAATGTCTAACAACATTGCGTATCTGCCAGGCGTGATGGCACATGCCTTTAGTCACAGCACTCAGGAGGCAGAGGCAGGGAACATCTGTGAGTTTGAGGAGCAAGTTTTAGGCCAGCCAGGGCTATATAGTGAGACGCAAACAAACATAAGGCAGTTGGGCATGCCCGTTTCACAGTGGCATGGGATCATCAGCGAGCACTCATGTAGGCTCTGTGCTGTTCTGAATTCTGGTAGTTCCACAGATGACCTGATTTCACGTTGATCTAGGCACTAAGGATTCAGCAATAGGCAAGCAAACTAGTGGTCGAGAATTGGCGCTCCAAGCCAGTGCTGGCTTTGCATGAACGGGACCCTGGGTTTTACCTCTAGCACTGCAAAACAAAAATGTCTAATTATCTACCAAGAGGAGAGTGGGTTAGTGTATTGTACAACAGGAGCGCCATGTACAGTGTGTGTTAACTATATGAGTAACATGTACAGTGTATGTTAAAACATGAGGAGCAGATGTATGTTAACTATGTGGATGACATGTATAGTGTATGTTAAACTATATGAGGAACAGATGCATGTTAGCTATAGGAATCACGTGCAAACCAACGTGAAGAAATGCTCTGTGACAACATTGAATGTTAGCATGCGTGATGAATAGTAATGTTTATATAATATAAAATATATATTGCCTGTGGAGATACACATACATCATGAAAATGCAAATATATTGAAATTAAATCAAATTCTGAGGAGAGGTTTCTGGAGAGAGAAATGGGGTTTAAATAGACGTTCGTTGGGCTTCGTTTGAGTTGTTTTATCAAGCTGGGCTCTCACTAGTTGTCCATTATGTCCTGTGCACCTAAAATAGCTTATAATGATTCAGATGCTGTCTATGAGTTATCTCAGAGTTTTCACACAACTGAATGACAGAGAAAGACAGATTTGAACAGTGCTGTGTAGGAATCTCAGCTGCTGGGCTGGAGGAAGAGCTCAGTAGGTAAGGGCGGTTGTTGTGTGCATGAGGACTTGACCTCACATCCACAGAACCTACAGACAGACAGACCTGATATTCCTGTGACCCCAGCAGTGTGTGACAGGCAGAGACAGGAGATCATTGCAGCCTGAGGAAACTTACCGAGCAGAACAGTGTCCTCTGGCCGCTAGTGCATGAGTGCTTACCTACATACGGGCATTCATAAGTACCACACTTGCATAGTCATATTACGACAGACATTTAAAAATCTGAGCTGTTAGGGTTAATGGTTCATTACATTTCTGCTTTCCCTATAGTGTAATGACGACCCACTGATGCTAACTTAATAACTGGTACCTAAATTAAGCCTGTCTCTGTCTGTCTGTCTGTCTGTCTGTCTGTCTCTCTCTCTCTCGACTAGTTTTCTATGTAGCACTGGCTGTTCTGGAACTCTCTCTCTGTAGACCAGGCTGGCCTCAAACTCACAGAGATCCTTCTGCCTCTGCCTCCCAAGTGCTGGGATTAAAGTACTGGGCTACAGTACCCAACACTTTCAAAATTTAAAAATATAAAAATAAAAATTATTATTTGTGTGTGAGAGAGACAGACAGACACACACACACAGAGGGCAGGGGGAGAGGAAAGAAAGAGGGAGAGAGAACACAGATATGTACCAGGTAGCTTGTCTGGAGGTCAGAAGGCAACTTGGAGAGTCAGTTTCTCGTTCACCATGGACTCTGGAGATTGACCTCAGGTTCCCACACTATTGTGAATGCTTTTATTCACTGATCGTTTCTCAATTGGTCCCTTTTATTCCTATAAATGCTCTGTGTTTTAAATTTCAAAATTAAGTTTTCATGTGGTGTTACTATTTTTATGCTTACTGTTCTTGGCGTGACGGTTGCGTGTTCTTCCTGACGTGAAGCAGTAACTTTATTGCTGAACTGCACTGGCACCATTATTCTCCCTGATGCACTCTGCTGCCCAGTGACCTGCGTGTGCCCTCTCTTGCAGATCAACGCCGTGCGTGCGATCGTTCCCAATAAGAGCAACAATGAGATCATCCTGGTTCTGCAGCACTTTGACAACTGTGTGGACAAAACAGTGCAAGCATTCATGGAAGGTAACGCTGGCTCAAGTGTAGACTTTGCAACCTGTCTCACGACAGCGCTTCATACTGTGATCTTTTGTTAACGTAGGTGCCCCTTTCATTCCCAAGCTGTGGAAAAACTGGAGGAGACCAGCTAAGAAACCTCCTGTAGTGTTAGATATGTTCTCCTCCTCCCCACAGAGAGGCTGCTGCTGGCGGGCTGTGGGGTTGGACAGCATTGGATAAGTAATTTAAGAGACACTGCAGAGGAGCCGGCGGCGGCCCAGGAGCACACGAGCAATCCAAGACCCAGCACTGACTTCTAAACTCCACTGTGGTTTAGTTTGGTTCTGACAGCGACTCAGATGTATGAGTTCAGTTTCCTTATGTTTCTGTATGTTAGAGAAAAATGACAGCCGTATCCAACTCCGTAGATTTATAGAGTTAATAAATGTTTGTTAAAATCCTTTCCATATAACTTGTTTGAAAAAATTTTACTTGAAACTGCTTCGCCTTTGAACAGAGTGGTCAGGACTCCTGGATGCATTTTCCTGAATTTGCGAGTATAGAGTGAGCAGGTTCAAATGCTGTACTTTTTTTTTCTGTAGTCATGTTTTCTTCATAATTTTAGGGTTTGAGTCTAGTGTAGGTGCAGCTTTTCCCAGATACCACAGTCAGGATGGTATACTTGGGTAAAGACAGTCACCTTTATATTCAGACCAAGATTATGGATAAAGAGTCGTGAATGCCCGAAGGAGTTGTCAGTAGACTCTACAGCAGAAGCATTGACTGCCTCAGCCCAGCGTGTAGCAGTGATGCAACGCTCTGATTCCTTCTTGACCTTGTGTGGCAGAAGAGCAAATCTCCGTTTGATTTATTTTTCAGGTAGTGCCAGTGAAGTACTCAAAGAATGGATTGTAACTGGCAAAAAAAAGGTAAGGTTGAATTACATGTAAGAACGTGATATTTATATTGCTTTTAATTAGACTCTAGGCAAGATGGCCTAACAGGTAAGGTTAGCATACTGCTCTTCCAGAGGACCTGGGTGCAGTCCCCAGCACCCACATGTAAGCTTGCCATCTGCACATCCAGTTCCAAGGATGTAGACCTCTTTCACCTGCAGACATTAGGTGTATGCGTGGTGCACAGACATACGTGAGGGCAGGGCACTCCACTTGCTTTCTAAAAAGAAGAAGGGCTTTAAAGAATGTTTTCTAATACTAAAGAGCGTGTCCGGAGGTTCCAGCAGAGGAGCATAGGGACACACAGCAGTGAGGGCGGCGTGGGCCCTGCCTAGCCAGTCATGTCAGCCAACCTGCCCTGTTGATGAGTGGGGTGTCGTGCCACAGCCCTCTCGCCCGTACCTCCTAAATGTTTGAAAGAGAATGTTACATATGTCTTCTGTTTTCCATCTCAAAAATGCCAGTTTTGATGTTGAGGTTTCACAGAGTATTAGACAATGGGCTAGCTTCCTGTGCTTGAAGTCAGAACAGTTACGTTGCTGGTGCAGTCGCCGCAGTGCTCTACACAAGAGTAGACACAAATGAGCATGGCGGAGAAAGCAGCTTCTCCAGACTGGTATTCAGCAGGATTTGTTTCCTAGATTAGCTAAAACAGTTTAGATTTGCAGACCAGGTAGCCTTGGTATAGATAGTCTCTACCACTGGTGACTGCTCATTTAAAGCCAAAGGGCAGTGTTTCCTTCTTTAAAAATGTGTCTGTCTCTGTCTCTATTTACTGTATGTCTGCATGTGCACAGCTCACAGTGAGGACAGCTTTGTGGATTTGCCCTCTCTTTTCACCTGGATGTGCTTTCTGGGTGCCAGGCTTGACTGACACCTTTGCGTGCTGCCCATCTTCCTGGCCCAGCTTTTGCTCTTCCAGGCTGTGTGCCTTCCAGAGACAGCTGCTACATGTTAAAGAGCAGAAGGTGCGCGGGCTTCCGAGTCGGTCAGAGCTGGTCTTCTGTTCTGCTTTGTCTGGTCTTGTGAGCTGTGGTTGTTGTTTAACCTTAGTTTGCTCCTCTATAAAGTAGAAAGATACATACATGGTGGTCTGTACCTGTGATCCTAGCACTCAGAAAGGGGGCATAGGAGGGTCAGAGTTCAAGGCCATCGTGGGCTACATAGCACAACCCTGTCTGGGGGAAAAAAGACAACAAAAGTAAAATGATATTAATACGTATGCATTCTCGTTACAATGCCTAAATATTAGTTCTTAATCCCTCACCTGTATCCTCTGAAATCCAAACGCTTCCCTCCCAGGATCTAGCTGGGTTCAGAATTCTTCCCACAGCTCTACCCCAGATGTAGTTCCTTTAAGGAATGCTCAGGGATGGGCTTTTAGCTAAGAACTGACTCCGTTAGGAGTGTCCTTCCTGCACTAGGTGGTGTTGTGTTCTGAAGTGCTTCCCTCTAAATGTAACTATTGTGTTTGTGTTGTGTGTGTGTGTTAGTGTGGGGCGTATGTGCTGTGGTGCTGATGACAGCTTTTGGGAGTTGGTTCTCTCCTTCCACATGGATTCCAGGGATTGAGTTCAGGTTGTCAAGCTCGTGTGGCAAGGACTTTTAACCATGAGAGGTCTTGCCAGCCCTGAAATGCTTTCTTGACCAAGCCAGGCTTGGCATCATCATCACCACCGTCACCATCATCCCCATCATCATCAGGTTTTCAGGACAGGTTTCTCTGTGTAGTCCTGGGCCGTCCTGGCATGGGTTTGGCTTTTTTAACCTTGGAGAATTTTCTCCCAGAGGCATGCAGCACTGTTCAGGCTCTCCTGACTCTTTCTAAACTTTGCTGCACACAGCAAACATGGCTTTGAGTAGTCAAGAAAACACCAATGTTGTAATTTATTGACCTCAGAATATAAATTATTAACAGCACATGATATGCATATAGTTGAAAACTATGTATGAGAGACAATATACAAATTTCTTAAAATCTGGAGAAAGAAAACTGGCTTTTGTTTGGTTCTCTGCAGTGTGAAATCCTGTCACAGCTAACCATAGGGATTGGCTCAGTAGGAAGGGATGGTGGGCGAGAATTGCATGTGTGGGCTGATAATGAGAAGACCTGTTCACACGGGAGGAAGCAGGAGGAAGAGGGGAAAGTTGCATGCCAAGTTGATTCGTCATCCTGCTGGACAGGGCCAGCCAAGGCCTGGCATGAGCGTGGATCGGCTTTATCCTTCCAGCTTTAGAGTTAAGGTTTGCTAGTGTAGCTGTCTGTTGTTAAAACAAAGGCAAAGACTTTTTTTCCCCTTTGTATTCACATGGTTCAGATTTCGAAGGTATAAATGGCAATACCCCGAAACAGCTTTGTCCCGTGTCTTCTCTCCAGCCATTGGTGCCCCATTTGTTCCCCAGATTTTTATTTCCTAATTCATCCTTTTGTTTGTTTGCTTGCTTGCTTGTTTCGGCATTGGAGGTTAAATGCAGGGCCTGGTGCGTGCCAGGCAGGCACTCCACACTGAACTCAGCCCCAGGCTCTTGGGAATTTCTCTTGCAGCTCCTAAGACACTTCAGTCACATTAAACGGTTAGGCATACATACTCTTCTCTGCACATTCCCTGAAACAGATCCTGGAATGTAGAAGTCCCCTACTGATCTACATTTGCATGGCTTCTAGTCTTTATTAATATTAATATAACGGTGCTGCCATGAATAATCTTGTATACATTTGTCATTCCTGGCTAGGATAAATTGCTAGTATTAGACTTGCTGTTGAAAGCTTTGTGCATTTGTAACTTTCAAAAGCATTACTAGATTTTCACTCGTACATAGTGTTTATGAAAATGCCTGGTGATTTCCAGAGCAGTCAAAGCTGTCTGTCAAGTGGAGCCAGTGACCTGTGTATTTAAACCCTGACCTTTGCTAATCTGCTCAGTGAAAAGCCGTACTGCAGTGCAGGGTTTCATTATTTGTCGATTATTGGACTGAGGCTACGCCTCATTCAGTTATTTATAGATTATATTCTTTCATTTGGGTTATTGTGGTTATTTAGCATTCTGTTTATATTTCACTTTAAAATATAGTTACTTTTTTCACATTTTATAACTTCATTTTAAGATAGGTTTTGCAATGAAAAATATTTTATGTTGATCTTGAGTTCATGCAAAATACAGTTTTGCACAGAAAGTGTTATTTTTGTCAGTAGTTAGATATAAACAAAATTATCTTCAGTTTCCAGAAGAATGTGTGCAGAATTGGTAACACTGACTTGTTTTGGTAGCTGGCATTGATTACCTCTATGAGTTGTGTTGGAGGGCCTGCTTTTTCTTTTCTCTTTTCAAATCTTTGATAACCTTAGAACAAAAAGAAGAAAAGCAAGCCAAAACCTGCATCAGAAGCAAGTAGCAGTGCCCCAGACTCCAGTAAGTCGGCACCCGTTCAAGAGGAGCAGCCTGCATCTTCAGAGAAAGGCAGCATCAATGGTTACCATGTAAACGGTGCCATCAATGATGCCGAGTCTGTGGACTCACTCAGTGAAGGTCTGGAGACGCTTTCAATAGATGCCCGAGAACTGGAGGATCCTGAGTTTGCCGCAGCAGATACACTGGACAGAACTGGTGAGTCTGTGAACACAGTTTGGGAAGTTAATTCACTCAAAAAGTACTGGGGATCTCTGCCTGAGACACTTATCACTACATTAAGTATAGCTGGTCTTTTACTTTATAGCTTTTGTTGCCTACTTAATGGAAGAGTTCATTTTGAAACTTTTTTTTCCTAAAATACACGTCTGACATTGAGTAACAGAGGGATGCTTTAGTATTTAGAAATGAGAGAGTGACTTTTAAAATATGATCTTTTAAAATATGATAGGATTACTATAGAAACAGCCGTGGAGGGATGATGGTGTCGCTCTCAGGAACACGAGAGGGACATTAGTCACAGACACCAGTAGTGTGGCAGAGCACAGTGGGGCCGAGTTAGCTGAGCCGTCTTCAGTTCTGAAAGAAAGTAGGCAGGGATATTTTAGGAATATGTAATATTAACTATAATCATCACTTTATTGACAACTAGATTTTTGTGGGTCTTTTTAGAGATTATTTTTATAGTCCTATATTGTTTTGTTGTTTTTTTCTTTTTTTATTGATTTATTTTCTGTGTCTGAGTGTTTTGCCTGCACGTATGTTTGTGTACCACATGAGTGCCTAGTGCCCGTAGAGGCAAGAGGAGGGTGTCAGGTCCCCTGGACTGGAATTACAGATGGTCGTGAGCAGCCATCTAAGTGCTGGGAGCAGACTCTGGGGCCTCTGCGAGAGCAGCTGGTATGGTGTTCTCAGCTGTGGAGCAGCCAGTGTGGAGCTGTGTTCTTAGCTGTGGAGCTCTCCCATCTCCCTGCATTTGTTTTCTAATGAAGACTTAAGATTAGTTAATACTTGGAAATTCATGTGCTTTTATACATTTTTTTTTTGTTAACAATTTTGTTAAAGGCCGAGGAGAAACTGGGAATCTTTCTGTTTTAAAAATAACTTACATGGAAGCCAGGCATAGTGGCACTTGCTTTTAATCCCACCATTTGGGAGCAGAGGCAAAAGCTGGCAGATCTCTGTGAATTTGAAGCCAACCTGGTCTACACAGGGAGTCTGCATAACCAGGGCTACACAGGGAGACCCTCTACCACCACCATCAACAACAACAACAACACAAAAGAAAAGAAAAAATAACTTCTCAGACTGGGGCACTGCAGTGACGCTTAGTGGCTAAGAGCATCGTAGCTTTTGCGCACGACCCAGGTTTGGTCCCCAGCACCCACATGGCAGCTCACAAGCATCTGTAACTCCAGGACCAGGGAACCTCACACCTCTTCTGGCCTCTGGGGGCACTGCCTGCAGGTGCTGCACATGCAGGCAAAAAACTCACATACACAAACTAATAAATATATAACTTATTTAAATTTTAAAAATGACTTCTTTATTAATCTTGTTCCCTCTGCTTTAGTATTCCTAGTTTTGTAAATGTAATATTAGTGTTGGGATTTTGTTCTGACTTTAGCTGTTTTTATTAGTTAATTCATATATATGTGTGTGTATACACACACACACACACACACACACACATATAAAATACACAAAAAAATATTGTGCCTGACTGCAGATGGATCAAGGCAAAGGTAACCATTGGACCCCGTGTCATTGTGTGCAAACGTTATTCTCACTTTAAAGTTCTGCCTTTTCTCTACTCTGTAAAGCTTTTAAATTCTTTTTT
The DNA here is from genome assembly GCF_004785775.1 of Grammomys surdaster. Classification (NCBI taxonomy): domain Eukaryota; kingdom Metazoa; phylum Chordata; class Mammalia; order Rodentia; family Muridae; genus Grammomys; species Grammomys surdaster. The sequence goes on along the minus strand of NW_021620574.1, from coordinate 1,140,549 downwards.
TTCCTCCTCTGAGACATTATAAATTTTTTTCTTCATTGCAGCTTATGGAAGATAACAGCTTTTTTAATAGGCATGGTTTTGTCTAACATATTTTTACCTGCTTTCTTTCTGTACTGAAGATAGCTCAGATAATTTACCCCACACTGTGCTGTAAACCACTGTCTTCTCTTGGACAGGACCTGTGCTGGAGAATGGTGTCTCTGACTTTGAGCCCAAATCTTTGACTGCACACTCTGTCTCGAATGTCCAGCAATCCCGAAACGCTGCCAAATCTGTCTCCAGAGCCACCACAGGAGCACAGGTTTCAAATCTGGGAATGGAGAATGTTCCACTCTCTTCCACCAATAAAAAGCTAGGTAAGTCCAAGGCCTATTTGGGAGAGAAAAAACTGTTTCTGTCCAGAGAGAACAGATTGACCTTGTATGAGTAGCAGCCAGTGCTGCTGTGGGACGACCTAGCTAACAGTGACTTCCTGAGCTTTGCCGCAGCCGTTCATGCTGGGTTCTTCATGTCTGGTCTCCCAACATGTGAGCACTTCTGTCTGACAGGACATTTCAGAGGAAATGTCAGAGCTGCTCTCTGCAGCTTCCTGCCCTTACTGAAGTCAGAAGGCAGACTGAGGTTTTCACAAGAGCATGTCCCCTGAAATACTTGGTATTGATTGGTGATAGCTCTTTACTTTCAAATATTTGACTATTATAATCATTTTGACAGAGTTGCAGTGCTCAGAGCATGCCTGTAATCCTAGCACTCAGGAGCCTAAGGGAGGAAGACCTTACCTTCCAGGCTAGCTTGGGCTAAGGTGGTTGATGTCATCTCAACAACAGATACTTAGCACCAGCCAGTACTGTGTGCGTGTGTGTGTGCGTCTCTGTGTATTGTTTTGAGATAGGGTCTCACTATGTAGTCTGGCTGGCCTGGAATTCTCTGTGTACACCAGGCTGGCCTCAAAATCACAGAAATCCTCATGCCTCTGCCTCCTGAGAGCTAGGATCAAAGGTGTGGATCCCACACCAAACAACTTTTGTTTTCTTCTATGTTACAGTAATTGTTTAAATAAACAACTAGTTACTAAACAGAGAGACCCCTCAGTCCTTCACATGTCTAAGTGTGGTGGTCCACTCAAGTAAGCCGTGAACTAGAGATGTACAGCGCCATCATAAACTGTAGCTATTGTTTAAATCATTTATTCCATATGACCTGAGTTTTAAAACTTCATTCATTCTTTAGGTGTGTGTGTGTGTGTGTATGTGTATGTGTGTGTGTACATGTCTATGTGCCTGCCTGCCTGCTGTATACTTGTGTGTGGACATCCAAGAAAAGGTCAGTTGTGTTTCTCCACTGTGGCGTCTGGGGAATCAAGCTCAGATTGTCAGGTTTGCCGGCAAGGGCCTTTGCTCTCTGACATTTTAGCTAACACTTCCTTTCAACTTGTTGCTGAACGACCGGTCTGAGAATATCTAGTCAAGCAAAAATAAGGTTTACACAGGGCTCAAAAACTTTTAGGTTCCAAAGGAAGTCAAATCGGATTGAGAGGAATTTATATTAAAAAATTAAATGGCTCCAATGGCATAGGCTTTAGTTCCAGCTCCTCCAGAGGCTGAAGCAGGAAGGTCCCTTAAGCCGGGGAGTTTATGGTTTGTCTGGGCGGTATCCCAATAGTCACTAAAAAACAGCTGAAATTGAAGATGTAGGGGCTGGAGAGATGGCCAGCAGAACGGTTGCTGTGCACGAGGACCTGAGTGTGGAGCCCAGTAGCCACATGCATGTGGCCATGTGTATGAAGAGCCCTGTACCAAGGGGACAGAAGGGCTTCTGGCTCACAGGCCGGCCAGCCTTCCCTGTGGGTATGGCCAAGGTTCCTCTGAGAGGTCTGTCTCAGAAGCAAGGCAGAGCCCTGGAGAGATGACTTCCAGCCAGACTGTTTGGTCCCGGGTACCAGGGTTTGGTTCTAGTTCCCACAGCCATCTGATTGACTCCAGTCGCAGTGGACCCATCCCATCCCTGCTTTTGACTTGAAGACACTGGCACACACGTGGCACATACATGGTGCACACACATATATGCAGGCAAAAAAAACTTACACACGTAAAATAACAAAGTAAATTTTTTTTTTTGCCTGCATGAATGTCTGTGTGAGGGTGCCAGGTCCCCTGGAACTGGAACGACAGTTACGAGGAACAGTTAGTTGTGAGCTGCCATGTGGGTGCTGGGAACTGAACCTGGGTCCTCTGAAGGAGCAGTTAGTACTCTTAACCACTGAACCATCTCTCCAGTCCAAAAAAGTAAATATTTAAAAAAAAAAAAAAAGTAAATGGGGCGACTCCTGAGGGACGGCACCCATGGCTGACCCCTGGCGCAGACCGCAGCATGCACACACGTGCAGACACTACAGAATGGGAACTGTGGGCCGGGTGTGGTAGTGCATACCTATAGCCTCAGCCCTTCAGGATGTGCAGATGGGAGCACATGGCTGAGAGCAGGCTAGGGTGTATGCAGTGAGCTCCTGTGTCAAAAGCGCAAACTGAGCTAGGGTTTAGCTCAGCGTGGGACTTGAGAAACATGTACAGGGCGCTAGGTGTGATTCCCATGCTTGCAGCTAGAAGAAAGAAGGAACTAGAGAAGGAAGATGTTTGTCCTAAGCTGGCTGTGGTAGGAAAGGAAGGAAGGAAAGAAGATGCTACATAGTGAGTTCAAGGCCAGCCAGGAATGTGTGTTTCAAAAATAAATCAAACACAGAGCCAGAAAGAGGGCTCAGCATGTAGAAGTGCTCGCCTGACTGAGTTACCCTTTGACCTCTTAAGCTGTGCCGTGGTGTGCGTGCCCATATTCACACACATGTCATCACGCACACTGATTATTGTTGTCTAATCCCCGCCATTGGGAGGCAGAAGCAGAGGGTCATTTCAAGCTCAGGGCTAGCCTGGTGTATGTTTACATGAGTTCCAAACCCAGCCACGGGTACAAAGTGAGACCTGATCTCAAAAACCAGACTTGAGAGACAGAGAAACAAAGAAAACAAACAAAACGTGTGTCTTTATACAACTATCAGCATCGTGTAGTGGCGATTGGACCCCCATCAGTTGTCTCTGTGACATTGGTGGTGTTAGGTAGAAAGGTCAGTAGGGCTCCCAGAAGCCCTTACAGTACACTGTGGAGGTGAATACACTTCCTCTTTGTCTGTGATGATGACGTCTCCATGTGTAATGTAACCAGAGAGGGGCGTCTTCTAGTTTCTTCATGTCTACATGGCGGGAGAATTACTTGATTAGACTCTGGTCATTTGTGGAGCTTTGAAAATATGGGTCCTGGGGCTGGAGAGATGGCTCAGTGGTTAAGAGCACTGACTGCACTTCCAGAGGTCCCGAGTTCAAATCCCAGCAACCACATGGTGGCTCACAACCATCTGTAATGAGATCTGATGCCCTCTTGTGGTGTGTCTGAAGACAGCTACAGTGTGTTCATATATAATAAATAAATAGATCTTAAAAAAAGAAAAAGAAAATATGGTTCCTATTCAGACAGTTTTCTTTCTTGACTTCTAAAGTTGCTATCTTAAGATTCGCTGCTCTTTTTCCCCTCATACATTACATCCCACCGCGATCTCCCCTCCCTCCTCCCAGTGCCTCCTCCACCGCTCCTCCTCCCCAGTCCACTCCTCCTCAGTCTCTTAAGAGCGGGGCAGGTCTTCAAGGGGTATCAGCTGAACATGGCTATTGCAGTAAGACCAGGCACCTCCCCCTCATATCAAGACTGGACGAGGCAACCTAGGAGGAGGAGGAGAGTCCTCAGAGCAGGCAGGAGTCAGAGATGTCCCCTTCTCATGTATGCAGAGGGCCTACTTGAGGCCCATACTGCTCTTTTTTCTTTAACAGTTTAGTCTGCTATTATTTTCATTTCTGAAAGTTCAGTTGAAGAATTTTGAAATATCTTCTATACCTCTGCTTAACATGTGTCTGAATTTGTCTGATAGTAGCTGTTTGATATCTCCCCAAAATACTTTGTTCGGGTCCTAGGGATTAAGGCCAGAGTATGCTAGGCACATACTCTACCACTGACCCAATAGCCCCACCTTAATTTTTTTTTATTTTATGTATATGAGTGCTTTGCCTGCAAATATGTCTGTATACTATGTATGTGCCCAGTACCCATGGAAGCCAGGGAACAGCATTGGATCCTTTGGAACTGGAGCTATAGACAGTTATAAACTGCAAAGTGGGTGCTGGGACTCAAGCCCAAGTCCTTTGGGAGAGCAGCTAGCGCCTTTAACCCCTGAGCCGCCTCTCCAGCCCAGGCCCCCAGCTTTGGATGCTCTTTCATACTTGATTCTAGCAGGTGTCGTTTCTGCATCTGTTTCCGTTGATTTTTCTCTTAGTCGTGTTTATTTTAAATGTCTTTTGTTTTTATGTGTGATGACTGTTTCTAATGGAATCCAAATATTGTAAATTTTTTTTGTTGATTAACAGAAGGTATTTGAATTCTTTGAATATCCTGTGTCTTGTTTCTGGGACTCTGTTTTGTGAAAACAGTTTGAGGCTTACTTCTTTTTGCTTTTTACCTTGTCAGATTAGATGAGAACAGCCTAGAATGGAGGGCTGATGCTGCTTCACCATTGGGGCAGCATCCTCCCAAGCAGCACTCTGTAGCGCTGGGGCGGCATCCACCCAAGCAGCTGCTGTGTGTATTGTGAGGTGCCTCTTTTTGCACACATGTGTGAACTGTCCCTGGCCTGGGTGAAGCCTGGCTGTCCGCTCCTTGGCTTGCGTGGTGATGTCCTCAGCTCTGCACTGGCTAACGCTCAGCTTCTCGGGCTCTGTCTGCCACTGCTGTCCGACTCTGTGTAGTTTTCTGTGTGCTCGGTCTTGGAACTTCTAGCCTTGGCGCCTGGGAGTTCGCTCTATATTGCAGCGTAGAAACTGTTCATAAGTAAGTTGGGGCAGTCAGAGGCTCTCTTCACTCGTCTGCCTTTCGTGGGAAGTACTGTCTGCTGTCCGTTGCTAAGAGCCATTATTTTATATATTTCATCTGTGTTGTGTATTCATTGTTTAAGATGGGAGGATAAATCCAATTCTTGATACTTCATATTGATTAGGATACTTTAAAAAATAAACATGAAATTTTGAAAAATAGGGTTTTTTTGTTGTTGTTGTTGTTGGAATGGTGATCTTAGTCCATATGACATTTGACCTAAGACATTCAGATCCAACTTTTAATTTACATGTTCCCTTTTAAAATAATCTGTGTTTCCCTCCAAGGTTCTAATATTGAGAAATCGGTGAAAGACCTCCAGCGCTGCACTGTTTCTCTAGCGCGGTACCGAGTTGTCGTGAAAGAGGAGATGGATGCGTCCATTAAGAAAATGAAACAAGCCTTTGCCGAATTGCAAAGCTGGTAAGATTAAGTTGCTCTTCATATGTCGTAGCCCAGAGCCCACTTATAGATATGGTCAGCCGCTCACTAGTGTCTTTAATCCCCTCCTAACTACACAGTGGGGAGAAACTGAAAACCTATGCTGTGTCTGACTTTCTGCTTTGATCTGTTGCTCTTGGCCAGTGTGGGATTTAGGGGCACAGAGAACTCACAGTGCTTTAGAGAGGACTCTAGAAAAGGGCCTGTCTGTCAGAAACCAACATGACAAGTGACACACTGCTACAGCCAAGCTGGATAGGAGAAAGTCAGCTATTGGCTCAGCCAGGAATCATAGCACCGAGAAGGCTGAGGCAGGAGGATCCAGGCCAGCCTGGCTACACGTGATATCTTACTTACAAACAAGCAAGCAAACAAAAAACTAAAACCTGCAAGGAGAGAATGCCTGGTTCTTAGCCTTTCTCCTTCCTCACCTCTCACCCTGCTGATCCGCTGTTGATCAGGATTTGCTTTGGATCTTATGTTTCCACTTGTCCTTCTGTACTTGCTTCTTAAATGTACTAGTCTGTATTCTGTGAGGACAGTAGCAGGTTTGGTAGAAAGATTTGAATATATGTATGTGCACACATGTGCCGTAAGTGCAAGTGTGTGTGCAGGCCAGAGGACAACTTCAGGCGTCAGTGGTCCTCTTCCACCGTGGTGGATCAGGCCTCCTGCTGGCCCTGCCATACGCCAAGCCAGTTGGTCAGGAGCTTCCAGGAATAATCTTATCTCTGCCTCCCATGTTACCATAGGAACACTGAGGTTACAGACAGCTGCTACCACATGCCTGACTTTATGTTGGTTCTGGGGATTCGAATGTGGGTTCTCATATTTGTCTTGTAAGGGCCTGACTCACTGAGTGCCAGGGTCCAGCCTCAACACTGGATCGGGTTTTCAACTAGAAGCAGAGATATCTAGAAAGCGCATAATGAACACACACAGGCAAGTTTTGGATACAAGCGGACAGGCAAGTTTCAAGGCTTAAAATTATACTTTCTCCTTTGCTTGCTCTGTGTGCATACTCTGCACACACCTACACACTTCACACACATCTCACACACCTCACACACACCTACACACTTCACACCTCACTCCTCACACACAC
>NW_021620574.1:1106962-1133935 GCF_004785775.1 Grammomys surdaster | reverse complement strand
CCTCACACACTCCTCATATACACCTCACACATACTCCTCACACACACCTCAGATTCCTCACACACCTCACACACACCTCACACACACCTCACACACACCTCACACACACCTCACACACACCTCACACATTCCTCACACACACTTCACACACACTTCACATACACCTCACACACACCTCACACACTCCTCACACAACACCTCACACAGTCCTCACACACTCCTCACACACACCTCATATACACCTCACACAGTCCTCACACACACTTCACATACACCTCACACTTCACACACACTTCACACTCCTCACACACACCTCACACTCCTCACACACACACCTCACACACACACCTCACACACACTTCACACACACCTCACACTCCTCACACACACCTCACACTCCTCACACACACCTCATATACACCTCACACATTCCTCACACACACCTCACACAGACTTCGCACATTCCTCACACACTCCTCACACAACACCTCACACAGTCCTCACACACAGTCCTCACACACACACCTCAGACTCCTCATACACACCTCACACACTCCTCACACACACCATACACACTCCCCACACACCTCCATGTGCTCTTCTTTTACACACACTCTTCCGCCTTTACCTTGTCCCAGTCTTTTATTGTTACTCTAAAAAGCAGGTAGAAGGACATTGTATAATTATTACCAAATGTGTCAAGTTCAAAAGAATGATCACATTTCACAAGGAATTAAGAATTAAGAATTACGATTGTTCCCTAAAGTTTTGAGTTTCCTCTGTTCCCTAGCCTGTGGCCAAAATAATTGAAAACTTATCATTATTTAAACTTTTACTTTTAACTTATTATACTTCAGAGCTCAGAGCTCTAAGGTCAGCTGCATGCTCTAATGATAAATGACATGGGCAGAGCTGCCAGGCAGTGGCCAGAAAGAGTCAGGTTAACCCCTAACTCAGTAGTTCCGCTAGCTTCTGCTTCTGCACGATGCACACAATGTCTCTCCTAAGAGTCCCGGTGTTTTAACTTAGTTTTACTAGTATAAGATTTTATCTGTTCTATATTTTCTTATTCATACATTTCCAAAGGAGACCAGGAACCACTCTCCAATGTTGTGCAGAACTTATTTCATAACTTGAATAGCTTTTTCCTTTCTCAGGGCCCCAGTGTCGGCTCTGCTTCATTTTCTTAATTCTTTCAAACTTTCTTTGCAAGTCAAACATTAATCCAAAACTAGCACTGTGTGGTCATTGCGTTGTTTCCAAGATGAGCGCACACAGCATGCACCTGGGCCATTAGGACTGTGCTGCCGTGCTGTGCCCTAGGCCTCAGTTCTTGATTGTTTAAGAATCATCACATCAAGGAACATCTAGTTTCACAGAATTCACCAGAGCAAAAGGAGAAAGAAATAGGAAAGTCAGATATAATAGAATAGTTATGTACACCAAGGCCAACAGAAAAGCAGTCATGCACAGATGAGATCTATACAGCTGTTGCCCAGGGCTAAGGTGAAGAGAAAAGGGAGCAACCGTTTCACAGAGAGCTGCTGTGGGCCTCTGAGATGTCTCTATCCCGGCCTGCTGCGGGCAGTCCCTTATTTCAGATGGCTGGTCCCCCGGAGGGTGTGTCTCCTGCCTCTCAGGGTCCCAGGCACCATCTATGTCATGGTATGCTATGCCCAGCAGCTGAGCCCTGTAAATACTCTGTGTGTGTACTCATGAGTATGCATGGGAGACCAGAGCAGACCAGAGCAGAGCATCGAATGTCTTCCTTTGTCACTGAAACATTGCCTTAGGGTGAGATCTCTCACAGGTTTGTCTTTTCTGCTAGGCAGGTAACCAGCTAGCTCTCAGAGTCCACCTTCTAGTGGATTCAGATCCTTGTGAGGATTCAAACCCAGGTCCCAGTGTCACAGAGCCATCGCCCCAGCCCTCTGGACATAAGTTTTAAAAACATCTAACTCTGAACCTCAGTGCTTTCTGAGTTCTCATCTGCACTGTGACTTAAAGGGGAACCGATACTCTGTTCTTTTTCTCAAATATGGTTGGTCATTGAATCTTTCCTGGGGAGAAACTTACGCTGATATAGTAGAGCTATTTTAATAGGGTATTGTTTGTTTAAACCGTAGCTCTTTCCTCGGGAATTGTCCTTTTTTGTTTGTTTGGACCAAATTTTCAAAAAGTTAGGAAAAGACAACAGCTGGCATGATGGCTCAGCAGGTGCTTGCCTCCAAGCCTGACTGCTGAGTCTGATCCCCAGGACTCACATGTTGGAAGGAAGGCTCTCCCAAGAGTTGTTCTCTGACTCCACACGTGTGCCATGGCATACATCTCCTACCTCCCAACCCCACAAATAAATAAATATAATTTAAATTATCAAAGGAGATTGAGGAGGACAAGCCATTAGGCTGATTAAGGATTTGGACTCTATGTTGTGCGTATCTGTGAGAACTACTTACACTAACAGTGAGTGGTAGAGAGCCCTGTGCCTCCCCACAGCTGGCCATCTGTGTTGTCACTGTGGACCATTGGGTCACCGTGTGCCACAGCAGATGGAGGGAGCGGGCAGGGAGGACTGTGATTGTGTCCCTCAGTCGTCCTTGTCTCTGGGGTTGAATAAAGAGTGAAGTAATATGCACGAAGTCACCAAAAAGCACTTATGTGTGCAGAGAGGACTTTCCATAGAGTCTAGGCTGGCTTTGAACCTGTGGCCCTCATGCCTCAGCCTTCTAAGCACTGGATTTAAAGCATGTGCCACTTGCTTGCTAAACCAGTACCGTTTAAGACAGCTGGTTCACCTCGTCGCCCAACCTTGCCGTTTCCAGTTTTGTAGCTAGAGCGTCTCAGCTAGAGTGTCTTCTTTCTCAGTGTAGGTCTCTGCTTTTGCCATAATTACTCATTGTCTCCAAACTCAGATTTCCTCCTTCATCTGAGAATTAGTGCCACTTTCCCCACCTGATGCACCGGCTGGGACCCTGTACTGACTGAGTTCAGCCAATCATATCATCACCCCCCCAACCACCATACGTTTACTAGGGAACAATGTATCCTTGTTCTGAACATCTGCAAGGATGAAGTGCCCTGTTTCTTGTGTAGGATTATTACCATATCATTGGCATATTTGAAAAAACAGAGGTACCTATAGTTTATCACAACTTTGCTGTGATAGCTCTTTATCCCCTGAGCTCAGCCAGCTTCCTGCTTACTCAGCCACAGGACCTGATCCCACTCAGCACACCCAAACCAGGAAGCACACTTCTGTGAGAGAGACTTGTGAGGTCCTGCTGACTTAGAGCCCAGCCAGGTGGAGCCTCCTTCAAAAAGTGACAAGTGAAACGGTTCCTCCCTGGGCACTGGGTTTACTGCTGAGGAGCAGGCGTAACAACCAGGCCAGCTGACCTGGAGGAAAGGGATCACCTGCCCCTTCCTGCTGGGCCCTTCTCTCAGGTTGATTGGAAACAACTCCCTTCCTTCATGTACCTTATAGTTGTTACTTCAAGATGTGTCAGGTGAGCTAATTTCATTTGGCACCAACCAGCTTGGAATTAATGTCAATTAGAAAGTCATGTGTGTGTGTGTTTGTTGTCAAAGAAAAGCAAAGGATTCTAACAGATTTGCAACAGTAAGGTTACAGTGCCTGTCAGGGCACCTTGGAATGTCTGGTGGTGACTTCCCTCATGTTGATGCTGAGTAAGAGCTGACTCATTCCTGAAAGCGATAGAAGCAGAGCTTCGTTGTCTAAACTTAATCTGTCCTTCCTTAAGGTGACTTAGCGATAACCATGCCTCAACCCAGGTTGACTTTTCTTGTTAATCAGTAAAATTTACCTTGTGAGAGTAGTTACCTGGCTTAAGTTTAGATTATTAAGGAAGCAGGCTGTACAGCCGGGCAGTGGTGGCGCACGCCTTTAATCCCAGCACTTGGGAGGCAGAGGCAGGCGGATTTCTGAGTTCGAGGCCAGCCTGGTCTACAGAGTGAGTTCCAGGACAGCCAGGGCTACACAGAGAAACCCTGTCTCGAAAAACAAACAAACAAAAAACAAAAACCAACAACAACAACAACAACAACAACAACAAAAAAGGAAGCAGGCTATAGAACAAATACGTACTTCCTGGAAGGTTTTGCTGTGTGGTGGAAGATTGCCATTCAGGGTGCTGGCTAGGAAAAGCCAACAGAAGACATGGTAGGCTTCCTTTTTGAATAAAAATAAACTTTTAGTTTTATGAAAAAAACAACATTAAAAAGATCTTTAACCATCTGTGAGAATTAATATGAAGACCATGGTTCTAGTTTCCTTTCTGTTGCTGTGATGAAACATTGGCCAAACCAAGTTGGGGAAGGAAGTATTTTGCTTTGTTAGCCCCAGGTTACAGTACCTTGGAGAAAAGACAGTTCAGGAACTGAAAGAGAAACCATGGAAGAACACTGCTCATAGGCTGGCTAGAAGTTTGTTTTAGCCTCCCTTAGTATACAACCCGGCACCATCTGCCCGGGGTGTCCAGAGTGCACAGGACACACAGCCCACAGTGACCTCAGTACTTCCGTCAATTAGCAATCAAGAAAATGCCTTACAGACATGGCCACAGCCCATTTTGATAGAGACGGTTCTTCAGTTGAGATTCCCTGTTTGCTGGTATCAAGTTGGGTGTATCCTCCAACACTGTTTTATGCATAAAATAGGTATAGTGGCATGTGTCTGTAATTTGGGCATTTGGTGGGTGGAGGCAGGAGTATCAGAAGTCTGAGGTCACCCTTGGATACAAAGCATCGTGAAAACCAGCCTGGGCTATGTGAGATCCTGCCTCAAGGGAGTGGGAGGAGCTGGAGAGATGACTCAGTTGTTAGAAGAGCACTTGTTGCTCCCGCAGAGGACCAGGGTTCTATTCCCAGTGCTCATACGGCTCACAACCATCCGTAACTCCAGGTACAGGGATCTGATTCCTTCTTCTGACCTCTGCACACACCAGGCATGCACATGGTGCACACACATACTTGCCATCAAAACAGTCATCTACATAGAGCAAACTAAATAAAACTAAAAACACAAACAACAAACCAAGTTCCATTTATGGGCTTGGTGGGTTGACTCAGCAAGCACAGGCACTTGCTGGGTCTGGTGACCCAAATGGTGTAGAGAGAACGAATGCCCATGAACCGACCTCTGACCTGCTATGTGTGCCACAGTGCAAGTCCACACACATACACAAACTGGATAAAATCAATGAAAATTTAGACACTTTATTCTCTCGTTTTTTTTTTAAACTACATTGCCCATAAATTATAATTTTTTTAGAATAGAAATAAAAGTCATAACAGATAATTTTTATTTTCTACAAAAGCTAAAAGTCATTCTTGGTATTAACATTTTCCCACTATACGATTCTTAGATTGATTGATTGACTGGTTTATTGGTTTTTGTCTTAACAAGTGTCCCGCTTTGCTTTATGCTGCAGTCTTTACCTTGCTAGTTTGCACATTCTCTTGTTTCTGGAGCCTTAGATGGAATCTCGTTCTATAAAAAAGTTGCACAAAAGCAAATGGTTTTGAGTGAAAGCCCAGGCAGTTGCTCACATGTGTGCTTAACACGCCAGCTCTTTTTCCTTAACTAAAGACCTCACCTCAGACGTGGCGGTGCGTGCTGCTGCTTTTTTTCCCTGGCAGATTTTAAAACACTATTGCTCTATAGTGTGGTCTTGCTGTGCACAGCTGTGTCAGGCTGGCTGCAGTATCTTGAATACAGTGATTTCGGGCGTGGGCAGAAAGGAAAGTTCAGACTTCTCAAAAGCCGTTTTAGAGAATTGCAGTATGGAATCAGCTGGCCACAGTGACATGTACTTGTAAACCCAGAAGCCAGGAGCCTGAGACAGAAGGGTTGCTAAGAATCATAGCAAAACTCTGATCTGAAAAAATAAAATAGGAGTGGAGGGATGGCTCAGTGGTTACAAGTCTCCAGTGCCCATGTCTCCAGCGAAGAGTGCATACCTGCCTGTGACTGCTCCAGGGTATCTATCCAGTGCCCTTTCTGGCCTCCACAGGCACCCAAGTATGTGTACACTCACATAAACACACACAGGAGTAATACCCAGTTCCTTAATAAAAAGCAATAAAGACAAATGGAATTCCTGTCCACGTGTTCTGAAAAACATCCTTATAGACAGAGAAGCATCAGAATTGTCATAACAGGGTTAATATAAGTAAGTTCTTAGGTTTGGTTTTGCTGCAGTTCCTCTTCTCAGAATGCTCCGTTTTGTTTTGAGCAAGGAGAATGAATGTGCTCCAGTAAGGTCAGCGCTAGGGATGTGGAGACTTAGAAACATAGAGCACGTTCATTCTCTGCTAATAAAAACCAGAAAGATGGCTCAGCATCTAAGAGCATCTGCTGCTTTCCCATGCAGAGAGGCTCGCAATCATCTGGAACGCTAGTCACCAGGAAATGTAAGCCTTCTGCTGGCCTCCAAGGGCACTCAGGTGGTCCACAGACACATGCAGGCAGCTCGCCCGTATCCTTACAGGGCACTCAGGTGGTCCATACACAGACACACATGCAGGCAGGTCACCCATATCTTTAACTGCTGCCAGGCGTGGAGACACACGCCTCACACCCTATTCTCCAGAGGCAGGCAGAGCTTACAAGTCTGAGGTCACCCTGGTCTACATAGTGAGTTCCAGCACAGCCATGGAAATGTAGGGAGACCATCTCAAAAAACAAACATAAGAAACAAAAAACTATTGCTAATTCTCTTTTACTTGCTTTAAATGGGAAGAATAAAGTCTTAAACAGAAAAAAAGATTGTTTTCATTGGCTTTGCTTCAATCTCTGCTTTGATTTGCAAATACTATTTAAGAAAAATGTGCTTTAAGAGTTTTTTGGTTGGTTGGTTGGTTGGTTGGATTTTTCAAGACAGGATTTCCCTGTGTAGCTCTGGCTGTCCTGGAACTCACTCTATAGACCAGGCTGGTCTCAAACTCACAGAGATCCACCTGCCTCTGCCTCCTGAGTACTGGGATTGAAGGCCTGAGGCACTCTGTCTGGCTGTTTTTAAATTTTGAGAAAATAAAATCAAGTAAGAATATTACCTGGGAGTATTACTGTGTGGTTTAGAGTATCATCCGGTTATGATATTGGCTATGGGATTACCACAGTTGTATTTAAAATACTGTTTTTCTAATGGAATAACCATAAACAAATGATAATTATTTTTGGTATCAAGGAGCTCCTGAAGGCAAGGCTAAAATCAAAATGAGTAGTGACGTGTTAGGAGCGTCAAAGGCCTTGCATGAAGAAGTCACAGGCCCAGAACGTATCTCAGAGATGCCAGAGGCGACACTGCAGCAGCAGCTGCTCTGAACAATACATTGCATGAAAGCTTTAAAATAAGATCAGTAATTACAGTGTTATTAAGAAGTCCTGGGGGCGGGGGGAGAATAGAGACCAGTCAGCTATCAGTGTTTTCCCTAATAATAGTGACCAAGTGTGCAAAGCATAATACTTGATTGAAGAGAAGATACAGAAGTTATTTACAAGAAGCCAGGTGGTGGTGATGTATACCTTTAATCTCAGGACTTGGGAGGCAGAGGCAGGTGGGTCTCTGAGTTCCAGGACAGCCAGGGCTATACAGAGGAACCCTGTCTCAAAACAAAAAACCAAAATCTACACTGAGTAAGGGCTCAGGCTTCCTAAGACCTTTCCAGGCAGGTCCCAGCAAAGCGAGCAGGTTGCATTAGCCATGTCCCAGTGCACAGTGGTGCGCACTGCAGGCAAGGAGAGCCCTGAGAGAAGCCCAGTGCCTGAGGTGTCAGAGTGAGCGAGGAAGTCTGAAGAGCCTGAAGGAGCCTTTCCTCATCCTGAGATCTAAAACCACCATTACTTCACAACGTACCCCTTTCCTAATCTCTCTGCCACCACCACATTCCAGGATCACTGTTTAGCTCAGCAACAGATAGGAAACTCTAGTTAAAAGTCTGCTTTACAAAGTCGAATTACAATAAATTATTGGTATTAATTGTTTTTAAAAAAGCCTCTTATCTGATACCTATAACCTTTCTGATGTTCTGATTTTAACTTTCCACATTCTCTGTGGTAAACACAGTTCTCCAACTTTTTATGATGAAAACTTTGAAAAATACCAAAATTGTAAAAGGATAAAGCGGTGGTGTATATGCCTCTGTGTGTGTTGGCAGAGTGTTTGGAAATTGCATGTCATAACACTGCCCCAGGTGCTTTCCTTAAATGAACAACCTAAGAAGGTAGCGTTCTTTGCAACCATGAAGCCATGTTGTCAGGTACCTGTAATGAGTGCTGTTGCTAACCTTAATGTTTATTTTGTATCTTAAAGAGTTGTAAAATCTTTAATGGGAAGTTACAAATACTGGTCAAGCTCCTTCAAGCTCTGTTTTCCATTCCCATTAACTCTGAGCCAATGCCAAGATATTTCAGTAGATGTTGCCGTGGTAACATGACAAACAAAAGGAAGTAATTGCTACTTCTCATTGGTCTTTTAAATGCATTTGTATGCTGTGGGGGAGGGGCGCATGCATTGGGAGCAGCCTCGAGATCCATCCATCCGTAGGAACTCTGTCTCTTTCTTTAAATGTTTTTAAAAATTAGCTAACTATTGAGACCATGTCTCAAAAGCCAAACCAAAACACCAAAAATTCAATCTGCACATATATAAAAAAGGAGGTAGACAGGGCCTGGAGAGATGACTCAGTGTGAAAGAGCACTGGCTGCTTTTTCAGGGGACTCAGGTTCAATCCCCAACACCCACATGGAGGCTCCTAACTGTTGAGAGGATCCAGTGGCCTCTTCTGATTGCTACAGCCACCAGACACACATGTGAGACACAGACACGTATGCAGGCAAAACATTAATACACTTAAAATAATGGATTAATAATGGATTGGTGTCACATTAAGGAAAGAAGCCAAAGTATTTCCCCTTGTCATTTAATCAAGAATGAACCTAGGGAGGCTGGAGAGATGGCTCCACAGTTCTTGCAGAGGCCCTGCTTTGATTCCTAGCACCCACACAGTGACTCCTATCTGCCTATAACTCCTGTACTAGGGGATCTGGTGCCCTCTTCTGACCTCCACAGGAATCAGTCACACACATGGCAAACAGAATATATGCAGGGTAAAACATTCATATAATAAAAGATAATAGATAACAAAAAAGTTTGCATATATGTGTTTGTCCCTAAAAGGGCTTTGCTTTGCTCTCTCTTTTCTTGAACAATACAGAAAGCATTGCATGTAGAAGAAATAAGACATACTTTTAGAAATAAGTTTTACAAATTATTAATTCATTGACTCCAACTGAGTCAGATGACAAGCATTGTTTGTAATCAAGCAGTAACCAAATACTGTGTTCAATATTATACATGACTGTGTTGAGCTTTTCCAGTAGATATTCATTAGGAGACTGCTGTCCACCTCTGTATTTGTCATAAATATATGCATTACTCTACACATGCATCGCTCTGGGTCCGGGGCCTGAATTCATAGTTTAGGGTCACAGTGGTGTGAGCATAGTGATGTATCGGCTTCGGTTGTAAAAGTTGCTGCCTGGGAAGTCCAGGGCAAGTCAAGTTGGTTGTTACACTGTCCTCCTAAAGGAGGGTTAACCACACAGGCTAGATGCACAGCAGCATCTCAGTTTTAAGTGTCAGTGACAAGTGCTGTATTACTAACTCTGCTTGTGTTCCGGCTCAGCTAACGGTCTAGTCTGGTAGAACGTAAGAGGTGTTTTCATGATACTGCACTGCTAGTCAGTGTGCCGTTCTGAGGATGTTTTTGTGCTCTCCAGTGAATCCAAAGTTTATAAATGAATAATCCTTCATTGTTACAATGCAAAGAATGTCATCACAGTGTAGCAGCTCATATTTCTACAAGGAAGGTCTGGCCATGTCACAGTCGAACTTGATTTGTTGACAACATTCTGTATAGCTCTGTGTTTCACAGTAAAAACTGTGAGATGAGAGCAGCTTGCTTTTTTTTCTTAAGTCTTTAATATGTATTTTATAAGCTTTGTCAAAGGATTTGTCATCTGGTAGGCACATGTGTGTATCTTAAGGTGAGCTGGCAACAGAAGGGTGGCAATGTGATGCTGAAGGCCTGGCAGCTCCTGCTCCAGTTGTGGCTTCTGGGGATTCCAAAGCACTGCCAAGGTGGGAAGGCGTCACAGCAGGGCCTGGGCTGCCCCACAGTCACCTCTCGATGTGCACGTTGTGTTTATTGGTGTGCAGTCATCAGACTGGACTCCTCTGTGAAGGGTTTGCCTCTCTGAAATGACCCTGCTAAATATGCTAATGCGTTTCCTACAGTATTCGCCACTATTCTAACTACTTTGCGCTAGTATAATTACGCAGTAAGCTAAATCGAATGGACGTGTGTGTGTGTGTGTGTGTGTGTGTGTGTGTGTGTGTGTGTGTGTATCATTGCTTTTACAAGTCTCATTAAAAAGGAGAAATTTCAGGTTGATGGAATGACTCAGTGGATGAAGGTGCCTGTCACCACATCAGACAACTTGAATGTTAGCTAGGACCCACATGGTAATAGGAGAGAGTGGACTCCTGTACACTGATTCTGACAGACTACATACACCTTCACACATAATATGTACTTAACATCTAAACAACTGGATGAAGTAGTGTATGCCTTTAGTCCCAGAACCCAGGAGGCAGAGGAAGGTGGATCTCTGAGTTTGAGGCCAGCCTGGTCTACAGAGTGAGTTCTAGAACAGCCAGGGCTACACAGAAAAAACAGAATCTAAAGAAATAGAGGCTTAGTGACTTCAGAGTTAGTAACACACACCTGTAAATCCCAGCACTCAGGATGCTAAAGCAGAATGATAAGTTCAAGGTCAGCCTAAGCTGCAGAGCAAGCCTGTCGGGAGGATAGCTCCAGTGAGAGAGTGCTGGCACAGCACACACAAGGCCCTGTGTTCCAACTCTGTTAGAAAAGATAAAATCAGAAGTAGATGCTTGCCCCACACGTACAAACCCCTTGGTCTGCTCCCCAGCACCGAGGAAGGGAAAAAACTGTAGAAACTTTTAGTTCCATCCTTTCTGATTACTACTAATTTTTTAAAATCATAAATCAGTTTGGACTATACTGTATCATAAGGGCTACAGTGTATCCTAAGAAGGGCTGTACTCTATCATAAGGGCTGATTGTAAGGACTATAGCACCTCTAGACTTGCCGCAGAAGTTTGTACAGGTTGGATACATGGATCCTAACACTGGACCCACTCCCCTATGCCCTTGCAGACATACTGCCTGGTAAAACTAGAAGCAGTATCTCTATATAAACCAAGCTCAGCATGGTGGTGCACACCTTAATCCCAGGATTCAAGACACTGAGGCAGGTAGATCTCTGTGAGTTCAAGGCTGGCCTGGTCTACGTAGACTTCCAGGCCAGCCAAGATACACAGTGGGAAAAAAAAAAAAAAAAAAAAATAAAAAAAAAATATATATATGTATTTTAAGATAAACCAAAGATTGTGGAAATAAGTAATTTCCAGAAGTACTTTAGTTACCATAACTAAGAGAGTTTTGTGGCTTGCCGCTGCCATCTGCTGGTTCAAAACCCTTTGATGTCCAGTAGTTGGCCTGCTCTATTACAAGGAACAAAGGGAATGGGGCCCTTGTGTTGAGAATCTTTTAAACTGTTCTTTGTTGAGCATATGATACCCGACTTTCATGTGGTCCATACATTGTTCCTTAGCAGTCAGTGTGCTTTCAGTGAGAGAGTTGCTGTCTCTCCATCGTTAATGAACTATATACTGTTTGAGTTTCTCATCTAACCCTTCCTTCTTTCTCATTTTGTCCCCTAGTTTAATGGACCGAGAAGTGGCACTGCTCGCTGAGATGGACAAGGTGAAAGCCGAAGCAAGTAAGATGATTGACATTTAGTTAAAGCTGTGACAGAGCCAGGGCGTGGTGGCGCCAGCCTTCGTTCAGTTCTAGCACTTGGAAGACAGAGGCAGGCCAATCTTTGTGAGTTCGAGGCCAGCCTGGTCTACATAGAGAATTAAAAACTGTCAGCCGTACAAATAATAGATTGCTGCCTTTCAGTCAAAACTTAGTGTGAACTTCTACAGTAAGAGTGTATGTACTAAACCCTCAATCAGTAAAACAAAAATGAGTTTATAAATTAGTCAGTCTTGAGCAGTTGTACTGTGCTGACATATTAATTCTTCATAAGAGTCTTTTAAATTTTTTCCCCAAGTTTTTAGCATTCTGAATGTAGAATTTAATTTATAAGAGATTGTATCACGGTGTCTTCATCGACCTTAGGAAAAGGAAGTACTGTAGAGACCTGCGCCTTCTTTTGTTTTGCTTTTCCTGGATTTTTTTTGTTGTTATTATTTTTTGATAAAGCAGTATACCAGGATGGTCAGAGAAGACCTCCCCGTGCTCCTCCCCGTGCTTCTCCAGTTAAGCGTGTGCTCTTACTGTCTCCTGTCTTGGGTTTCTTTTGTTTTTCCATTTTATGATCCTTATTCAGTGTTTGTAATCGGAGTAAGGAAAAGCCGTGAGCTGAGGGTTCAGAAGGCCATGCAGGCCTGCTAAAGTAGATGAGAAAGCGAGTCTTACCTGCGTCATTGTGGCTTTTCGTAGAGAGGCAGACACTGAGTGTGGTTTTGAGTGCAGCTGTGCCGCACAGGTGCGCAGGTCAAGGGAAAGCTTTAAGGAGTTGATTCCTTCCTTCCTCTAGGGGATTTAGGGATTGAACTCAGGTTGTCGGGTGTGTGTGTGATGGTGCTTTACCCCTCTGAGCCATTTCTGTGGTCCAGCGGTTCCAGCAGTTCCAGTGGTGGGTTTATCTTCATGAAATTGAACTTGTGTGGGAAGATTGTTTAACCTACCCTCAAACTAGTAAGAATAGGAATACTTTGTTAAGTTGAGGTGGTAACTCACAAGTCATTGTGCCTGTGACCACAGCCCTGAGGAGAGACCTGAAAACCCTGAGCACAGTGTAGCTTGCTCCATTCTAAGGGAATATTGAGAATACAGCAGAGATGCTGTCTGTTTCTCAGAAATAGATTTCATATGCACTTAAATAGTATATCTTGAAATCTCTAAATTCCCAGCTATAGTCTGTTCTTGTCCTTTGATTCTTTTACAGGATAAAGGTTCAGATAAACTAAAACTAGTAAAAAGGCAGAGTCCTCCTTACTTTAAAAAAAAAGGTGCTTTTTAGAAATATATCTTTTAGGGGCTGGAGCAGTGGGTCAGCAGTTAAGAGCACTGGCTGCTCCTCTGGAGGACCTGGGCTCTATTCCCAACATCCACAGGGCGGCTAAGAACTGCCTGTAACTCCAGTTCTAAGTGATCTGATGCCCTCTTGTGACCTCATGGGCACTAGGCATACACAAGTGAACAGACATACCTTCAGGCAAAACATTCATATACGAATATATAATATGCACACAAGGAAGTGTGCAACTATCTTTTTTAGGGACCTAGGAAGATGGCTCAGCCAGTAAGGTTCTTGCTGCTCTAGCTTGAATATATGTGTTAGAAGCAGGGTGTGCTTGTACTTTTTATCTGTAACTCCAGCCCTGGCGAAGGGGAGACAAGCACCTGACACTTCAGGCTGGCCAGCCTAGCCAGTTAGCAAGGCGGAGATCCAGTGAGAGACAATGTCCTAAGCCGAGAAGTGGAAAGGGGATCAAGAGATGATGGGTGGGATAAAATGCTTGCTTCACAAGCAGGAGGCACTGAGTTCACATCATGGTACCCACATCAAAGCTGAGAGCAGCGGTGGGTCTGTGAGCCTAGAGCTGGACCACGGACAGGTAGGACACAGAGCCCACTGTGCAGTCAGCCTAGCCAAAACATGTCTCTAGGTTTGCCAAGAGACCCTTACATTATCTGTGTTGGAGAACAGCTGAGGAAGACTCCCAGAGTTCTCTGCGTTTGCTCACACACCTATGAGCATGGGCACAGCAGTGCCCCATCACTCAGTTTAGACCAGTTTCACCCAGTTTGGACCAGTTATTAAATTAAAAGCTACAACATTTTACCCAACTTTATTGGTTTTACATCTTTATCTTTGTTCTCTCTGAAATTGCCTGTTCAGTGATGAGATGTAGTCATCCATTAGCTGACAAGAAAGCACACTGTAGCTTATTAACACTTTACTGCCGGGCGGTGGGGGCGCACGCCTTTAATCCCAGCACTTGGGAGGCAGAGGCAGGTGGATTTCTGAGTTCGAGGCCAGCCTGGTCTACAGAGTGAGTTCCAGGACAGCCAGGGCTACACAGAGAAACCCTGTCTCGAAAAAACAAAAAAAAAAAAAAAACAAAAAAAACAAAAAAAAACACTTTACTGGTACTAGCTCATAGGTCCAGATTTCTTTATGCACATTCATAGTTGGTCCTTGTTTTGATACTTTGAAATAGGTTTGTTTTCTTGTTGTATTTTTTATTTGACATGTGAAGAGACTTTCGGGGAAAATGTCTCCTATCCAGTATCTGATCTTCTGGCTTTCTTCCTTTTATTTTTTCTCAAAAAAAAAAAGAAATGTTTTTGGTTTCTTGTTTGTTTGTTTGTTTGTTTGAGACAGGATCTTACTGTGTAATTCTAACTGGCCAGGAACTCTCTTTGTAGACTAGGCTGGCCTCAGACTCATAGAGGATCCACCTGCCTTGCTTCCGAGTGCTGAGAGTAAAGGCATACACCAGCCACATCCAAAATTTATTATTTTATGTTCATGAGCATTTTGTCTGCATGTGTACCATGTGCCCAGAGAGGCCAGAAGAGAGCCTGGGATCTTTGAGCAGTTGTGAGCTGTCATGTGGGTGACAGTCCTCCAGCCTGGTCCTCCGAGCTGTCATGTGGGTGACAGTCCTCCAGCCTGGTCCTCCGAGCTGTCATGTGGGTGACAGTCCTCCAGCCTGGTCCTCTGAGCTGTCATGTGGTAACAGTCTTCCAGCCTGGTCCTCTGAGCTGTCATGTGGGTGACGGTCCTCCAGCCTGATCCTCTGCTCCAGCCAGTGCTCCCAACCTCTAAGCCATTTAACTACACAGCCCTAATTTGGTTTTCTGAGTCATGTGATGTGTATAGAAGTCTTTATTGAGGGCTGAAAAGAGCTCAATGGTTAAGAGCACTAGTTGCTCTTCCAGAGGACCCAGGTTCAGTTCCCAGCACCCACATCATGATGTCTCACAACTACCTGTAACTCTAGTTTCAGGAGATCTAGTTCCCCTTCTGAGGTCTGCAGGTACCGCTTCTGTGTGCTGCATAGGCATACATATAAAATTAAATTTAAAAAATTTTAAATCCTTAAAACATACTTTCTCTATCTTGAAATCTATAATTTTGCACTTATAAAATCCCAGAATACTGGAGGCTGAGAAGAACTGAGGTTGGCGTGATTGGCAGGCGACTTTATCTTGAGAGTAGACCAGGAGAGATCTTTTATAGCTGGTAAGAAAGTCAGTGTTGGACTAAAGAGCTGGCTCAGCACTTACGAGTACTTGATCTTAACCAAAACTAGGATTCAACTTCCAGTGCCCACATGACGGCTCCCAACTGACTGTGCCTCCTGTGCCAGGCGGATGCCATAACCTCTCCTGGTCGCATACATGTGGCCGACATACATACATGTGGGCAAACACTCATACACATGAAAACAAATCTTTTTAAAAAGACAGACAGAATGAATGAAAGTCAAGTGTTGGTCTTCAGAGATAGCTCCATCTCCAGAATCCACATTTTAAAACTGCGGTGTGGGGCATGGACCTACAGTCCCAGTCTTGGGAAGACAGGCAGGCCAGACCCCCTGTCTGTCACCGCTGGCAGCCAGTCTTGCCTCCTTGACTTTCAGGAAAAAAGTAATTGGTATCTGAGGAAAGATACCCAGGGTTATCCTCTGGCCTCCATGTGTGCACTGCACCTGGCTTTCTTAGATTCTGAGGTTTTAGCTCAGATGGTCTTACAAGGAAAGCATGTCATTGGCGAGCTGTCTCACGGTCCTGGGTGTAAAGTTCTGTATGTGTGTCTGTTAGGTATTGAATTTGACTGCATACAATAGAATGACCCAGGAAAATGTATTTCCTATTCTCTTTTGAAAAGGCCCAGAGATAATTAATCCACAGTTAGCAGGGCATTGCCAATGTGATGTTGGGGCCCAGGCCCATCTCCTTTTTAGCCACGCTAACAGTGTGCTCAGGTCAAAAGATCACTAACTCCTAAGGATTCAGTAAGGGAGAGGTAAGCATCACATGATTCTTTAGACTGCTGTAAGCTAGGGCTTCCTGTTAGGCCCACCCTGGGACCTCTGCTCATATCGGAGCTGAATGCTGGGCTGGAGCGCACACCATCTCCTCTGGAGCAAGGCCAGAACTAGGTTTGTACCCAGGAACATTGGTACTCAACATTTTTATTTTGGCTTTATACATTTTGGGTTGATTTCTCAAGATAGAGACTTACTATATAGCTGAGACCAGCCTAGAACTCAGTATGTGGCCCAGGCTAGCCCTAACATCACAGTCCTGCCTCAGCTGTCCAGATGTTCAGATTATAGGCATGAGTCCTCATACCTGGTTAACACTGGGCTTCTGACAGGAAGGAAAGGAGAAGGGTCTTGTTCTCTTTAACAGGCTTTGCCACAGTCCTCTGCTTCAGCTACACAGTGACCCTCTTTATTTTAAATCAGTACATTCCTTTAAAGGGGGCTGGAGAGCTGGGGGCAGCGGTTCAGAGCACTGTTCTCGCAGAGGACCTGCTCCAGTTCCCAGCATGGTGGGTCACAGCTGGCTGTTAATTCCAGTTCCAGGGAATCCAATGCCCTCTTCTGGCCTCTGAGAGTATACACATGGTGCACAGACCTACATGCAGGAAAACACCCATGTTTGTGTGTATAAAATAAAAAGCTAAAGATTACTTACTAAATAAATTGAATAAATACATCCCCAATTCTTATTAGCAGCAACCCCTTCAAAGCATTATGATTAGTCCCTTTGTCTGAAAGGCCACGTCTTCTGAATAATAATGCTCTTGTCAGGCTAGAGATGGCTTGTTGTGTCTTGGGTCCATAAAATAAAGGACGAGACCATGTCCCCTTCCTTTAGATTACATCCATAGAAAAAGAAAAGGAGAATTAAGGGTAAGAATTCTCATTTAGAATAATTGATTGCAGGCTGGAGACATGGCTCAGTGGTTTTGAGCACCAACTGCTCTTCCAGAAGTCCTGAGTTCAATTCCCAGCAACCACTTGGTGGCTCACAACTATCTGTAAGGGAGTTAAATGCCTTACTCTGGTGTGTCTGAAGAGAGCAATGGTGTACTCATATACATAAATAAATACAAACCTTTTTTTTAAAAAAAGTAAGAAAGAAAAAAGAAAGAAAAGAAAAACTGATCCCCAGGTGGTGGTGGTAGTGGTGCACACTTTTAACCCCAATACTTGGGAGGCAGAAGCAGGCAGATCTCTGTGAGTTCTAGGCCGGCCTTGTCTACAGAGTGAGTTCCAGGACAGCCAGGACAATACAGAGAAACCCTGTCTTGAAAAACCAAAACGAAAAAGAAGCAAAAGAAAGAATGAAAGAGAAAAACAGTGATCAAATCTTACAGGACGGAGCTGGGGATACTGGCTTATGTGTGTAATTCCAGTCCTTGGAAGGCTGGGGCAGAAGGATTACTATGCCATCCTGTGTTCCAGAGTGCAGACAAGCTTGGGCTACAGAGTGAGATGCTATCTCAGAGCAGCCTGGCTGGGTGTCAATCCCTAGTCTGGTGCTGAGCTCTCTTGGGTCGTTTGTCTGAGAGCCCTAGCTCGGCTTCTTAGGGATGATTTTTTTTTTAAATTTTTATCTATTATTTGCCATATCTGTAGAAACGGGTGCTTTTTATAAAAAGAAGAATATAAGGGCTTGAATGTCAGCTGGGCAGTGGTGGCGCACGCCTTTAATCCCAGCACTTGGGAGGCAGAGGGAGGCGGATTTCTGAGTTCGAGGCCAGCCTGGTCTACAGAGTGAGTTCCAGGACAGCCAGGGCTACACAGAGAAACCCTGTCTCGAAAAACCAAAAAAAAAAAAAAAAAAAAGAACTTGAATGTCTTTCATAATTGGGGTGTGTCTGTAGAGTATATGGCCGAGTGAGACATGACCAGAAGTTGACAGTGGCTCTGGTAAAGCGAAGATGGTGTCTTAAACTCCGTTTGAGGGAGGGAGAGGTCTGTGCTCTACATGAAGAGAGTATTTGGACTGTGCGTAGGAAGTTGTTCATGCTTCTCTGAGCAGAGGACAACAAAGTCAGACGTAGGAGGGGGGAAACTTCTGCTTTTCATTTTGTTCCTGTTTGTTCTTGATAAAATTTGTGTCACATGTTATACATGTTTCTGTCTTAATTTGTATGCTTCTTGAACAAACTGGGGTGGAGGGTAGGAGAAGAGCGAGAAATGGGAGGTGATTTTATAAGTCCTTGCGGTTCATAAATGTTTGTCTTCTAACCACCTTCAGAGACCCCGCAGCTGCATGAGTGGGCAGCTAGGCCCGTGACTGTCTAATACACACCAAGGCGGGTGTTCTGGACTCCTGACTGCAGCATAGACCTGATGCTCCTCTTTCTTCCGCAGTGGAAATCTTGCTCAGCCGGCAGAAGAAAGCAGAGCTTCTGAAGAAGATGACAGATGTGGCCGTCCGCATGTCAGAGGAGCAGTTGGTTGAACTCAGGGCTGATATCAAGGTGAAACTTCCTTCTTCTCTCATTGACTCTCCAGACCAACCAGCTCAGCGAATCTCCAGGGGTCATGGCCCCACCTAGCATCCCAAACCCATGAGCTTCCCTTCTTTCCCAGCTCGGCCCCTTTCCAGACTTTCCTTTTCTTTAAATGGTTTTGTCATCTATCCAGTTGTCCTGGGAGGAAATCTTAGGAAATGTCTGCATTTCTCCAATTAAGTCTGTCAGGAGACCCTGCCCATCCTTGGACCTGCTGCTGAGTCTTGGTTTTGTTTCCACATGAAGATGAAGCGCCATCACCTGTAGCTTAGCCGTCTGTGGTAGGCTTGGTGGTGTCTCTGTTGTCCTGGTCTTCCCACACTTCAGGACCGTGCTTCGAGCCTGCTCACACTTTAAAGACTATAATCCTTACCACTGACCGCTAGGCTCCATACGCACGGCTCTGACTCCACCCTCGTGCCACCCCAGGCTCCTTTTGTGTTCAGTCATGTTAACAGGCCATTTGCGCACACTCCCTGGCCCTCCTGTTAGTCAGATGCCACATGCTTCCCGCTGTTCCGAGCCACTCTTGGCCTCCCCTCCTCCTGACTCCTGGCTTTCCTAGCACAGTTAGAGTTTTATGTGGCTAATCTGTCTGGCTCACCAGACTGTGATCAGTACTAACTAGTGCCTAGCATACTGCCTCAGAACACGTTTTTTTAACAGCTAGTCAACTCTGGTTTTATAGAGAAATGTTAACAATTTAAGATCTTTATTATATTTTAATCCCCTCATAAACATTCCTGAAGTTTGGCATTCACACCTTTATTGTTTGTTTAAGGCGTTTCTCACTGTAGCCCAGTCTGACCTCAGATTTCAGGTACTCTAGCCTGTGCCTCCTGAGTTTGAGGATTACAAATGTGAGTGCCGTGCTTGGCCTGATGTCTTTAAAACTGTTTTATAAATAATAGTGTTTGGGGGCCTCATATACATAAAATAAAATAAATAAACCTTGAGAGGAGGAAGGAGAAGTGTTTTAGGGGCTGGAGGGTAAGGCTCTGTGGTTAAGAGCACTTGCTGCTTTGCAGAGGAGTCTTCTTGGGCACCAGGCATACATGAGGTATATATACATGCATAGACACACAAGCAAATACTTGTTACATATAAAGGAAACTAAATGAATTGCTCAAAACATTTGTATTTCTGAGAATAAATCTGACCCCAAGAGAAGTTGGATTGTTTGTAGGTTCCCGTGGAAAGTGTGCTCCAAGTCGTTGCTTATGAACAGAAACCTCTTGATAAAGGAGGGGGGGCTTTCTATTCCGAAGCCTTTCACCACCTCTGTTTACGAGCATGGACTTTGCTGTCATCTTTGAGAGGAGTGCTTCCTGTGCAGGCTTACAATGGCCTGTAGAAAGCACAAACATGGGGGTAACGTAACCCAGAACCTTCCAGTTATCATTGGTCAGTGTCCATACAGACCTGCTGAGAGCTTCCTGTCCCTCACTCCTTCCCAGAGAACTGATTAGGGTAAAAGAACCAAAAAGTGCAAATTTAAATGACACTTCCTACTCACCGATAGTCCATTGCGACATTGGATCCTCCTCACCCGGGTGCCAGTCGGTCTCATTCAAGCATTTGGGAGACACCAGAAACCCTTTGTAATTAGATGAGAACTCTGGCTCCCATGGGCTTCCTCTGTTCCCTTCCCAGGAGGCTAAAAGGTTTCTCAAGTACTCCTGCAGGCTGACTAAGAGTCTCATCTGTTTCCTTCCACATTTTAATGCACTGAAGTAGGTGCTGTGCAATTTAAGTGTCTTATTTCCAGATGATTGTACTTCTGTCATTTCTATTATGTCTCTGGCTCAACAAACCCTAGAATTCGTTTCAGAATTAATATGAGACAGAAAGTGCCATTCCAGGAGGCTTGTGTGCTTTCCTAAGCTTCAGTGTGCTCAGAATTTTTAGGATGTCAAATCTCAAGGGTAATTTTTCTCTTCTTTCCCTATTGGTATTTCTGGATGCATTCCTAGAATTCAGATGCATTTGAAGTGGAGTCGACTACCCAGTCAGGAGGTCTGCTCCTGGCAGGAGTTTAATTGGTGCACATTTTCTCTGACCTCTGAACTTGCTTTTTCACCTCCTCATGTGCTGTATGGGTGGGTGGAGGGGTGTTCCCGGCTTGAGACATTGTTTATCTAATAGATCCCCACAGGTGCTTCATTCCTGACATGATCTTGTCAGGAACATACTTTCCAGAGTGTAGTGAGCTTTTGACCCAGTGGGCTAGTCGGCACAGTCTGCTTTTAAAAGGAGTAAATCACTTGCAGCATAAATGTCTCGTTTGCAGAGTTGCCTTTCCACATGAATGATTTTCCATCTCAAGAAATTGCTCCTATTTCAAAGACTCTGAAGTCCTATCTTACAAGGAGACAATATGGCTTTTTCTAAGGAGGCTCCTACTGAAGGACAACAAGCCATCTACCTAATTGGGTCATTGTAGGACCCCTGAATGCTCTGGCTGCCTCTACTGCTTCTGTGTGCAATGTACCCATATGGAGAGGAGTCCAGTAGAGGATGTGATTCTTTGCTATAAATTCTTCTTCCTTCCTTCCTTACCATTTCTTTAGGTTATGCCACTGGGTGTTGGCCATTTATAACATCTCATCAAGCTATGAAGCTTGTCTTTGGGCCCTTTAGAAAACGAGTGTATTTGTCTGATTACTCAGCATTGATAATGGAATGGTCATTTAGCAAACTTTAAAGCAGTAAAAATGAGAAAATTAAAGATAATTCTGTTTCATGTATGTATATGTTTATGTGTTTTCGATTCTGTATGCAATGCTTGTGTTACCAGAACCTTCCTCTCTTTTCCCCAGCACTTTGTTAGTGAGCGTAAATATGATGAAGATCTTGGAAGAGTAGCCCGGTTCACCTGTGATGTGGAGACTCTGAAACAGAGCATTGATGCGTTCGGACAAGGTGAGGGAGGGGGTGAGAGAGTCTAGACCTTAGATGCTGAGGAGACTGTACAGCAGGGCAAGCCCACTTCAGCACTGATATCCTAGACCTTGGTTTATTCCTTCAAGTAGAGATGACAGTTCTTGTCTTGCTAGACACAAAAGAGACTCTGAAGTGATAGCATCACAAGTGGGAAGGAGCTGAGGCTCAGGAGGCAGCTTGGGGGTTGTAAGGACTTGCTGCTCTTCCAAAAGACCAGAGTTCAGTTCCCAGGACCCACATTGGGTAGCTCTGAGCCACGCATACTCCATCCCCAGGCACTTGGTGGGCATGTGCACACACAGAGACACACACATATATATACCAACAAATAAAAATAAGTCAATCTGGGACTGATGAGAGGACTCGGCGATTAAGAGCACGTGTTGCTCTTATAAAGGACCTGGGTTCGGTTCCCAGGACCCACATGGTCGTGCACTACCATCCGTCAACTCCTGTTCCAAGAGAATCATGTCGTCTTTTGACTTCATGGGGACCAGGCACATACATGGTCCACAGATCTACATTCAGGCTAAACACTTACACACTCAAAATAAAAACGATTTTTTTTAAGTGGGGGATAGAGGGCCTCTGAGTGAGAGTTGTAATCTTACATTACTAACAGATGGGGCTCTGAACCTGCTTCCCTCCTCTCAGTGTTGACGCTGGCGCTGTAACATGGTGCTTGCTCCCCTGCACCACAGAACAGGAGAGTGAACTGTGGGCCTCAGAGCAGTGACTGTTAACCCATCACAGTCCAGCCTTGGAGCCAAGAGGACATCTAAGGAGAGCTTTAAGCCATTGATAGCTGACAACATTTGAATTGAAAATAATGCTAGGTTTTGGTTATATTGGTTTACTGAATTTGGGGCTGTTTTAGCAGAAAGAATCTTGGAAAGACACATTTGTTGCAAAGACAGTTCTATTTAAATAACCATATAAATACATTTATATAAATATGGTTGTTTATATATCTATCATTACCTTATGTCACTGCCGTAGGTCACAAGTTCAAGTTCTCCTTAACTGTCCATTTTACCCTTACATCATTTCATTTAAAGAGGACTTGGCAGAGACTTCATTGTTTACATTGTTCTTTGCAAAGTCTGCCCTTCAGGACTGCTGTGGGACATACGCCCTTCCTGTCACTCCCAGGTTTAGTCTACAACCAAGAGTTTAGATAAAGGAAATGCTGAGAAGCCATCAGTGCAGGGGGGGGGGGCATGTTTTGATCTGTTCTCCTCTCTCTAGGAATTTTTTTACAAAGCAGTGGGGTTCAAGAACTTAGTGAAGTAGATTCTCTTCCCACTGGACATGGGTTCTGGACATTACAGTCTGCTGGTCAGGCTCGTGCCACAAGTGCTTTACCCGCTGAGACATCCCTCAAACAGTTCTTTTTCTTAAATTGCTCATCATGAAATGTATCATATAACCACAACATAGTCCTCATGTTTCTGTTTCAGTGTCTCATCCAAAGAACAGCTATTCAACCCGATCTCGATGCAGCTCGGTGGTTCCTGTGTTCTTGAGTGTCCTGGGTGATGGCTCTGCTGCTTCCTCCTCCCCAGATGCCTCTGCTCCCAGCCTTCCAGGTGCTAACAAGAGAAACTGTGCCCCGAGAGAGGCCTCTGCAGCCGTGACGAACTCCAGTGAGCGGCCCTGCCCAGCTCATCGGGAGGTAAGCTGGTTTTAGACTGAGCGTGCCATGGAAGTGTGACGCCAGCTGTTGGCGTTGGAGTGCTTGTAGCCACTGTGTCGCCTTCCTCTCGGCTTTTCTCCATAGCTCTTTTGCATTCATCCTCTCAGTTCCTGAGAAGTTGTTTGAGATGATGTTTTAAACCATCAGCCGACTGAGACTTCCTGTTGCCCAGATGGCTAACTTTGGTTTGTTAGCAGTTTGTTGTGGGTTGTGTTGTCTGGTAATTAGTCACGCTGGGAGCTGTGCACCAATCTCAGGTAGACGAGCTGTCCATGTGCCAGGTTCACTGCCATGCTTCTGAAAGCTGCAGGGCTTAAGAACCCATGAGTAGATCAGGGAGAGAAAGGTGAACCCGGCAGGGTAAGAGAAAAAAGTCTAGAAAGCAGCAGAGAAGCACACAGTCTCTGTCTCTTGGTTTGAAGGAGACACAAACACAAGAGCCATCCAGAGCTGTCCATAATTCTTCAGAACTGAGAGGATTGGCCTGGAAGACAGAAGCCAGTCCTGTAAGCTTCCTGGGTTGAAATGAGAAAGGTGTGCTAACTTACACACGCAGTGCAGCAGACTGCGTGTACTCACTTTTATTGCGCCGTGTGCACACACCTTCCCAGGTGGCTCAGGACTGCTGTGCAGCCATGTGATACAGTACTCATCTGATTTTGTGTTTGTAACTTTCTTCTGTGTTTACTTTCTTCCTGTGGGCATGTAAAGAGACAGAAACTCCTCTTGAGAAGACCTAGGCATGAGAGGCGTGAAGAGATCAGTGGAGGTGTTTTAACTATAATCAAGTGACAGGCTGCACGGGCTGATAGAATTGAATTCCAAGCATGATGGTTCTGCTATCAGAAGATTGCTATAGACCAAACTGAAACAAACCAGGCATTGTCATGACAGCGCACTGTGAACATTGTATTGTTTTTTCACCCTAGGTATATTCAGGCAACAGGAGAGGAGGACAAGGCTACAGGCCACAAAGCCAAAAGACCACCGAGTCCCCAAACCAAGGGCGACATGACAATGTGGGTCGCTACAGAAACAGCTCGTGGTATTCATCTGGGTCCAGGTATCAGGGTGTTCCGCCTCAAGCCCCAGGAAACACTGGCGAGTGGAGCCGCCCTTACTCTGCAGGGACCAATGGAACTGGAGGCAGCTTGGAGCCTAGCCTACCCAAGCCTTCATTCAAAAAGGGGCTCCCACAGCGCAAACCGAGGGCCTCTCAGGCTGACGCTGCAAACTCTTGAAGGGAATTCCAGTTTGCCTCTCTTCTCTCCCATCCAGTTCAACCTAATAACTGGACTTTAGGAAATGTATACTTAGATTTAATAACAAAAAGAAATTTATGCATATCTCTTTGGGCCATCCTAAATATTTTTGATTTCTTCGTATTTTTTTAACGCAAGCTGTTTTCCCTTGGGCTCTGGTTGGTCGTTTTCACCAGGAACCAGGGCAGCTGTTGCCAGTTTTCCCAAAGGTGAGCAGCCCCCTTCCCAGCGCACCTCCACTGCCTACCACAGGCTCTCAGGAGGAGGAGTGGCAGCGCTAGTCCTGCCTCCGCCTCCGGTCCATTCAGAGCAGATGCCACAGGTGCCTGCCAGGTTCCCATGACTTGACAGTTTGCAGTTTGATCGGGGTAGGGATAAGGGATTTTATACAATACCGGGTCAGCCAGAGAAGGGAAATGTGTGTTAGTTCATGAAACAGAGAGAGCCCAGGGGACATCTGAGAACCTGCCTCTGTCTGGAATGTGCCTGAGATCTGACACTCAAGTTGGGGTTCCCGTCCACACTTGGCACCATACCTTAACCCGCAGTTTCTTCCAAATGCCCAAAGCCTTGTTTCCTCTTAACCTTAGGCTGAAACCCGGCCTCAGGAATTCTGTGGGAAAGTAGCATTTTAAGTTTTTTAAAAGAAAAAATGTTTTTCTTTGTTGCAGTGTTTGGAGATTTTTTTTGTTATTGTTGTTCTTCCCTCTTTCCCGAATCCTGTTATGAACCAAATTTATATAATATAATTAGTGTTAATCTAAGGTGTTACTCGTCGTGGTTGTTGCGGTCATCTTTATAAGTGAATAAATAAAGCTAGTGCATCTCGTGACTCCCTTAGCTGCTTCTCTTTAGGCCTGGGGTAGAGCCTCGGACAGCTTGTTCTGAACTCAGACGATGGTGTCTGAGCCCGAGCTCACTTGTCCGCTGCCGCCTTGTTTTAGAACCAAATTAGACCGTGAAAGCCAGGATGAGCAAGTGCAGCTGTTTCTCGTGGGGAGGATCTCCCGATAGGGAATGGTGACTTCAGAGGAGCAGTTAGCACACGAGGAGCACCACACTTCTCCCCCAGGCAGCTGAAGGTCATAGTGGGGCCCGTCTCCCCTGTCCCTTGACAGGGGTAGTGAGTGTAACCATGATGTCGAGCTCTGGCATGTAGCAGGTGGTGCTGGTGCCAGACACGTCTCCTTCCCGCCAGTGTCTGAGATGTAACGGTTCTTCCCTGCGGGATGTTCTCTCCCAAGCGCCGAGTTCTGCTGCCTCAGGGCCTCCTGGCTCGCAGTGGGCCCGAACTGCAGGCTGGAGAAGGAAAGGAGAAGCGGGGAGAAGAGAGGGAAGGAGGCACTGAGACTGAGTTGTACCAAATAAGGCAGCAGTCGCAGTGTGTGGAAGCCATTTTCCAAGGGGCTGAGCACCAAGGGCCTCTGGCAGGGGCTCAGGAGAAAGCCTGCCTTTCCTGATTAATTGCCTTAACTTGACAGGAACTCAGACACTGAAGGGCTAAGAGAGCATCCCTCCCTTTTTTGTCGTCGTCCTCCCCACCCCACTCTCGTTCCTACTTTTAGCCACATTGAAGTTTTACCATTTTGTTTTGTATTTTAGCTTAGGGGTTAAATCCAAGGGCACACATGTAAGCAAGTGTCTAGCATTGAAATCTACCTCCAGCTCCCTCTTACATTTTTCTTGAGACAGAGTCTTCCTATGCTGACCCTGGAAGATCTCAAGCCTGTGCCATGCTCACCTCGGCCTCCTGAGGAGCTGAGATGATAGCCATGCCACCGTGCCTGCTCATTACCTGACCTTTTGAGAAAAAAATGGAGGAATGGCTGTTGGCAAAGTTGCTCTGCAAGTGTACCAACACCAGTTCAAATCCTCAGTCAGACACTGCGGTGCGGCTCTGGAACCCTAGAGCTGGGGAGGCACTGACAGATGGTCCCAGAGTTCTCCTGGCCTGGGATTCTAGCCAGTCAGCAGGCCAGGTTCAGTGAGAGACCCTCTCTCTCAAAAAAAAAAAAAAACAAGGCGGAAGTGCCAGAGACGTGGTTCAGTGGCTAAGACTACCTCTCCAGAGCACCCATGTTGGCTGGTTCACACCCACCTGCAACTCCAGCTCCAGAGAAACCGGCACCTCTTCAGACTCCACAGGCACCTGTGCCCATGTGGTAGAAGACAGGTAGACAATCACTTCTGACGTGAACCTTTCCACATGTACTATATACATACCACACGCACTATACACACCACACACACACACACTATACACATATCACACACACACACACTATACACATACCTCATACACATACTATACACATACCACACATACTATACACATACCACACACA
>NW_021620574.1:970067-1106952 GCF_004785775.1 Grammomys surdaster | reverse complement strand
ACACATACTATACACATACCACACATACTATACACATACCACACACATACTATACACATACACACACACACATACACTATATTCACACCACACATACTATACACATACCACATGTACATATACTATATACATATATATACACACAGTATATACATATACACACTACATATACTCTATGCATATACACTGTATACATATATACACACTGTGTATACATATATGCTGGCTGGACATATGGTAACTGCTTATAATCTCTGCATTTGGGAGGCCGATCACCAAAAGTTCAAGGCTAGCCTTGCTTGCATAGTGGGTTCTATGCCAGTTAGGACTAAGCAGTGAGACCCTTCCTCAAAAACTTTAAAAGGGGGGGGGCAGTGTTTTAGTCATAAGAGTGTGTGCTCTGCTCCTGCTCTTCCTGCTCTGCTCCTGCTTCTGCTCCTCTTCCTCCTGCTCCTCCTCCTGCTCTGCTCTTGCTCCTCCTCCTGCTCCTCCTCCTCCTCCTCCTGCTTCTCCTCCTGTTCCTCCTGCTCCTCCTGCTCCTCCTCCTCCTCCTCCTCCTGCTCCTGCTCTTTTAGGGAACCAAAACCTTTGTTTTTTAAATGAGGTTTTTAGACTTCATGTATTTGTGTACATGCATGCATGCAGGCGTTCTAGAAGGCCAGCAGGGGGCAACAGATCTCATCCCACCTGCCCCTGGAATTCAAGAGTTGCCCCAGTGTAAGTGCTAGAAATACGCTCCAGTCCTCTGCAAGAGCAGGGCTCTCCTAACCTCTGAGCCATGTCTGCAGTCTCACCGGACACCTTGTTGTCTTAAGGAGGTTGTCTCGCTGACCTGGAGATAGTTGGCTAGGATCACCAGCCGCTGAGGCCCAGGGAATCTGATTCTTCCCTTCCCAGTCTTTGTATTTCAAATGTGAGCCACCATGCCTGGCTTCCTCACTTGAATTCTAGGAATCAAACATAATGATTCCAGGACAGCCAGGGCTATACAGAGAAACCTTGTCTCAAAAAACCAAACCAAAAACAAAACAAAACCAAAAAAAAAAGCCTACTTTACTTAAGGTACCCTTCTAACCCACCATCCAGAAGTAGTGGGGGAAAGAGGGTTAATAGGAAAAAGGGTCTGGGGACCTGTTTAAAAGTAGTTCCATTCTTCGTGGTCAGGATACCAGCAGTCCAGTCCAATAGCAAACACCAAACATGAATCTGTAGCTGCAGTGCGATCCAGCAGAAACAGTGAAGCTCTGCTGGATGGGCACAAGTCAGTGGAAGCAGCCAGAAGCAGCCATAATGCCACAAGAAGTTCTCTGCACATTTCTCTCTAAAGTAAAGACCAGCAAAGAAGCGAAGCATTTCATGGCGTAGCAATGCAAGAGCATTCTATTCCTTCTCTGTTTGTGCCCACCTGAAGAAAGACCACCTCAAGACTAGCCTGGGCTTATTTGTGAGACCTGTGCCAAAAACAACAAAACATCTAAAATTAAGACATGTTGGTGTTTGTGGTTTTGGGGGGTGGGAATTAGTGTGTTTGCTCCTGTGTCTACATATATGTGGAAGCCAGAGGTCAGCCCTAGGTGGTACTCCTCAGTGACACTCATCTTTGACTTCAGTTCATTGTAACTGAGCTCTGAATGGACTTACTATGTACACCCGGGTGGATTTGAATTCAGAGATCTGCCTGCCTTTACCTCCTGAGTTTTGGGAATAAAAGTGTGAGCCTGCATACAACCTGTTTCAGTTGTCCTTATCTCTCCTTAGCTTACTGCTCAGCCACTGTACACTCACACAGTAGTGCTGAGTGTATACATGTGCACACATTAGTGGTGAGTGTGTACATGTGCACACATTAGTGGTGAGTGTGTACATGTGCACACATTAGTGGTGAGTGTGTACATGTGCACACATTAGTGGTGAAGGGTATACATGTGCACACATTAGTGGTGAGTGTGTACATATGCACACATTAGTGGTGAGTGTACATGAGCACACACATTAGTGTGAGTGTGTACATGTGCACATACATTAGTGGTGAGGGTGTACATCTGCACTCACACAGTGCTGTGTACATGTGCACACACATTAGTGGTGAGGATGTACATGTGCACACACATTAGTGGTGAGAGTATACATCTGGACACACATTAGTGGTGAGAGTATACATCTGCATACACAGTGGTGAGTGTGTACATGTACACACACATTAGTGGTGAGTGTGTACATGTGCACACACTTTAGTGGTGAGGGTATACATGAGCACATACATTAGTGGTGAGGGTATACATGAGCACACACAGTGGTGAGTATACATGTGCACACACATTAGTGGTGAGAGTATACATCTGCACACACATTAGTGGTGAGTGTGTACATCTGCACACACATTAGTGGTGAGTGTGTACATTAGACCACTATCACCTATAGTGATATCACCTGGTCACAGTGGCACACGCCTTTAGTCCCAACACTTGGAAGGCTAAAGCAGGAGGGTTGCGAGTTTGACGTCAGCACGGGCTGCACAGCAGTAAGCTGTCCCAGAAGTCTATGAAGAGCAGTTCCATTTCTTGTAACTTGCCCTAAAGATGTATCTCACAAGTGGGAAAAGGTTTCTGTAGCATTCAGTGTTTGTTTTAGCAATGCTTATAAATAGAATACAACCCACACAAGCAGTGGAATCTACCACCAGGAACTGGTTAACCTGGATACATGAGATTCATACGGCAGAATACTATGTATCACTAGGGAGAAGGAGAGGTTTGGGTGGGCTCCTAAGTACTGGTGTGGACGGGGGTCCTGGGCTTGCATTCTTACCATATCCTTTCTTACAGAGAAGATGCCGAGGGCTGTCCTAGAGACCAGAATGTCTCCTTAGACAAGACCACCACCCAGAGTAGCTTGCTTTCTGTCATAATTCAGAATTGTTTGTCTAAGCTATTCCTTAACAAAACAAGTGCTTGTGAAGGGGGCGGTAGCTCAGTCAGGGAAATGCTTGTCTTGTAGGAATAAGGACATGAGTTTCATCCCCAGAGCCCATTGCCAGGTGGGATAGAGTAGAGGCAGACACAGGCGAACCCCTGGGGCTCACTGGCCAACTGCCTAGCCTACTTGACCAGTTCCAGGCTAGTAAGAGACTTTGTCTCAAAAACCAAGGAACCTGAGGAACATCACCCAAGGTTGAGCTCTGGCCTCCATGTGTGTTTGCAAAACAACAACAAACAACAACACACACACAAAAGAGTCCAAAGTAGCTGATGAACTGGTTTGGGGCTGGTACTGAGACTCAGTGGTAGAGGGGCTGATGGGAGACAACTGAGACACAGATGTAATGACGCAGAACAACTGTTGGATGAAGGCCAGATCGTCGCTGTGACAGGTGAGAGGAAGCACTGGGCTTGCTGGGGCTAGACCGTGGGTGTTCTTGGGTGAGGACATGGTCTTGTGAATATGTGTGAGGAACAGGGCGGACGATGTTGAGCTTAGACATGAACTAGAATATCCGAGATGCTCAGCCATCAGAGCAGTGATTTGGGGAAACTCATCTGACCAACAAAAGTGAGGGTTTGTTTTGTGTGCTTTGTAGTGAGCAGCCCCTCCCTCCATGTGGGTCGTGTCTTCGTGGCAGCCTGCTCTCTGAAAGGAACGGGTGTCTAAAGTGGCCTGTTAGGAGCCACTGTTAGGCTACCATTTAGCCAGTCACTTGCGGGAGCTAATGATCTGTTTTACAGAAACCTGATTATTTTACAGCTTCTGGCTGTAACCACTTGGGCACACGGATACCTGCGTGTGGTATTATAGGTCATAGGCACCCCACTGAGATCAGAAGGCAAGGAAAATGGTTTAACCTTTTCCCCCAACCAGCAAAACCCTGCCTGGCAGCCAGCAGACTCAAGTAGAGAGACTCCAGACTTGTTTCTTACCCTGTTTCATAGCTTGGTAGCTGCCGTCAGTGCACTGAACCGTAATAAAACATCTCAGAGCCAGTCCTGAAGTTATGCAGACATGGATGTGAGTGCTTTAAGCATACTGAGCCAGGTGCTGCCGAACAGCACCCTGGGAGCCTCAGCTGGCCTATGCCAAGCTCAGTGCCCACTCTACCAATCCTCTGCTTCTGTCTCCCTCCCTTACTAAAAAGCCTGTAACAGAGGCTTTCCAGCCTCTAACTCTTCAGACTTGCCTAACCCAAAGGAAGAAATCAGACACATCGCTGTCCAATGTTTTCTACCATGCACATTGGGCTCTGGCCTCCTTTGCCTCTGCCCTCCTTGCCAGGACATCACTCTTACCCCAGCTTCAGGGTTGTATAAGTGGGGCAGCCTGAAGGCAGTGCTGAGCTCAGGGACAGTCACCACAGGGGGCAGGAGTGACTCTCAGGTCAGAACTCCCCATGGGAAAGTCAAAGAATGTTATCTATCACCGTATGGATGGTGAGGGAATATCATGGTAACTAGGAAAGCCTATCTGAAGATGTTTCTGGAGGAGGGAACTCACCCACCATCCATCGTCAGCACAACGGCTCTGCCCACTCGCCCCTTGGCTGCCGTCAAAACAGCCA
Organism: Grammomys surdaster; assembly: GCF_004785775.1. Classification (NCBI taxonomy): domain Eukaryota; kingdom Metazoa; phylum Chordata; class Mammalia; order Rodentia; family Muridae; genus Grammomys; species Grammomys surdaster. The sequence goes on along the minus strand of NW_021620574.1, from coordinate 1,102,403 downwards.
GAGCAAATGCCACCCACTCCTGACTCCTTAAGCAAACCTCAGGTCTCCTTCTATGTCTCTTCAGCTTAATCTGACCTAGGCTGACTCTAACCAGATTTTAAACAAACCTTTTGGCTGATGTAGAACATAGAGTCTGGGGAGACAAGATTCATTGGGGTTCAGGTTCTCCCTCATAGGCTCCTGCCACTCTGGGGAGCTGCAGTTAAAGGCTATCTTCCTGGGCTTTCTAAAGGCCAGCAGCAGACTATTCATCAAAATGAGCCTGTTTAGCCCGTTTCTTGAAGGATGCTCTGGGGGCATGGTTGGAGCAAACTGCTGTCAGCCTGGTACCCATCTGGTTCCTCTGCTTAAGTCATATGCTCTGTATTCTCTATCTAAACCAGGTTCCTGCCAGGATTCCGTTTTAAAACCTACCTGTGCTCTACTTCCACTTTAGCTAGGACCTTCCATTTAAGAGAAGGAATGCTCTAAAATCAACCCAAGGGTGGCTAAGAACTCGGGTCTCAAGGACTTCCAGTGTGGATGGGGATCCTTCCGCCAGGCCTTAGCCTGAGTTTGTGTTCTTGGTCTCAGCACCAGCTTTATACTCGTACCTTATGCCTTAGACAGCACCACCTGTATTACTAGATTTTTTTTTTTTTGAGACAAGATCTCATGTAACCCAGGATCCCCTCAAATTATGTATGGGAGGTTGATGTTGAGCTTTCTGATCCTCCTGCCTCCACAAGGGTTGGGATTATAGACCTGGTCCACCATATCCAGCATACATGATGTGGTTCTGAAGATGGAATCCAGAGCTTCATGCGGACAAGGTGAATGCTTTACCAGTGTAGCTCCCTCCCCTGCCCTCAGAACATTCATCATAAGGATCATGTTACAAACAAAGGGACCCCTGCAACATACCCCAGATCGTGCTGATTCCAGACTTTCCCACCATACCAGAGCAGCACTGGCTGAGAGCCAGGCTCCATTGGGCCAGGGACCTCCTGAAAGGAGGGTGCAGAGAGTGGGCAGAGAGGAGGAGCCCCTGAGCCTTGTTCCTCGACAGCCACCTGTTCCCACCCCCTGCATACAGGGTGACTCCGCCTGCTCTTGGGGTTGGGAGGAGAGCTTCCTCCATCTTTTGTGTCTTGAGCAGTTTTTTCCTTGCTCTGATCATCTCTGCTCTCTCTCCGTGTTCCTTTTTGTAGATAATACTCCCACGGGCCTCCCACGGCAGCTCCAAAATGCAGCCTCCTGAGTTTCTTCTTGTTGACAAAGGTTTTGAGCTGTCTCTGAGTAGGGCTCCCCCTCAGCCTCGCCCCTCCCCAAACCTTCCAAGGAGGGCCCAGAATGAGACCAGGGATGGGGAAAAGAGAGATGATTTCAGGGAGGAAAGCAGCCCTGTGGCCTGGCCTGATGCTCCATTCCCTTTTCAATAACCCCACCTCCCCCTCCCTGGCTCCTGACCACAGGCCCCCTACCTCCACCCCATCCCTTCGTGTGTAAGTGTATCTTAGGGGTGGAAGAAGGCGTGGGTAGGAAATTAATCACTAAGAGCCAAAGAAACCTATATAAACAAATGCGTGCCAGATCCGAACAGATCTGAGAGGCTGGGATAGGTGGAAAGAAGATGCCTGAATGCATCCTTTAAACAGAAAGGCCACTGGGCAGTGGTGGCGCACGCCTTTAATCCCAGCACTTGGGAGGCAGAGGCAGGCAGATTTCTGAGTTTGAGGCCAGCCTGGTCTACAGAGTGAGTTCCAGGACAGCCAGGGCTACACAGAGAAACCCTATCTCAAAAAAGCTAACTAAATAACTAACTAAAAAAATAAATAAATAAATCAGAAAGGCCACATCACAGGGAAAGACCCACCCACCTTATGAGTACTTAGATATGTTGAGGGATTGAAGGAATGAAAGGCACATCAGATTGCAATTTCACTCTGGGATAAGAGTGGTTCTAACGCTGTGCATGCTGGCACAAGCCTCTAATCCCAGCACTCTGGAGGCAGAGGCAGAGTGAGCTCTAGACTGCCAGGGCTACACAGAGAAGCCCTGTTTTAGAAGAAAGAGGAGGAGGAGGAGGAGGAGGAGGAGGAGGAGGAGGAGGAGAGGAGAGTGGTCATAACATCCAGTACCTAACCAGGTTTACCAAAATAGTAATGGTGCTCATACAATCAGTGGGGTCTCAGACAAGGTGCATAACCTCAGTGTCTCCATCCGCCCATTGGCAAATAGGAACTGCTTCTGTGTTACATTAGCAATGGAATCCAGGGGGAGCACTTATTTAGCACACCACTCTTGCCTCCGTAATTTCATGCCTCTGTAATTCCCACGCCATCTACCCTGCCCGGTTCAAACTGATGTCTCTGGCTTCTCTGATCTCCCCAGGCCAGCCTAGGTCAGTCCAGGTCGCTGAACCGGAAGCCTGAACACCTTTTGACCTCGAGGGAATGGCTTGGATCGTTTAGACCTGACCACCTCAGGTGACCAGTACTGTATATGCACACACAGCCTCAGGTGTACTGGGAGCAGGGTCTGGACTTGGTGAGGAGACTGTCATGGATGGGGCCCTGACTTTGTCCTCCTCCTTCCCGCCTCCCTCTCCCTCTTTTCTCTCTCTTCTTCTCTTCCTTCCTCTCTCTTCTCCCTTTGTGAAATAACTACCCCGGGCGTTTCTCAGGATCCCTCTGAGACTCAAAATCAGACAATAAACATTTGCATGAAGCCGGGCAGTAGTGGCGCACGCCTTTAATCCCAGCACTTGGGAGGCAGAGGCAGGCAGATTTCTGAGTTCGAGCCCAACCTGGTCTACAGAGTGAGTTCCAGGACAGCCAGGGCTACACAGAGAAATCCTGTCTCAAAAAAAAAAAATTAAATAAATAAAATAAAACATTTGCCCTTATTTCTTCCTCAGAACCCTCAGAGGTAGCTCTTGTTATTTCCAGTTCACAGATGAAGAGAACTGAATCACAGAAATGTTGGTAAGTCGTCTTAAGAGAGAAAAATATCTCGTGGACAGCAAGTTCAGAGCAGTACTTAAACCTAGCTAGCAGATTTCCGCAGATGGCGCTTTCAACAACAGCCTCATCGTGGCTTAAAGTGAGCTTTAAAATGTCCCTCTGGAAAGAAGGACAGGGTCCTTCTCTCTAGTCCAGACCCTGCTCCCAGATCTAACTCCTGGAAAGAAGGAGGGAGGACTGGAGGGGTTACTCTTTAGCCCTGGCCCATCAGGAGGCGAGGACTAGATCTGCGGACTGTTTAGGCGCTCCTGGGAGCTGGATTCCAGGGTGCAGCAGACTGGGGGGAGGGGACATTTCCTCCCTTTCTTCCCAAACCTCCTGCTCATTTAAATACAGGTGCCTGGAGCTTTACTAGCTGCTGACGGGTAGTTGGAGCAGGGTTCACTCCTCTTTCCGACGCTGGTGGCAGTGGGTGTGTCTCCTGCAGGGGAGCAGTGCCGAGCTCCGGCTTTACCCATTGGAGAGCAAATTGCAGTTTTGGCCCCGGCGGCTCCTCTGGGCGCGGGCGGCAGTCGCACTCACTGGCAAATCGTAGGAGGGAGGAGGAGCGGCGCTGGCAGGAGAGGCCGCGGGGACGGTCGTGGTGCGCGGGGACAGAGACAGGAGACGGCCGTCCGCCCCTGCTTTCCGCCTCCTCGCTGGAGGTGCGGGCTCCGGGGAGAACCAAACTCTGCTACTAAAGCGGGGTCTAGCCAGGCACACACAGGGGTCCGGCCTGGATCAGTCTCCGACCCTCGTACGGCGACAGAAACTTGAGGAAATGCGAGGGGCGAGATGGAGGGCTTGGGGTTCACCTATTCGATGCGCCCTCTGCGCTCCCGGGTCTCGCCCAAGGCATCTGAACTTCACTCCTCGGGCTCCCCACCCTCGGGTTTTCTCAGCTTCTGCCTGCACTTTTCAGGGGGTCGAGCTGAGTCGGGAAAAGGCTTGGCTGAACCGGGGAAAAACAGGTTCAGAAGCCCCCCTTTCCGAGTACTCTGCATAGTAAGCGCTCCCCAGGGGGCCCAAACCTTCAACTACTGGACCTTCCCCGCCGCCTGGTCGTCAGTTCCCGTTCTCATGACATTATTCTCCTTCCGAAACATCTACAACACACTCGCACACGCACACGCACACGCCCCCAAACCCTCCTCTGGTCCCTCTGCAGGAGAAGCCTGAGGCTGCGCCCGAGGCTGTCAGGCTGAGACCACCCGGCCGGTGGTTCTCGCCTCAGGGAGCCTGGCAGCGCTAGGGGGCGACAGCCTTCCCTGCCCCCACCAAGGTCCCCAGGGGAGGGGGATCCCTCCGCAGGAGGCCTGTCTCTTTAAGGAGGCGGCCCTGACTGGGTGTGCCCCGTCTCCATGGTTACCCCGGTGCAGGCGGCGGTGCGGGAGGTAGGCTGCCGCTTCTCCCCGACAGACGGAGGGAGCTGCGGGGACCCGGCGTTGAGTCGAACCCGAGCGGGAGCCACCCCGCCAGCAGAAACAGGAGCCGCGGGCGGACGAAAGGTGCAGAGTGAGCGGTGGCCGCGGGGCCTGCAGCCCGAAACCCGTGGGCGACAAGGGGTCGCGCGCGCGCCATGACCCAGCCCCGACGGCGCGGACGCCCCCTCGCGCGCCGGCAGCTGCTGGGGCCTGCGAGCCTGGGCCGGGCATAGCCCCCCGACGGCTACCCTAGGGGGCGCGGGGCCCGGCGGGGGGCGGCCGAGCCAGGCGCCCTCCCCCGGCGCTGAGTCCCCGCGCCCCGGAGGGATGGGGCGGACGGCCCCCGCCGCCTAAGATGCCGGCCATGCGGGGGCTCCTGGCGCCGCAGAACACCTTCCTGGACACCATCGCCACCCGCTTCGACGGGACGCGTGAGTCAGGCCCTAGCTCCCTGGCTTCCGGGGAGTAATCCACTGTCCGAACCGCCACCTGCTGCTTGGTGCCCACCGGCCATCCCCTTCCTCACTCCTCTCGAAGCTAGGGCCAGCCTCTCCTTCCAGTAACTGAAGGTTTCCCGGAGGTTTTCAGGGTCAGATGCTAGCAGATGTCCCTAGGTGCGGGGCCCGGGATGAGTCAATCTGATCCATCCCATCCTCAGACCTGGTGAGGTTGCGAAGGCCGAGTCGGGTGAAGCGCGGAACCCGTACTGGTGGACAGCGCAGAGGGCTCACAACCCAGATTTAGAAATAAGATTTGCAAAGGAAGGTAGAGTAGGCGGGATTCAGCAGAGAACTGTGTCTGCAAGCGCGCCGCACTGTCTAAACCCATCGCTCGGAATGCCCATCCAGCCCCAAAGAAGCTGACTCGGGGACTCCCATCCGGACTGGGCGGGCGAGTTTGGAAAAAGCAACTTGAGCTTCCAGATTCTGAGTTCCTCTGGCTCTGAACACAGGGAAGTCATGAAAACAGGGTCCCTCCCCCTCTCTCAGTGGGGCTTCCCACTTGTGACAAGCATTCTCCCTCCTGTTGTAGACAGCCTGTAGGAACTCATCACAGAGCCCCCCCCCCCCCCCCCAGGCTTCTCCATCTGCTTTGGGCTTGAAGCCTGCTGATTCAGCACCCCTCACTCCCCAAGACATGCTTGGCTCCTGGCTCTGTTGTTCAACCACTATCCACACAGCGCCATTCTTGATTGCGTTCAATAGTCCTTGAGCCAGGGCGTGGAGTGGGGGTGCGAACACAGCATAGGATGGACGGTGACCTGCTTCCCAGACCAAGTGGGTCTCCGTGGGAGGAGCCACACAACCAGCCTAGTTATCCAGTTAGCTAGTGAGCCTGGCAGAAGCCGGGTGGGCCCAGAGCAGGTGGTGCAGTCTTTTGGAAATCCCCAGCCCTACCCCTTATTCAAACTGCTCAGGACACTTTCCACAGCAGTGCCCACGCGAGACTGCATCCAGCAGTCCGCATTGACATCTGCTGATCCTCAAATACGCTCATATTCATTCAGCGGGGGTCAGCCCTTGGGGACACTGATGCACAGGTGTACCTGCTAAGTCTCATTCATGAACAGGTCTTGACCAGCACACATAGCATTCCTTGGGGATGAAAACCCACCCTTTGGTGGGTTTCGCAGGTAGTTTGGAAAGCTGGCAGGTGAAGGTGCCCTTCCTGTTCTCTTGCAGACAGTAACTTCGTGCTGGGCAACGCCCAGGTGGCGGGGCTCTTCCCTGTGGTCTACTGCTCCGATGGCTTCTGTGACCTCACGGGTTTCTCCAGAGCTGAGGTCATGCAGCGAGGCTGTGCCTGCTCCTTCCTCTATGGGCCGGACACCAGTGAGCTGGTCCGACAACAGATCCGAAAGGCCCTGGATGAGCACAAAGAATTCAAGGCTGAGCTGATCCTGTACCGGAAGAGCGGTAAGGCGCTATGGCACCAATTTCCCTCACCTTCAGTGCTACTATGCTGGACAGGGCGCCCACCCATTCACGGTCTCTCTTCCTTTCCCTTTCTATCTTCCCATGTATCCATCTGCCCTTCTATCCCTTTCTCTGCCCCTACCTCTGGTCCTGGGCTCCATCCTCCCATGCTGGTCTCATTCTCCGCCCGCTTCCAATCTTCTATTTCTCATATTCAGAAGGGGGAGGGGAGCCACCCCATGTCAGTGTGTCTGACAGTAATGTCTGCTCCCTTTTCTCCCCCTCCCAAGCCTTGTCCTGACTGAACCCACACTGCTGCTCTCTCCCCAGGAAGCTCCAGTTCTGCTAGCTTCTTATCAGGGACTGTCCCTAGTTACCTTAGGCAGGACAAGGTAAGAAGAGAAAGCAGCGAAGTCTGTCTCTTTGCCTAGGGCTTCCATTCTGGTGTCTCCTGGATGTGATACCTATAAAAAACGAGAAGGGGGAGGTGGCCCTCTTCCTGGTCTCTCACAAGGACATCAGCGAGACCAAGACCCGAGGAGGCCCTGACAACTGGAAGGAGAGAGGTGTGTGCTCTGTCACATTGATTTAGAAGCAGAGGCTTGGGCTCAGGCTCGGGGTGGGGGGGATCCGTGACACTCAGTGTGGGTTATAGGCACCCACGTCTTGTGCTCACTGGACTCCTCTCTGCCAGTGCTGCTCTGTGTTTAGTCCCGGGATGGGAATCTTGTCCTAACAGGCTAATTGAAACAAAGTTGCAATTGTCAAATAAACTCTACCTGTGCGGGGAACCCCCCCCCCCCCACTAACTAATGAGGCGGAACATACTCACCTGACTTCTTTCTGCACAGCGTGCCTGATTGGGGTGGGGATCCCAGGGCAAAACCCCCTCAATGGGCAAGCTTTCTAAGTCACAGAACCGTCATTAGAAACACTGGTCCAAAATCTCATCACTGTCTGGAGGTGCCGGGAGTACAGTCCACGCCATAGTTCTGCCCTCCGTCAGCCTGGGGTTTGCTGGTGTCGGACATCAGTGTGGGCTCCTCTGGGCTTCCATACCTCTGCTGATGGCTTCCCGCTGGCTCTGCAGCTTGAGACCCTCTTAGAGATTTCCTGGACCTTTCTCCACCGACTCTTTTTCTTGTGTGGCTGGACCCTAGGACTGCATAGTTCTGATTGACAAGTGACCCAGGTGACATGAGGAATCCCTAACCCCTCACTCTGAAAAGACAAAAGGGTCAATGAGCCAGATCATTCCACAGACTAGCAACTAGTGTCCCATGCCTGGGATCTGCAGCTTACTGTCACAGGACCCTCTTTTCTTGCAGGCGGTGGCCGGCGCCGTTATGGTCGAGCAGGATCCAAAGGCTTCAACGCCAATCGGAGGCGGAGCCGGGCTGTCCTCTACCACCTCTCTGGTCACCTGCAGAAGCAACCCAAGGGCAAGCACAAGCTCAATAAGGTGGATTGTGCCCTTGGGTGTGTGTTTGGATTGGGGGCAGGGTGTTGCAGGCTGAGGAGATCCGGGATGGGAGCTAAACTCACCTCAGAGAGAATGTCCAGAAGCCACTTGGGTCCCACCAGACCTTTGTGGGTGGGACCTGGTGAGGGAATAGGTCATGTGTGATCCATCAGACTGCTAAAAGAAAGTCTTGGCTTTGGAGTCAGATGGTCCTGGGTTCAATTCTGTCTCTACTCCTAAGCCATTGTTTGGTTTCATTGTCGGCTCTTCCTGATCCTCAGCCCATACATAAGACACGTGTCAGGACCACTTTGAGAGTGCAGGGTGAGATGGGAGGTGAATGCCCTTCTAAATGCCATCCTGATTTCGCCTCTGTCCATATCCTCTCTTCTCTACCCGGACCCGCCCTTCCTCACTCAGGGGGTGTTTGGAGAGAAGCCAAATTTGCCTGAATATAAAGTCGCTGCTATCCGGAAGTCACCCTTTATCCTGCTGCACTGTGGGGCTCTGAGAGCCACCTGGGATGGCTTCATCCTGCTTGCCACACTCTATGTGGCTGTCACTGTGCCATACAGTGTGTGTGTGAGCACAGCACGGGAGCCCAGTGCTGCTCGTGGCCCACCTAGTGTCTGTGATCTGGCCGTGGAGGTCCTCTTCATCTTAGGTATGTGAGGTCTGTGCCTGCTGCTGCACTCGGGGCCAGGCCCCTTGGGCTTTTATAAAGATGATTCTTTGCATGGTTTCCATTGCCCCACAAGTGTCTCTCTTGTTCTTCCCTGGTTTGTCACCCAGGAGTTTTCCAATCAAGCCTAGATCCTAAAGTTATCTCTGTCAATAAAGTCCTCTAGAGCCCTGAGCTGAGAATAGCTTCAGCAAACCTCAGTTTCCTCCCTCTGTAAAATGGGTACAACAGTGTGTGCATGCTAGAGTTCCAGCTTGGCCACAGATCTGAAAGGCCTGGAGCAGGATCGAGCATTGGCCAGGTCGGTGTGGAGCTATCTCCTCCCCTGTTGCTGATTGCCTATTTTCCACACAGATATTGTGCTGAATTTTCGTACTACGTTTGTGTCCAAGTCAGGCCAGGTGGTATTTGCCCCAAAGTCCATTTGCCTCCACTATGTCACCACCTGGTTCCTGCTGGATGTCATAGCAGCACTGCCCTTTGACCTACTACATGCCTTCAAGGTCAACGTGGTGAGTATGGCTGTGTTGGGTGGTGAGCTTTGGGCTGATACAGGCAGGGTTAGAGTTGGCTTGAGATAACCTCCCTTCCCCATCTTAGTACGTTGGGGCTCACCTACTGAAGACCGTGCGGCTGCTGCGGCTGCTGCGCCTGCTGCCGAGGCTGGACCGGTACTCGCAGTACAGCGCGGTTGTGCTCACCTTGCTCATGGCTGTGTTCGCCCTGCTCGCTCACTGGGTGGCCTGCGTTTGGTTCTACATCGGCCAGCAAGAGATTGAGAGCAGCGAGTCGGAACTGCCCGAGATCGGTACTGCAGGCTGAGAGGAGGGTTTCGTGCATGTCAGAGGGAAGCGTACGGATGTGACTACCTCGTGTGGGAATGTCCGAGAGGGAGTGTGCGTGTGTGATGGCTGCCAACTGTGTGGTGATGGCCTGGGGGAGTCTCAGTCACCCCTAGTGTCCTCCTGGTGACCTTGGTCACATTTCTCAAGCTCTTGCCCAGCTGTGGATGGCCAGGTAAAGACCTCATGGTTTCCTATAAAGCCACCTTCCTTGAAGCTTGTCCCCACAGGTTCTCCAGGCCGCTGCCCCATTTCCTACTGTGTCTTTCACTATGGTGCCTGAATCCACATTCTCCCTGAACCTAAAGGCAGACAGCCTTTTTATCCAGCGCCTTCCCTCCTTCCTTTCTCCTCCTCCCACCCACTCTCTGGGTCTTAACTCTCGCTGAGCGGTTTCACCCTCATGTTTCCACACCATCCACGAGGCTGTGGTGATTTTCTGGGGCTATAAGGCTATAGCCCCTGACTCTGCCAGCCACACTGGCGCTGAGCCCCTCTTCCCAGCCCCTCCAAGTCTCAGAGACTGCAGACGGGTTTCACATGTGTCCCTCCTGCCTCCTCGCAGTGGTTCCTGTCACCAGCCCACTGACATCACCGTAAGGACATCTCAACTTTCACCCTTCCCATTTCTCCAACCCATTGCAGCCATTTCTAACTTCCGATGCATCCCAAACTGAACATGCCTTTTCTTCCGCACCCCTGGTCCTCTGTCGGCTTCTTAACAACTGACATTTGTTGAGTTCCTAGCTGCTTGGGTGGCCTCTCATGTCCAGTGACCTCAGTGGGGTCACCAGCCATTCTTAGAACCTGCTCTGATCAGCTCCCCAAGAGATGATGAGGCACCTGTGAGCCCTTGCCAGGTGCATGGAGACAGGTGTGTGTTCAGAGGACTCACCTGGCCGCTCCCCTGAGCCCGCTAGTTGCCGAGCATGTGGAAACGGGGACACTCCAGCCGTGCCAGCTCCTTGGCACCTGCCTTTCCCAGGGGGAGTCTGTAATGAGGCAGTTCTAGGGTCAGCTGCCACCCTGTCCCTGTCCCTGTCGCTGTCTCTGGCTCACCTCCAAGTGGCCCTGAAGCACTAAACCCACAGGTGCACCCCATTCTTTGCAACAAATCCAGATACCGCACAAGATGGCTTAATGCATAAAGGTGCTTACTGCCAAGTCTGGCAAACCCGAGTCTGCTCCCCAGGGCCCGCACAGCAGAAGGAAAGAACAGACTTCCACAAATTGTCCTCTGACCTTCACATGCACACCAGGACTTGTGTGCACACAAAAGGAAAGAAAGGAAAAAGGGAGGAAGAAAGGTTTAAAAAATACCCTTCCTACCATTTAAGGCTAAGCACACATATCTCCTCTTCCAGGAAGCTGTTAAGCCCAGCCCACTAACCCGTAGGTTTGACCCCCTCCTGGATGCTCTTCAGTTTAGCTGCTATCCTACAATATAACCTCTGTCCCTCTGTCTCTCTGTCCCTCTGTCCCTCTGTGGGAGCCTGGCCACTGTGTGCATTGGAAGAGTGTGGCCCAGGGTCTATGTGTTAGAGGAGTGTGGCCTAGGGTCTGCATATTGGGGGAGCATGGCCCAGGGTCTGCATGTCGGGGGGGTGTGGCCCAGGGTCTGCATGTTGGGGGAGCGTGGCCCAGGGTTTGTATGTCAGCCCTGGGAACTTGCTTCTCTTCCCCGTTGTCCAGAGAAGACTGGGTAGGTTCGGCCACCATCTAATAGTTCATTCTGCCCATGTGTGTGCAAGGAAGTCTATTTGTTTGGGAGGGTGTGTGGGTGTGAATGTGCACATATAGATTCATCTGTGTGCAAGCGTGTCAGTGTCCAGTCACCTGTGGTCATTAGCTTCTCAAGCATGCACAGGCCTTTGAAGTGCAAGCGGGCATGGTCGTGGCTGGACATCTGTAGAGCATTTACATGTGTGCCCTTGCCTTCTCTACTGTGTGGGGTATGTGTCGTACCTCGGTGGCATATGTGTACACATCCACGTGGGCGTGTTGAGGCAATATGTGTGAGACTGGGCGGTTTCTGACGTTGAGGAGCAGGGTATGCCTGGATGGTCAGGGGCAGGGCTTTCAGTATCAGATGGGCTTGGACAAAGAAAAATAGTGTGAATGAATGGGACAGAGGACATGGCCTCAGCTATTCTAACTTAAGGACCAGGCTGTGGCTAAACGCAACGAGAAGCCATTCCTACCCCAGCCTCTTTGCCTGGCTATCGGATGCCTTCTGTGATGTTGGCAAGCATCTTTTGAGAGGGTGTGACTCTCCTTACTCTATGGGGGCACCAATAGGATCCGGCGGTGGAGCTTGACAGCCTTCCTCCTGTGCCGTCCTGCTGAGAGGTGAAGGGATAGATGAGGTTGTTCAAGGAAAGGAGAGAGAGGTTGCACAGAAGCCACAAGGGTGGGCCTGCATTTGCAGTACCCCACTTTAGGGGGCGCCAGCGAGCACATCTGGATCTGCAGAACGACAGAACGTGTCCTGCTCGCTCAGTGCCCCCCTCCTGTTCCCCAGGCTGGCTGCAGGAGCTGGCACGCAGGCTGGAGACCCCGTACTATCTGGTGAGCCGGAGTCCAGATGGAGGGAACAGTTCTGGCCAGAGCGAAAACTGCAGTAGCAGTGGCGGCGGCGGCGGCAGCGAAGCTAATGGGACCGGGTTGGAGCTGCTGGGTGGCCCGTCCCTACGCAGCGCCTACATCACCTCCTTGTACTTCGCGCTCAGCAGTCTCACCAGTGTGGGCTTCGGCAACGTGTCCGCTAACACAGACACCGAGAAGATCTTCTCCATCTGCACCATGCTTATTGGAGGTGAGGCTGGGCCATGCCTTTCTGGGCCCCTCCACGCCCACCTCTCTCACAACTGGAGATCTAGAGTCTGCCTTTGGTGATCCACCAGACCAGGGCAGAGAGAGACACCCATGCACCCTGTCCAGCGTGCACCCTGCCCAGGAACATGGGGATAGGCAGGGACTGGAAGATGTGTCACCTTTCCTCTTTATTCTTGACCAGCTCTGATGCATGCAGTGGTGTTTGGGAATGTGACGGCCATCATCCAGCGCATGTATGCTCGCCGCTTTCTGTACCACAGCCGCACTCGTGACCTTCGAGACTACATCCGCATCCACCGCATCCCCAAACCCCTCAAGCAGCGTATGCTTGAGTACTTCCAAGCCACGTGGGCTGTGAACAATGGCATCGATACCACTGAGGTGTGGTGGCCTCCTAGGCTGCTTCTAGCCTTTTACCTCCTCAAGGGGTTTGTGCTTGGTCTCAACGATCGGGAGTGTAGGTGTGGATGGGTAGGAAATGCAGAAATACAGTTTTCCTGGTTCTTTTGCAGAGACAGCACCCATACATGAGACAGAGCAGAACCCTAGTTGGGTCTGTGGGCTCTGTGCTCACTGATGTCAGAATCTGAGGCCAGGAGGAGGAAAGGGGATAGGAGAGAGCTGCAAAGAGCTTTTCTTCCATTGACTGTACCCTCTGCACCTTAATGCTGAGTGGGAGGCTTGGACCTCCTTCCATTCCCCCTCTTGCATCTTTTTTTTTTTTTTTTCTTTTTTGAGACAGGGTTTCTCTGTGTAGCCCTGGCTGTCCTGGAACTCACTCTGTAGACCAGGCTGGCCTTGAACTCAGAGATCCAACTGCCTCTGCCTCCCAAGTCCCCCTCTTGCTTCTTGAGGTTGGAAATGGTGGTCAGGGGCTGGCTGGAACGGACCTTCTTTTCTGCAACCCCAACCCTCTCCTACCGCCTACTTGCAGCTGCTGCAGAGTCTCCCGGATGAGCTTCGTGCAGACATCGCCATGCACCTGCACAAGGAGGTCCTGCAGCTGCCGTTGTTCGAGGCAGCAAGCCGCGGCTGCCTGCGGGCGCTGTCCCTGGCCCTGAGGCCCGCCTTCTGCACGCCCGGGGAGTACCTCATTCACCAAGGTGACGCTCTCCAGGCCCTCTACTTTGTGTGCTCAGGTTCCATGGAGGTCCTCAAAGGTGGCACTGTGCTCGCCATTCTAGGTTAGTGTGACGGGAGAAAGGGTGCTTGGGGGCTCCTGTGTCTAGGGACTTCGTGTCCATTTCAAGGAAAAATCAGAGAGTGGGTGCATACAAAGCCACTGAGGGAAGAAACAGACAGGATGGAGTCAGGAACAGCCAGAGCCCTAGACAAAGCTCAGAGATGAGCCAGCGATAACAAAGTAGCAACACGGGAGGAGGTGGCAACTTTGAGGCAGTTCCTAGGATGAGGCCAATGAGGGGATCCAGCTTTTAAGAAGAGCCAGTGCATGATGGGATAGAGAAGCCATGGTGGAAAGTACAGAGGACAGTGCTCTAGCAAGGGAGAAAAAGGACAGGTCTCACAGAGCAGCTCCAAAGCCCAGATGGGTGACAGTGGAGCTCAGCCTGCACGTGACAGGGTAGCCTCTCTCAGATAAAGAGCACACCCTTCCTATGGCAAAAGGGAAAGGGAAAGTAACACAATCAGCTTCCTAAATGAGGACAAGGGGCCAGCACAGCAGAGGCAACAGTAGACTCACGGAGGACTCTCTGCTCAGCCCTTCTGTTCGGAGACTCTGGAATCTCACAGGAAACATTACAGAAACCATTATCATTCACCAAGCTAAGCTAGGCGTTGGCTGGTATACGTGGTATAGCCAGGTGCCTTGGGAGGGTGACGACCTCAGGGGGGAAGCATTTGAGGAGGGCCAGGTGTGCCCACAAGCACCAGGAGAGCCTATGCTCTGCAGAGCACAGGCCTGTACAGTAAAAAGCCTGTAAAGGGGTTGCGCTCTGCAGCCTCGGGAGGCTCTCACTGGTAACCCTGCAGAGCAAGGAACTGAGGCAGCCTGGGTAATTGAGGTGGGTTCATATACCAGGGGGAAGAAAGGCAATGATCAGGTCACAGCCAAGTCCTTGCTAGTTGTGGGACAACCAGAGCCCCACAGCCAGCCACAATGAAGACTAGGACAGAAAAGAACACAGAAGGTGGTGGCCTGTTGCTGGGTATCCCAGCAGCTACTGCTGCTCATCTCCTCTCACTTGAGGAGGAGGGCCCTCCAACAGCCTTAGATAAAAGAAATGCCGCCAGGGGACTTGGAGCCTGAGCAAGGTGGCAGACTGTTAAAGCACTTTTTTTTTTTTCATCTTCCGTAAGTGTAGCTTCTGAGCTTAGATATAACATATACTAGAACTGGGAAAATGGAATTATGGCCCTAGATCGTGGCATATGCTTGGAGGCCAAAGCCTGTGGAACACTGAGGCAAGAGAATCCTGCAGGGCGGTGTTGGCGCACACCTTTAATCCCAGCACTTGGGAGGCAGAGGCAGGCGGATTTCTGAGTTCGAGAGTTCAAGGCTAGCCTGGTCTACAGAGTGAGTTCCAGGACAGCCAGGGCTACACAGAGAAACCCTGTCTCAAAAAAAAAAAACAACAAAACAAAAACAAACAAACAAACAAACAAAAAGAATCCCTTGAGCGACCGAGGAGTTCTAAGCCAGCCTAAGAAACATAGCAGGGCCATCTGGGGGTGGGGGCAAGAAGGGAGGAATCGAGGAAGGCAGGCAAGAGCAAGCATAACCCTGGACTCAGTCCCCAGCATTACATTAAACCCAGGCATGGTGGCTCATGTGTGTAATCCCAGCCCTTGAGAGGTGGAGGCAAGAGGATCAGAAGTTCAAGGTCATCCTGGACTACTTAAGAGCTGGAGGCCAGACCTGGATAAATGAAACACTGTTTCAAAATGCAGAAGAAAAAAAATAAATAAGGAAGGAGGGAATATAGTGTTATATATATACAACACAAGCGTGAGTGGTGACCCTTGAGGAGCCGAGGAGAGCTGGAGAGATTAGAATTGTGGGAAGACTGGTCAGGGCACCACTGTCCAGCTGGTCACTCGGTAGCTCCGCATGCCCGCCTAAGTGCCTGGCTCGGATCCTGCCCCAGAACTGAGTGTTCTGTGTTTGCTATGGAGCCCAGTCTGGCTCTGAACGTGCCGTCTCCTATTTTAGCCTCTGAGGGCTGGGAGTACATGTGCCCAGCTGTGACCTGGTTTCCTGCCTTGCTTTCATCCCAGCATCCCACCTGCCTCCTCAGCTGGGCATTCAGGTGCATCCATCTGGCTCCTGGCAAGCTGGGTCTGGCCCTGTAGCCAACAGTAGTGATTCTGGCCTCAACCTGTTTGTAAACTGACTCAGCCAAGTGTTCCAAGAGCAAGAGGATGTAACCCGGTGAGCTGAACCTGAAAGCCGTGGTCCAGGTGCCAGTGGCAGGGCCCATGTTGCTGTTGACTCTGTCTTTAGTCTCACTTCTTGGCTGAGGACAGACACACCTGTCTTATTCCAGATCACACAGAACACAGCTCCCTCCTTAGAAAACTCCCTTGTAACCCAAACAGCTCACCGAGGAGCCAGGAAACTTCAAAACAGGAAAACTTAAAGGAGGCCCATTTGAGCAAAACTCCAAATACATTTAGAGGCCTCTGGGCTCCATGTGTGTTGACAACATCCACCTGTCTTGGTCTTGTCTTAAAGGCCTTGACCGCCCTTTTCTAACCTTTCTGATCACTCGGCTGGCCCCGATAGGAGCCAAAATGCCTTTGCCCATGCCCAGGTTGCCGATCCCTGCTGGGGTTGGACAAGAGGGAAAAGGGAAGATGAAGAGACACAAAGGTCTCTGGTTGGCTCTGTCAGATGATTCATCATTACTGACTCAAACGACCTTCTCCATAGGACCACAGACCCCCCCCAGGTGTGATTCTAAGACCACCCCTGTCTGCATCTTTGAGGTTCCAACATCCTTTTGTTTTATTTTGTTTTGTTTTTTGAAACAAGGTTTCCCTGTGTAGCCCTGGCTGTCCTGGAACTAGCTCTGTAAAGGAGGGTGGTCTTAAACTCACAGAGATCCGCTTGTGTCATTTGATAGTCATTGTCAGCCAAGTGGTATTCTCAGCTAACTTTGGAAAACCCTTTAGGTGAGATCACCCCAGGGCAATGCCAGCATACCACAGCAATGACATTTTCACCATGCCAAACAGGGCACTAAACTGTTACCAAATTCTGATCCCTGGACAAGCTATACCCAAATCACCTGTGAGCCTTTAAGAAAATCAGATTGTAATGCTAAGGGTTGGGCTGGGGCCTGGAAATCTGATTGGCTTAATTTCCCTAGGGGAGTTTAATTAACAGCCTGTCTGTCTGCGAACCATAGGAAGGGATGCCCTTCCTACTTGGATGCAGAGGTTTCAGCCAGTGTTTTGCTCTTGGATGTGCTTGAGAGGCTGGGTCCTACTGTCCTCTACCCCAGGTGTATGCAAGTGCCAGCGAGGGCTAGGGACCACACCACAGCTGGGACCTATATCTGCTCAGTCTACAGCCCATCCCTCCCTTCCCCAAGTAGCTTGCTAACCTTGGCTTCCTCTCCCCAGGGAAGGGTGACCTGATCGGCTGCGAGCTGCCCCAGCGGGAGCAAGTAGTGAAGGCCAATGCAGACGTAAAGGGGCTCACATACTGCGTCCTACAGTGTCTGCAGCTGGCCGGGTTACACGAGAGCCTCGCACTGTACCCCGAGTTTGCCCCACGCTTTAGCCGTGGCCTCCGAGGGGAGCTCAGCTACAACCTGGGAGCTGGGGGAGTTTCGGCAGAGGTGAGGGTGCTGTGCATGGGTGTGGAGGGGCTGGGTTTCAGGGAGCAGATGGACTGAACAAAGTTGGGGGGACAGAAAGGGACCTGTGGGCTTGTGTGAAAGTTTCCTTGCCTCAGGGTGAGAGTCTATACTCAGTGCTTTCATTTCACTGTGTTTATTTTTTTTTAACTTATTTGATGTACTTGTGTGTGCCGTGTGAATTTGTGTGTGCCACATGCGTGCAGGAGCCCTCAAGAAGCTGGAAAGAGGGTATCGTACATCCTGGAACTCTAGTTCTAGGTGGTGCTGTGAGCCACCGAGTGATCAGAAAGGTTAGAAAAGGGCGGTCAAGGCCTTTAAGACAAGACCAAGACAGGTGGATGTTGTCAACACACATGGAGTTAAACCCAGGTTCTCAGCAAGAGCTGTTAATGTGGTCTGAACCGACTCTGTGATTTAGAAGTCAATCAAAGCCAGGGTGTGGTAATAATATATGCCTTTAATCCCAGCACACAGAAGGCAGAGGCAGGTGAATCTCTGTGACATCAAGGCTAGCCTGTTTTATGTAGTGAGTTCTAGGACAGCCAGAGCTACCTGATAAAGAGACATTATCTTTTTTTTTTTTTAAAGATTTATTTTATTTATTTCATGTATGTGAGCACACTGTCGCTGTCTTCAGACACACCAGAAGAGGGCATCGGATCCAATTACAGATGGTTGTGAGCCACCATGTGGTTGCTGGGAATTGAACTCAGAACCTCTGGAAGAGCAGTCAGTGCTCTTAACCGCTGAGCCATCTCTCCAGCCCGAGACACTATCTTAAAGAGAAAAAAAAAAGTCCAGCTTTGGCTTACCTGAAATACTGGCCCTGGCCAAAACAATACCTGCTGTGCCAGGAGCCCAGTACACTTGCTAACAGGTGAACCCTATAGAGTCTACAGTGTAGACTGCAGGTGGAGGGTTGGTCAGAGACAGGCGTCAGCCATGTAGGCTGCTTCTGAATAAGGGTCCCATAGAGCCCCTTGACCCTTCGTCATGAAATAGCAGATTTTGAGGGTACAGTAGTTCCTTTCCTTTTAATAAATCATGACCAGGGCAACTTGCAGGAGGAAGGGTTTATCTGGGCTTACATCCAGAGGGATGAGTCTGTCATGTTGGAGACACAAGGCAGCAGGTATGGAGGCAGGAGCAGGAAGCTGAAGCTTCATGTACTTTATCATAGGCAGGAAGTGGACAGAGTGCCGTGGAAGTGGCTGGCTTATTTTTCTCTCAAAACCTTCCCTACCTTCCTCCAGCAAAACCACACCTCCTAAACCTCAGCAAAAGGTGCCATCAACTGGAGACCAACTGTTGAGATGCCTGAGACTGTGGGGACATTTCTCATTTGAACCCCAGAGAGGTTTTGGGATTATCACTAGTGCACAGTGAATAGTCTCATTAGTCTGAAGGACCAAGTAGAGGGCTATTGTATCCATCTTTGGGCAGATTTGGTGATTTCACAGTGGCAACAGTGTAGCGAGTTACTCCTACCAGAGCGGTTTCCTCTGCTGGTGTTTCCTGTCCCTTGGTAAGGAAGAGGAGTGGAACACAGCCGTGGCCGCCCAAGTTGAACCCTGTTCCCCTCTGTCCCCAGGTGGATACCAGCTCCCTGAGTGGTGACAACACCCTCATGTCCACACTGGAGGAGAAGGAGACAGATGGGGAGCAGGGACACACGGTCTCACCAGCCCCAGCAGATGAGCCCTCCAGTCCCCTGCTGTCACCTGGCTGTACCTCCTCCTCCTCAGCTGCCAAACTACTCTCCCCACGTCGAACTGCGCCCCGACCGCGGCTGGGTGGCAGAGGGAGGCCAAGTAGGGCAGGGGTTTTGAAGCCTGAGGCTGGTCCTTCTGCTCATCCACGGACACTTGATGGGCTGCAGCTGCCCCCCATGCCATGGAATGTACCCCCAGACCTGAGCCCCAGGTGAGCAGGCCCTGGACTTCATAGAAGATTGTGGTGGTTAGGACAGAGGCACCAACTAAGCACACCCTCACCCTGAGTATCTCTTGAGTGTTGGGATTACAGATGTGCCCCATGCCTGGCATCATGTTGTCATCTTCATCTCCTCCTCCTCCCCCCTTCTTCCCCCCTTTCTCCTTCTCGACTTTATTTATAATTGGTTGGAAGGAATGGGACTGTGCACATGAGTGCAGGTACCCACAGAGGCCAGAAGAGGGCACTGGGTCTCCTGGACCTGGAGTAATAGGTGGTTGTGAGCTGTTCTACACACATTCTCTGCAAGAACAAAACAGGCTCTTAACTGCTGTGCATAGTTTTACACTCTACCTGCTCTGGGAAGTGGCTGAGCTACCAGACACCTCCCAGCTTCCCTTGAATCCTTGGATAAAAACCAAAGACACACAGTTGTTCAATTACAACTTGCCTTCCTGGTACAATTCCAGGCCCTAGCCTTCCAGCCGCCATGGTCTAAACTTGCCTGCCTTCCCTGATTCCTGTGATCCTGCTACCTGGTTAGAGGTGGCTTACCTTGAAATCCTGTTTTGTGTTACTCCAATGTACTCTTCAGCTAAACCGAAAGCTCTTCAGAAAAGGGACCGACCATGTTTCTTAGGATGCCCAGGTCCCCTGGCCAGTTCTGAACTTCTGCAGCCAACACGTGTGACCACTGGAATGTCCCTTCCTGACACCACGGTGGCTGCCTATCATCTGATTTGATGTCCTGCCTTCATTTCTTGGGTCAACAGGGTCGTGGATGGCATTGAGGATGGCTGCAGCTCTGATCAGCATAAGTTCTCTTTCCGAGTGGGTCAGTCTGGCCCAGAATGTAGCAGCAGCCCCTCCCCAGTACCAGGTATTGGATGTGGGAATAGGGAATGTTGGTGGGCACCCCATTTGCCTCATAGACCTCAAGCGATGTGGTATCTGAGTCTGGCGTTAAAACTGTGGGGCAGCCTGCCAGAAAGTCCTCCCAGGCTGCCAGTGATGACTGGCCTGAAGGTTTGGATAACGGCCTGGCCAATTTTCCAACATCGTAAGCTCGGCGCCTTGGTCTTGATTCTGGTCTATAAAATGGGATGTTGTTCACGTTAAATTAGAATACCTGACACTCTTGGCACATGTCTGCCTTACTGGGAGACAGGGCTGGGAAGACCGAGTTGAACCTGGCACTGGATGAGACAGGCAGCACGGAAATGGGACATGATCTAGGACAGGATGAGGGACAGATGCGAAGAGCCACTTCTAGCTAGACAGTGGCGTTTGCCTGTAATTCCAGCACTCAGGAGGTGTGGAGGCAGACAGAGCTCAGGGCTCAACAGACCTGAGGGAACATCATGGGTTATGAGACTATCTCCTCCTGCCCTACGAAGGGACAGCTTCTGGCATCGAGGAGAGCAGTAGACAGTGTTTCTCAGGGCTGCTGGGAGTGGTTCTCATGCTGACAATTTAGGCAAAATTTAGCAACTTGATCAAGGCCAGAAAGGAGCAGCAGGGTGAACCAGACCAGTGCTAAGAAGCCAGGCCTGGATCCTAACTGTCTGTCTTTTAGCAGCTCTGGTTGACAGTCCCATCCTTCCCACAGAGAGCGGCCTGCTCACTGTCCCCTTGGGGCCCAGTGAGGCAAGAAACACAGACACACTGGACAAGCTACGGCAGGCGGTGGGTTGATGAGGTGGGAGCAGGGAGGGAAGAGCAGGCCCGGCTGAGATGGGTGGCCCACTGACCTGGTGACCTCTTATCCCCACACCTAAGGTGATGGAGCTGTCTGAACAGGTGCTGCAGATGCGGGAGGGACTGCAGTCACTTCGCCAGGCTGTGCAGCTCATCCTAGTGCCCCAAGGGGAAGGACATTGTCCCCGGGGATCAGGAGAGGGGCCATGCCCAGCCACTGCCTCTGGACTCCTACAACCCCTGCGTGTGGACACTGGGGCATCGTCCTACTGCCTGCAGCCCCCAGCAGGTTCTGTCTTGAGTGGGACTTGGCCTCACCCCCGTCCAGGGCACCCCCAACCCCTCATGGCACCCTGGCCTTGGGGCCCTCCCGCATCTCAAAGCTCCCCTTGGCCCCAGGCCACAGCTTTATGGACTTCCACCTCAGACTCAGAGCCCCCTGGCTCTGGAGACCTCTGCTCAGAGCCCAGCACCCCAGCCTCACCCCCTCCTCCTGAGGAAGGGGCTAGGACTGGGACCCCAGCACCTGTGAGCCAGCCTGAGGCAACCAGTACTGGAGAGCCCCCTCCAGGGTCAGGGGGCCGAGCCTTGCCCTGGGATCCCCACAGCCTAGAGATGGTGCTCATTGGCTGCCACGGTCCCGGCACAGTCCAGTGGACCCAGGAGGAGGGCACGGGGGTCTGACTCCAGGCCGGAGAGGACTGCAAATCCCTGCCACCTGCTGCTCACCTAGCCTCACAGGGCTGCCAGGCTCACACATGGAGCCTGAGGAAGAAGGAGGGTGAGCTGGAGCCTCAGGTGGCCCCAGGCTAGGGATCCAGAGGTCCTGCTTCACTGACCTGCTTGTCTAGCCTCTGCCTGATGGGAGCAGAGGCCTGAGGATGAGGATGGGTTCTGCCATTCCTTGCATGTGCCCGACTCCACTGTCCTCATGTTTTTTATATTAAAAAAACATAAAATAAAAAGAAACTACTTTGGAACTCAGTACTTTTTATTTACAAAACACAAAAACAAAAAAGGAGGAGTCTAAAGCTGGTCACTGGAGACAGAGGAGTGACAATGCGGCAAGGGTGGGGCTCGGGCTCTGGGGAGGCGCAGGGGTCCCAGCCTCTCCTGGCTTCCCCATGGTGACCCCCACCTTGCCTCAAAGGCTCAGTCAATGGGCCAGCAGTTGGGCCTCCACTACCCACTCCGGGCACAAGGGTTTTCCAGGAGCCTGAGTTCTCAGCTCAAGGGAGCTGGGATGACAGGGAAAACTGAAGCCAGAGCATGCCCTGGTTCTGCTACCCGCCTCACTGTTGTGTGATCTTGGCGGCCTCAGCCCGGATGAGGGCAATGAGGTCCTGGTTGATGAGGAAGACGAATCGCAGGCTGGCGATCTGGGCAGGAGAGAAAGATGGCTGAGTCTCGAGGTGGACAGAGCCACATCCATGGCCCAGGTTGTCAGGCACCAGGCGAGACACCCTCCTCCATCCTCAACTCACCTCCACCACAGAGTTGTTGCTGAGGCGCCACTTGGAGCCACACAGCACAGGCCGCCCATCGATGTAGATGGGCCGCCGTCCCTCGTTAGCGATGAAGAAGTCACCATTGTTTTTCAGCTTGATGACACCTGTAGATGCAGAAAGGAAAAGAAATGACAAGATGGAGACAAACAGGGGACAGCCAAGTGTCCCTCTGCTTCCTGGATGTGAAGGCGTGCAGGCACTTGAGGTAGAGATCTCAGAGCGCCAACTTTTTTGGCCTTTCTCCCTAAGTCATAAGGGTTCTTTCTCTAGGCACCATGGACTAGGGCTAGAAAACGGATAGACCACCTGTTCTCTGTGGAGTAGCAGGGTGGGCATACCTTGCTTTCGGGAGATCTTCCAGGCTGGACCTTCTAGAGACAAGTCCACGTCAATCTGGTTGTCCTTGGTTGCTCTACCTAGGGTTATCTGGGAAAATGGGGGAAGTGAGGGCTGGGGTCAAAGAATGAGAAAAGGAAGCCCCCCACAGGCCAGGGGACGACAAGGCAGGGACGACAGAGGGGGTCCTTAGACAGAATGAGGAGTGACAGCCTGTCTCACCTCACGAGAGCGCATTAGATACCGCACCATACGGCCCCGCAACACGGCCAGGGTCTGGTTGTCGAAGTCTGGGGAGCTCATGCCTAAGAGAAGAGCAGGGTCAGCAAAGTAGGAGAGACCTGCTACGTCAGGGCCGGGGGCAGGAAAGCAGGGGATGGGCCTAGTAAACAGCACACCCAGACAGGCAAGGGAAGGGCTCAAGGGAACAAGGCTGTCGGGGAGCTCGCGCTGTCCCCTAGCCACCTCACCTGTGATGCTGTCGACCAGCACCTGCCACTTATGCAGCTCCTGTTCCAGCTGCCGGATCTCTCGTTTCTGGCGCCGGTCAGCCACTGTCAGCTCTGAGGTGAAGTGAAACGGTTTAAGAATAGACTGATGCTACAGCACCTTGAGCCCCTCCGACTCAGTCAAAGTTCCCTTCCCACACTGTCCCCAGCAGGCTGGACTTACCGTGTTCCAGAACTTCATCTCGCATGTCCCTGAGTATCAAAAAGGACTCGTCACTGTCAGGCCCCTGCTAGCTGGCCCACAACAGCAGCCCAGGCTCCTCAGCCAAAGGGCTCAGAAGGTTGTTTACACCTTGGCCTAGCCGGGACTGGGGTGGGGAGGACGGGAGGGCAGTGAGCTGAAGCGGCCCCCACAGGAGAGGGTGCATCAGGGTGGCTAAGCCCAGCAGCTGCAACTGAAGCTGTCTGCTGGGCAGCCTGGTGTGCCCAACAAAGTGGAGTCAACCCTCTCCAGGAACTCACTTGAGCTTACTGTCGTCAATCAGATCCTCTGCATCTGAGAAGTTTAGCACTTGGTCCCCCTTAGGCAGTGGCTGCACTGAATAAACAACAAAGGCGTATAAACGTGGAGGTTCCCCCGGCAGCCCCACTGCCCAACAGCCAGGCTGCAAAGGCACAGCCCTGTGGAGCCAGAGCCACAGAGGGAGCACAGTCCCAAGCAGGTGGCACTCTGACCTGACACACTGCATCCTGCCACTTGGGACAGAGGCGGTTCAAGACAAGGAAGCTAGCTGACCCACAGGGGCTTCTGGTGAAGTTTGGTAAAGTCTCAGACTAAGTGGAGGAGGGCTGCTCAGCTCCCTGTACATGTGAGGAAAGTGACGGAGGCAGATTAACCTCTGACCCCAGGCAGGGCACAGCCAGGACTGAAGCTGATCCCCAGCCTTGTGGCCAGCAAGTGAGGCGGACATTGGACAGCATTGGCTGAGGGCTGCCTCTACTGCAGTCTGTGGAGAAGGACCTCCTTATGGGCCATGACATTCGCTTTACTGTTTTCAAAGGATGAAACAGAGCAGGATAATTAATATTAGTACCCATCAAGTATGTTCTGGAAAATAGTGTTTCATGAAACCTTTCAACTGTTTCTGGCTAGAACGGAGGAGGCTGAGGTGCCCAGAATATAAGAACTTGCAGTGCTTGGCCAGCAATGCCCCATTGCAAAGCGGCTCTGCAGCTACAGCTGGGGATGGAGGGCGGGTGAGCGGTGCTGCTCTCAGTTACAGGTGGGGGGGTGGGGTGGTAAGGTACACACAGGCAGCACAGCTCTGCCCTGTGAGACTCTGGGGACAGAGGAGTAGGTTGTTCACTGCTACCAAGCCCCTTTCCACCAGGTCTGCTCAAAATCCAGGGCTCTAAATGTGTGACTAACCTGCTAGTGTGTGACTAGCCTGCTAGCTAAGCCAGGAAAACTGCCTGATCCCAGGACACCCAGCTCTCAGCAACAAATGAGAAACCAAACTCCAACACTGAAACACACACACACACATACACACACACACACACACACACGGCTTTCAGTGAACAGAACAACTTCTAAAATCATGGCAAAAGTAGCAAGTACTGGTGCAGTACTTGGGAGACAGAGGCAAGAGGTCAGCCTGGGCTATAGAAAACCAAGACTCAAAACAACAACAAAACCAAAAAAATCCCCCAAAACAACAAAAAGGGACAAGCTGGCTTTACAACAGTAAAAATACATGCTAACTAGCAAACAGGCCAAGGATCCCGTGATGGGAAGACAGCAAGCCCCCAGAGCACTAACTCCAGTGGGCGGGCGCATTTCCCACAATTCTGTGAGGCCATCCTTCTGAGCCTGAGCTGCAGGAGCATGCTAGGACAAGGAAGGGCTTCCAGAGCAGCAGGAAGAGGTATGGCGGTGTGGTGCACAGTGCAGCAGCAGTAGATTTTGGCAAGAGTGGGCCTGAACCCTATGAACCAGAAGCTGGGTCCCCAACCCTCCTGCAGGACCCCTACAGTCCAACCAGGTGACTTCCCTAGCTCCTGTCCTTCGGAGAGGGGAGCCTGGTGGTGAGACAGGTGGCAGACAGCATCCTAGCCCTTAGGAAAGAGGATGGATGGGGCCTAAATATGAAGTCCTGTTGGGGGATTTTGTGGGCAAACCATCTGACCGCACAGACTTCCTGGTCCAGGAGCAAGGCAATGGAAAGAGGATGCAGGATGGAGACGGGAAAGCCAGGGTGAGAATCGTGGGGAGGAGTGACTAGAGATGACATGCCCTGTTTGCTTCAGTTTTAATGCTACCCATAAATAATATACTGATGTACTGTTCATATGACGGCCAAATATGTCAGGAAACCAAACAAAACCCAAAACAACAAGTAGTAACAACTGCTACTGGACTTTTGGCTCAGGATACCAGGCAAGCTGGTTTCCCTTCCTTGATGCCAAAGGCCATGCCAGCTCCACAAGGAGGCAGATTTTGTTGCTGCTGTTTTGGCAAACAGAGATGACCAGGACACGAGGGGCTGCTGAGAAGTCTCACAGGACACTGCAGGCCGCTGTTCCCACAGCTCTTTGCACATGTTCTCATACCTGAACACCTAACTGCTCCCGACACAGCTTCTGGAGCACTCGTTACCTGTCTGATCCTCCAGTAGGTAATACTGTTTCATGAGCTGCCAGTGGGCCTGCAGAGCCTTGGCAGTACGGGCCAGGTAGAAGGCATCAGGGTGTCTGTGCAGCAAGTCCTGGAAGGTTTCCAAGGTGGGCTGGCTGGTCTAGAGATGGGAAATACTCTCTTCATGCCTGGGTTTTCTCATTCCTACCCCATCTCTGTCCCCAGGCCCTCCCAAGGAACTGGAAAAAGCAACAAAGGCCCCTGCAGATGTGTGCAGACCATAGACGGGGCAGACGGGACTCCCTACACTGGCGGTTTCCCCTTGGTCCAGCTTGTACCCCGCCCACTTACCGATCCTACTTTGCTCAGCAGCTGCTCCTCAGCCTTGCTGAACAGGGCCTTGCTCTGAATGGCTGCAATGGCTTCTGGGTGTAACTGCCTCATAGCCTGGCAAGCCAGCCTGACATGGGAAGAAAGAAAGGGAGGGCAAAACTGAAAAGGAAGGAGTCAGTAATCTGGGGTTCCTACTCCCCCCAAACCGATAACCCTGTGGAATACAGAGACTGAGCCTAGAGCTCTGTGGTAGAAGTAACCTGAGGCCTAATACAGCACCAAAGCATGGTCCAATGAGGGAACCGCACTCTCTAACTCCAGCCTGTAGGGCTGCTCAGGGCTCAAGGCCAGTCTGGTCTGCATAGTAAGCTCTACACAAGCAACCCGTACAAACAAGAGGCCGGCTGCAAGACGCCCTGGGACCAGCTGCAACTCTCTTCCTAGCCCTTCCTCATTGACCACTGCCCACTGCCTTCTTTTCCAAGCTGAGGCCAAGCCGTTTTCTGGTCTCTTGGGACTCTGGCTATAGCCTGGGTAGGTGGCAGGGCTGTGGGGGAGGAGATGATGGTGTTCAGATTCAAACCCAGCTCTGAGGACACTGAATTAAGTAACTGAGGAGGATTATAGGATGTACGTGCACGAGCTTATGTGGAACTGTAAAACTAGAAGGGTCCTGCGGCTTTCACTTCAGTGTCTGTCTGTCTGTCCTCCTCTTCTCCCCCTCCCCCCAGTTTGTTTTAGAGACATGTTTCTCTATATAATCCTGGCTATCCTAGAAATCATTCTGTAGAGCAGGCTAGCCTCCAACTCAGACAGTCAACTGCCTCTGCCTCCTGAGTACTGGGAGGTCAGTTCCCTCTTCACATAAGGACCTGTGAGAGGCCAATGTGGACAAGGTCAGAGGTGATCCAAGGCACACACTGGTGGCATTCGTAGGCATTTACTTCCCCTGCCAGGACGCTTCTGCCCTCCATCTGAGACTAGAAGTTAGAGAAAGGAGATGCTCCGTGATGCCCCACAGATCATCCCAGAGGGCACAGGGCCCACAGCCCTGCCTCCCAAGACCCTCCTTTGGGCCCTGCTTGAATCTGGCTCTCCTATACCTAGTTCCAAATTTGGGGGGCCCCCAGCACCTCCCCTCTACTGAAGCCAGCCCACTCACTTGGAGATGACAGGGTCGTAGAGCAGGGCGTACCAGCGCTCCTGAACTTCCCGAAGGGTGAAGCGACAGCTGAACTTCACACCCAGGTGGACAGATGTCAGGTCATTAGTCTGCAAGACCCCAGATTGGTTTGCTCCAGCCCCAACAATAGGAAGAATCCTTCCCTTGGAAGCCAAGGGTCCTACTAAGCTAGTATAGGGACTGGAAATTGGAGGGTTGGGGAGGAGGGAGACCCAGCCCCATGGTGGGTACCTGAAGCACAGCATTGATGAGGAGCAGGTCATCTGCAGGCTTCCACCGGCCCAGATCCTTGGTTACCTGAAGTGGCTGTTTGCTTTTCTTCATTCGCTTGGTAAGCCCAGGGGTTGGGGCAGGGCTGGGTGGTACAGGAGTGCTAGGAGCCTTGGATACCTGGGGACAGGACAGGACCACAATAAACTCTATAAGGAAAGCTGGGGCTTCAGACCGACTGCTTCACACACTGTGACAGCTGCAGACTCCGTCAACACCAGGAGCCAAGCTGAGAGCTGAGCGTTCTCATACCCACCCCCACCAAAGGATCTGCATCATTCTTGACCAGATGGGGTCTTCTCTCTGCTTGTGGTACCCTCAGCCCAGAATGGAGGGTGAGTGGGGAGTATACCAGGAAACTACTCTTGCTGCTGCACTGTCTGGGGCCAGAGCAATGCCACCTGGGGGTTATTTTTACACCCTGCAATGCTGGGAACAAGCTGTCTGCTCCCAGAATAGATACGAGCTCCCTGCCTCCCACACCGAATGCGATACAGGATGCACTGGCAAGCGAGGGATGCAGCAAGGAAGGGAGCGGAGAGACAGGAGGGAGGGGTCTAGAATGGGGGCTGGGGCAGCGCGGTCCTCTGACAGGCCTCATCTAGCTGCCTAGTACCTTACCTTCTTCTTCTCACTAGAGGATGGCTCGCTCCCCGAGCAGCGGCCGGACTCCACGCCCCCGGCCCCCTTCACCCGGGTAGAGGACTTGGCCAGACTACTCTCTACGAGCTCGTCATCGAACTTCTTCCTTTTGATGAACCTGTGGAAGGTCCTGCACTGTTGGCCACTGGTACCATACCCAGCTTCCAGAGCAGGCTCCCCTTGGGAACTAACGGCCTTCACTTTCCAGCAGTGCCTGGCTCAGTGGATGTGGAAAAGCCAAGTTCTAGTCTTCTGCGGTGACAGGCAACTCCTCAACAGACACTGAAAACCTGCCTCCCCTGTCCTCAGTGCCCATGCAGATGGACCAGTAGGGATAAGAAAGGAAAAGCTAAGGCCCTGCTTGGACCCAAGACAGGTTCAGAAGGCCATTTCCAACAAAGGCTAAGAGAGGTGTGCCTAATTCCACAAGCCTTCCCCTTCCCAGGTCCTCTGAGCCCAGACTACCTGGAGGAGCTTCTCCGTTTAGGGATGGTACCCAGGGCCTGGGAGGAGGCTCGCTTCTGCCCGGCCAGTGACTCCTCATCCTCTGAGCGGCTGGCAGTGCCTGACGCCATCAGGGATGAATCTAGCAGCCCCTGAGAATCTAGAAAAGAGAAAAGGGTGACCTCAGGCTTCCGAGTGCCCTCTGTATAAGGACTCTTGTTTCAGCCCTTTCAGCTCTTGCCCGGCCTCCATAAGGCTTGAGGTCTTTAAGGTGGCCGTTCCTTGGCCATCCAGATCCCATCTGGGCTCAGACCTGGCCCAGACCTTCCACGCTGGGCAATTGTCCTGGTGCCTCGTGTCATGTGGCGCAGCACACAGTGCTCAGGTCAGACTGATTAGGCCAACACACTGGGCCCTGGGCCTCCCATAACTGTTCCCTCTGCCATCAAAATGGAGCGTGTCAAAGAGCAGCAGCTCGACTGCAACTCAGGCAGTTGTGGCTCTGCCGAGAGGTACATGGGTGATGCTGGCCCAGGGGGAGGTGGCAATGCCTGGCCAGGACCCAGAGACACTTGTGCAAGGCACAAGGTAGAACCAGCGGCTGCTTGGCACCTGA
The DNA here is from genome assembly GCF_004785775.1 of Grammomys surdaster. NCBI lineage: Eukaryota > Metazoa > Chordata > Mammalia > Rodentia > Muridae > Grammomys > Grammomys surdaster. Next base: position 1,073,383 of record NW_021620574.1, on the reverse strand, counting down.
GAGCTTGGGGAGCTGGCCCGGCCTCATACTACCTTTGTCCATCCTCTCAGAGTCCCAAAGCCTCCGGCTCCAGACCACAGGGTTAGGAGGAAATGTCCCACAGGCTCATCCAAGGGTTCTGACCAAGTGAGCTTGGATGCCGAGAAGAGAGTCTGCAAAGGAGAAATAAGGCCCCCTCAGGCTTAGGTTTCCAACAGGCCAAACCCATTTACCAGTCCCTTATCCACTTACGCACCCCGTCTAAGGCAGGGAGGACATACCGAGTGGAAAGAGGCAGGCAAAAAGCTCTACTCTCAACTGAATCTAACATCAGTAGCTATTGCCTGGTTGGATGGCTGCTACCTTTAATCCCAGTATGTGGAGGCAAAGGCAAGTGGATCTCTGTTGACTTTAAGGCCAGCCTCATCTACACAGGGAGCCAGGGCTATATAGTGAGTCCCTGTTCCAAACAATAAAAACAAAAAAAATATAAGTAGCTATGTGAGAGTCACTGAGATCTTTGAGAGAATGACGAAAGATGTGGAAAAAAACATACTAGGTTCAGAGATCTCTCTTAATTTTACCAGTGAGTCCTAAATTAAGCCTTTGGAACCTTAACTAGAAAGGGTCAAGGAATTCTTGGCTTCCCCCCCCCACCTTTGGCTGCCTACTCAAATCAGCTGCACCAACCTGTCTTCCAGGCCACAGCCAGGTAAGGTTAGATAGAACCCCAGTGTCTCGATACCTTTGCTTTCCCTTCCATTTGCGGTTTTTACTTAAGTGGGTGGTTCCTTCTGAAGATTAAAAAGTGTTTTGGGGACTGTGTGAATACCCTGCTTCCAGAACCCAAGGAAAACCCAGGTACTGGATTTCCAGGAGGGCTGTGAGCAAGCCCCGCCCCTCCTGACTCGGGTGGCTAGACCTTAGAGCAAAGTTCCGGCTCTGCCAGAAAGGACGCTCCACGCCCAGCTCCGCAGGTTACGGCTGGGAAACGTGGGTATCACAAAAGAGGGTGAAGTTGCCCAGTCCCACGAGCAACTAAGGCAGAGTGTTTGCCCTCCTTCCTGTCCTTCCGTCCCTCCTCCCGCTAGAGCACGCCCAAGGTGAGGGGTCAGTCCAGGTCTGTTTCGGGGACTCTGGGGAGGAGTGGTAATTTAGTCAGCTCTTCCAACTCATACTACTTCACCGATCTCGCGATCTGACTTTGAGCCCCACAGGCCGGGTGGTGGCGAACCAGGACCAACTCCCAGACAAATCTCACCCCGCCTCAAGCATGCCACCTTTGCGCATGCGTAACACCGCAGGCCAGCGTCTAGCCGATCGGATTTACGCATGCGCAGATTTTTCGGGGCGATACCGGGGCGGGGCCCCAAATCTTGTTGGGGGGTTGTGCCCCGCGGCACATTGGGAAACTCCACTTCACCCCCAGGTCTACTCAGAACACTAGGAGACGAACCGCGGGGTCTCACCATTCCTAGGCTGCCAGCTTCAACAATTTCTCCGCGGCGACGGCAGGAGCCGCAGGGCCAAAGCCGACTTCCGTGAGACACATCTACTTCCGGGTTGCGAAGGAAGGGTTGGGCGATCTTTTCCGGTTCGTCCTGAATGCGTAAGTGAAAGGGGCGTGGCTGTGCGCCCTAGCGGAAACCGTTTTGCGTGGAGCCGGAAATGAAACTTTCCCGGTTGGCAAAGGCGCACAAGGAGGCACTAGGCAGTAGTTAATTATAGGAACCGCGGAGGTTTCCCGGTTGGAAAAAGCAGCGGATGGGCGGGGCTTGTGGAGACGCTGGGAGGGGCGGGACCGCCGTACGTATTTGAGTTTCCTGATTAGCACTAAGTTTGGTGGGTCTCTCAGAACCAAATTCTGTATTATTTTATCTGCCAGTGTTTTTAGATGATTTATTCTGTCAGGCCCTTTGCTAAGCGCACGACTCGAAGAAAATCTTGGAGAGCTTGCTCTAACTGGGGGGGGATGTGTCGTACAGTACGATCCCGAAGATTTCGTGTCTAAGGAGGAGATGCAGGATGGTAGCCGCGTTCCTAAGGAAACACTCCGAAAGAAGTAGCGGTGCCAGTCGATTACGTCACACGGACTCCATCTAGGCTGCTGGAGGCAGTCGTGGGTAGCCAGGAAACCAAGAGAATCCTTTTCAGAGGACAATATTCCCTGAGGGAACTGTTTTGAAAGAAAGAACTAGTTCCCGGAGAACAGGAAACGTGCGGACTTTGGGACTGAGAGATGCCTGGGAAACATAGGAAGACCGGACTCTAATAGTTGTTTCATGCCTTCTTTGGGGGGGGGGCACAAAAGTGTAGCTCTGGCTGGGGTAGCTCCCTGGAAAAGCGTTTGCCTAGCGTGCCTGCTATCCTGAATTTAAGTGTCAAATGGACGACTTGCCCATCCTGACCCTGGCAGTTTATGATTAACCTTCAGCTTCAAGTCTTCACTTAGTATACTATTACTAACTTATTTAACGAGAAGGTATTTGCTTTATCTCTCCCAAAACAAAGTTTTCTGGTACACAGTGTGCTTTTTAGATTTTTGCCAACTTGACACCAGCTAGAATCTTCGCGCTCAGTTGAGAAAATGCCTCCGTCAGACTGGTTGGTAGGCAAGTCTGGGGTGAGTTTTCTTGATTGGATAGATGTGGGAGGGCTAAGCCTACTGTGGGCGGTACTACCTAACCCTGGGCAGGTGGTCCTCTTTTGTAAAAGAAAGCCGGGTAAGCAAGCTGGGTAGAGCTTGTCCTCCTTGGCTTCTGCAGTAGGAATGAAATACTTGGTGCGTGCCAGGCAAGCGCCGTACCACCAAGCCACATCAGCAGTCCTAACGGGATCAGTTTGGTAAAGAGCTGGATTAATGTGGTTCTGTGTTTGCTAGATACTTTTCTCCTGACAAAAGCAGCTTAGGGAACTGACCAAGCCCGCTCAGTCAGTCAGCAGGTTCTCCAGCGCAGGAGTGAGGATTAAACGAAAAGAGACGGTTAGACAAAATTGCAGTGTGACCTCAGCCAGTTCTGAGGCTGAAGGCAGGTTTGTTTAATTCAACTTTTCTTTTAAACCCCTTTAATTACATGCAAGTATTTAGGTCAGTTCTAGGTTGAGGAACCAACAATACAATAGAAACAGTCAAGGAACAAACAAGGCAATACACAGAGTCCCGTGATCACCCCGTGATCAGTGATCACTCTCCTGATCGCTGCTTCTAAGGGCTCATCAGGATGACAAAGTGTCTGAGCCTACTTCCCTGTCCTAGCCCACAGTCATATTCATGCCTGAGGCTTACTTCTTTGTTTTAGCCTAAGACTTGGATTCCTGACTGAATTTACTTCTCTGTTTTAGCCTAAAAATAGACTCCTGCCTGAACTTTACTTTCTTGTCTGGCCCAAAGTCAGATTCTTGTCTAAAGCCCATTTCCTTGTCCTTGGCCAATGTCAGATTCCTGCCAAGCAGCCCCAAAGGCTCCCCACAGGGAAGAAAGGGATAGTTATTTTAGCTCACAGGCTTTTGAGGAGGGTGGTCAGGGGGTACAAACATCATGGCAGGAAAGGCATGGTGGCAGAAGTATGGAGAGATTGCTCACGCTGTGTCCAGAGCCTGAGAGTGCAGAGAGATGAAGTATTGGTGTTCTGCTTGCTTTCTCCTTCCTGTTCGGTCAGTAGCCCTAGCCCAAGGTCACTCAAAATTAGGGTGGGTCTTCCCATCTCAGTTAAACCTCTAGAAACAGCTTCGAAGATAACACACGGAGTTTTTTCTTATAACTCTAAATGAGGTTAAACTGACACGATCACAAGCCCACCCCGACACCAGGCTTGTCACTTTGTCTGTGGTATCATCAGCTGGCACTGAGGTCTAACTGACGGATCACAACCGTGCCCACCCCCACCTCCGACACCCAGGCAGTGGATTCCCAGGACATTTCATCTAGGGAGCCTGACCCCGCTCCACCTTGCCTGGCCTTGAAGACTCCCTGGAACCCCGCTATACGCTTCTGTGGTGCCGTCGCTCTTACACTCTGTGTGGCTATACAGCTGACACCATGTAAGAGCTGTGGAACCGTGAAGCCAGAGGATTCCATCATGAGTTCAGTTTGTACTCATGTTCCGCTTCTGTAACCTGCTAATCTCCCATTTAGGAACCCCTACCCTATAAAAACCTTGTCTTCCTCACATCCAAGGCTGAACCCCAGCTTAGGGGAGACAGCCCATGTACACAAATAAAAATAGCTTATTTTAGTTAATTTCTTTCTTTAATTAATTCGTCAGTGGTGTTTTGGGTAGTGGTCTTTCTCCTCGAATCTTTGGGATTGACACAGAAAGGGGAAATGAGACACAGACTCAGCCTAATTAACTAGGTGGCTACTGTGTGCTATGACCCACACCTGAAATTGCAGCTACCTGGACAGCTGGAGCTGGGGGATCGCATGTTTGAGGTCAGCCTGGGTTGTATAGCAAAATTCTGTTGAGAAAGAAACTGAATATATCTCTGAAAGCACCTCGACAGTTTTCCCCTCATTCCCTGCTCCTGGTCCCTAGGCTCTGCCCTCGCTAACTGGCCTTCCAGGGTTCTTGCCCACTGCTCTTCCTCCCAATTATTTGCAGCACCCAGAGTGCACCCTTCAGATGATTCTTCTTATATCTGACTACTGTTGGAATCCCCCTCTTCTTGGAAGCAAGCACCTCTGCCTCTCCGACCTCATCGCCTTCCCCCTTTATTATCAGAGTTGGCCTTCTGGGATAGATGCTTCCAGGTTTGGGGCCTCATGTCTAAAGAACTGAAAAGAAGGGCACAGGCAGATTTGCAGATGGAACAAGATAATATTCAGAGCAAAGCAATAGTTCACACTATAGAGGGACATATTATCAAGACTGACCTCAGGCCACGGGAGGAGGTCACTGACGGGCCCTAAGCTATGCCTGAGGGCTCTTCCTATGAGATCTAAAAGAAGGAAAAGCTGCTTACTAAGGAGTATAATTTGCCGGGCGGTGGTGGCGCACGCCTTTAATCCCAGCACTTGGGAGGCAGAGGCAGGCGGATTTCTGAGTTTGAGAGTTCAAGGCCAGCCTGATTTACAGAGTGAGTTCCAGGACAGCCAGGGCTACACAGAGAAACCCTGTCTCGAAAAAAAAAACAACAACAACAACCAAAAAAAAATCAAATTCAGAGTGAGGAGTATAGTTTGGGTGTTTCTCTATTTTAATTGAGAGATTAGGTCATACATTAAATGTTTCTACTACACGTGTCCCTTCCCACAAATGCATCTGATTTTAATCATGCACACTTAATTATGCATAAGCATAAGCTGGTAAGTGGGGTTCTCCCTAAATTACTAGAAGACACAATTTTGCCTTTATTGTACATGGACCTAAAACCAGTTCAGACTGGATCTGCCTTCTATTCTCTATTCCCTGATATGTTGGGAATACAACTGAGTAAGAGCTATTTTAATTTGATTGTTACTAGGTGTGAGGAACTTTATTCTTCAAAGATGAAAGAGCTTGCTGGGTGTTGGTGGCGCTCGCCTTTAATCCCAGCACTCGGGAGGCAGAGGCAGGCAGATTTCTGAGTTTGAGGCCAGCCTGGTCTACAGAGTGAGTTCCAGGACAGCCAGGGCTACACAGAGAAACCTTGTCTCGAAAAACAAAAAAAAAGAAAAAAAAAAAAGAAAGAGCTCATACATAGCCTGACAGCACTGAAGAAGCTCCGAGGTTGCTAGGGTCATTGTTTGGAGAGGGGTATGAGTGTGTGATACACACCAGCATTCGTGTGTTATACAGGCAAGGGGAGGAACCCTGCTGCCACATGCATTAGTACACACACACACACACACACACACACGCACGCACGCACGCACGCACGCACGCACGCAGGCACTCAGGAGGGCGTGTTTGCGTCATGAAAAACGGAAGTTCCAAGAGGAACAGACCTGTAAGTCATTCCTGAGCGGCAGAGTCCGAAGTGGGAAGACAGAGAAGACAGGAGAGCTGGAGCCAGGAGGTCTTGCACAACTTGTACCTTAGGCCAAGCAGATAGCTTATCATATACTGTGACAAAGTGAGCAGGAGGCTACTCAAGCAATGTTGCATAAAGGGACACAGGATGTCCAACACAGACTGAGCACAGGGACGGATAACCTTTGCTCCTTAGGGGAGAAGCGTAGGGTTCTCAGGACCCACAAGGCCTTGCCAAGCATATTTCTGGTTTTGCACAAGGAACTACTGTTATCTTTCCATACATCAGGGACTGGGGAAAGCCTTGGATCAGCCTGGATTCAACAGTAAAGGACCAACCACTTATACTTTCACTTGCCCTTCTCAAAAGTTTAAACCCCATCCTCGTGCTCCTCCCCCTGGCCACCTGCTCAGCTCTCAGGACAGTCATTTGGCTCCAGTTCTTCTCTTTGTCTGTACTAAAGTACATGCTTGACATCTGTTGAGTAATCCTCTTGAGTTACTACCAAGGAATAGCCTGTGGGAGGCCCAGAGTTGTGTGAGAGCAGAAACAAGGAGCTCCGAGTTAAATAGGGGTTCAGTTTTGGGCACCTGTGAGGTGTCTTGGTGGAGATACTGCATTTAAGAGGCAGACATACGATATCACTGAGCGGGTCCAAGAAGTGAGTTGCTAACCCATGACTCTCTGCAGTTATCTTAACACAGCTTCTAGCCGGTCTGATAACAAGAAGCCAGACAAAGCCCACAGTGCCTCATGTGGTGAAGATTTCCTGGCGTCCCAGTTAATCGGAGATGCCATTTATGAGGAGACTGTGGAAGGGATGTGGCCTGGATAGCCAGGCAAAGCAAGTACATGTCCTCTGTGGAGGAGGAGGAGGAGGAGGAGGAGGAGGAGGAGGAGGAGGAGGAGGAGGAGGAAGATGATAAGGGTGACCACGACTTCTATGAGGATGATGATGATGAGGAAGGGGAATTAGAGAACCTGATGGATGATGAATCAGAAGAGGATGTGGCAGAAGATGAGATGAACGTGGAAATGGGTGCCAGAGCTACCTGCCTCGTTGACTTAGCTACCTGTACCTGTGTTCCTAAGCGTCATGTAAGGAAGGACGGAGTGAAGTGTAATGTGATTTCTTCCACCACCATAATTTCCTGGTGTCTATACCAGTGCACTCTAAGGAACCAATGGACTGTGGGTGTGAAATGCTGATGAAGAGCTTCCAATGGAAGAGGAGGGAGAGGAGGAGGAGGAAATGGGAAACCTGGTTGGAGAGTCTAAAAAGAACCCGGACTCTGCAAATGATCCCTCGCCTTAGGGATGCAAAGCCCAGAAGAAAGAAATGGACAGAAGAAGAAAGAAGAAGGAGGAGGAGAAGGAGGAGGAGGAAGAGGTTTTTTTTTTTCTCATTAATTTTCTAGTTTTTAGTAATCCAGAAAATTGATTTTGTTCTAAAGTTCATTATACAAAGACGTCGCCAACAGACATCTGACTACATGGTGAACTTTTACATAGATATATAGGATTACATTTGTTCATGTTAAAAATAAAGTTTGACTTGCATACATTAAAAAAAAAAAAGAGGCAGGCATACTAGTTTCGTTAGGAAAGAGGCCTGGAGACACAGAAAGTCACCATCATGGCGAGGCAGACGTGAACGCCCAGGGAGGAGAGTAGTCGTAGGTACAAAGAGGAAGAGCCAAGACCAGTGCCCGGAGCCCTCCAGCATCCATGATAAAGTGGAGGAGTGGAGCCCAGAAAGATACAGAGGATGCAGATGAAAAGACAAAGCTAGCGACCACTCCATCCATCCAGCTCCCTCAGCTCCACGGTGGAGAACAGTCTCTGAGTCCAGCACTCTCTTCCCGTGGTGGTGGTGTGGAGGTAGCTTACGTGGGATCCACGTTTGTGCGTCCTTTTGAGTCTTTGCTTAGGACTCCATGTTCCTTCTGGGAGATTAGAATGCAGTGGCTGGGGACACAGGGTCTGGAGTCAAAATCATTCGGTTTTAGTTTTTGTTTGTTTGTTTGTTTGTTTATTTTAAGACTGGGTCTCTCAATGTAGTCCTGTCTGTCTTGGATGGAGCTCACTATGTAGATCAGAGTGGTCTTTTTTTTTTTTTTTTTTTGGTTTTTCGAGTCAGGGTTTCTCTGTGTAGTCCTGGCTGTCTTGGAACTCACTCTGTAGACCAGGCTGGCCTCGAACTCAGAAATCTGCCTGCCTCTGCCTCCCAAGTGCTGGGATTAAAGGCATGCGCCACCACCACCTGGCCAGAGTGGTCTTGAACTCACAGAAATATACCTTCCTCTGCCTCCCAAGTGCCCGGACTAAAGGTGTGGGCTTCCACACCTGGTATTTGGTTTGATTTTGTAAAAGATTTAATTTTTTCTGTCTTTTTGTCTGTCTCTCTGTCTTGCTCTCTCTTGGGACGCATGCACACATGCACACACATACGCATGCTCACCCATGCTCATGTTTGCGTGCCCAGCCACCATGTCATAGCATGTGTGGAGGTTAGTTCTCCTCTCCTTCCATCATGTGACTCCCAGGGTTTGAACTCAAGATTGTCAGGGTTGAAGCGCCTTTACCTACTGGCCCATTCCACTGGTACACAGATAACTCTTAATTTTTTAAAATTATATTTATTTGTGTGTGTGCGAGTATATTATGTGCGTGTGTGTGTGTGTGTACACACATATATATCACTCCCATTAGAGTGGGAAGTGTGATAAAGTTTGCTCCTGTAGTTACTTTTATTTAAAGTATTTGCCTATATAATTATAGAAAAGAATGAAATGTAAAAAAATTAAAATATTTAGGACAGTAGCTTTCCTTTTTAGGTTTTTGACCACTTGACACGAGGGAGAGTTATTTGGGAATTAGAAGCTCAATTGAGAAATTGCCTCCATCAGACTGGGCCGTAGGCAAGTCTATGAGCGTTTTCCTGATTGATGATTGCTAGTGAGTGGGAAGTGCCCTCCATGCCTAGGCAGATGGCCCTGGGTATATGAGAGAGCAGGCTAAGCAAGCCAGGAAGCAGAATTCCTTCACCACCACCTCCGCCGCCACCCATGCTTCAATTTCTGCCTCCTGGTTCCTGCTCTGAGCTCCTGCCCGACTTCCCCTGAGGATGGAATCCATATAAATTATCCACCCCGAGACAGGGTTTCTCTGTGTAACCCTGGCTGTCCTGGAACTCACTCTGTAGACCAGGCTGGCCTCGAACTCAGAAATTCACCTGCCTCTGCCTCCCAAGTGCTGGGATTAAAGGCGTGCACCACCAACGCCTGGCCAGAGACGTGCTTTTGATCATCATCCTTATCATCACAATAGAAAGCAAACTAAGACAATAGATTGTTTGGAAAGTCCAAGAACATCAATTGAAAAATTAATACAAATAAGACATTGAAGACCTCCGCAGAGGGGAGACCCTCACTCAAGTCTCAGAAAGTCGCAACCACCCAGTAATCTGCTCGAGACACCGTGTACTGGAGCAATAGCAAGGTTTATTAGGGCATGTGACAGCTAGCTGCCGGTCAATTCATATGCCCACGCAGGAGCTGAATTGACCCCGACAACCAGTTTGAGAGGGGTTTTTAAGGGGAAAAACCACAAACGAAGGAATGGGGAGGGGGATGAGGGGTTGTTAAGGTGGCATAACATAAAAATAGTGGAACATTCCAAAGGAACCCAACCTACATGAGTCAGGATCAGGGGAAAACTCTCTGTACGCTTATCTTTCTCAAGAATGTGGTCCTGCCCTGTTACTTCGGCCTTGCCCTGTCACTGTGGTTGTCAGCTTGGTTCCCAGCTTGGTTCTACCTAGCTCACCTTCGTTCTTTCCTTTCTTTTTGCGGTCGGCCAGTTCCAGTAATGGTGACTGGTCTTTCCACATTCCTAACTTGCTTCATGGCTCGGTTTCTCAGAAAATTTTCCATGTCCTTATAAAGAAAGCCTAAAGAATATTTTATATGTCTACAAAGGATTCTATATACCCAGAATCTTTAATTTTTCACTCTACAACATGTTTTAAATTTATTTATTTATTTATGTGTGTGTGTGTTTGTGCGCGCGCGCGTGCGCACGTGCATGTGCGCACACAGGCATATGGAATCCAACTCAGATCATCAGGCGTGATGCTTTAAGCATAACAGACATAAGTTAATACACACTTCTTGGGAGGCAGAGGCAGGCAGACTTCTGAGTTCGAGGCCAGCCTGGTCTACAGAGTGAGTTCCAGGACAGCCAGGGCTACACAGAGAAACCCTGTCTTGAAAAACCAAAAAAAAAAAAAAAAAAAAAGTGTGTAAAAAAAAAGTTAATACACACTTTAAAAGGTATAAAGGAAATAAAATATATGATATTCAGTTGCAATAACAAAGCAGATGACATAGTGGCAATCTAGATATGAATATGTTAGATCCAGGTATTTAACATTAAAAATGCTGGTGAAGGACCCTGGGAAGCTTGGATAACCAGGAAGGCACAGTATATCTTGAAGTGACTTGCTTTCATAAAGATGTCAGCTCTCTATAAATTAATCTATAAATTTAATATGGCCTAATAAAAATACCAATAGACTACATAACCTGAATATAAAGTTCACGTGTAAATTTATACTGATTTAAACAGCAGCAGCAGCAACAAGCTAGCCATGAGCATTTTGAAAGGGAAGGTTAATGAGGGGGAGGAAGCTCTCCCACATAGCACAGTGAACTCCAGAGAATGCCAGTGCATGCATAAGCGACTCCATCAAGAGAACAGAATGGTCCAGAAATAGATCCAAGACGTTAAAAAAAATGTAGTATATTATAAAGATAGCATTGTCTGTCAGCAGGGAAAGGATAGATTATTCAGTAAGTACTATTGAGACAACTGTGTAGCCACCTGGAAAAAAATAATGTGGTGTCTCTGCTTCAGTTCTTACACTAAATCACATCCGCAGGAATCAATTGCACTTAAATAAACACAAAAGAGTGAAATTACAAATTTACAGTGTCAGAGCGGAGAAAGTATTTCTCACGTGGCACAAGATTTCTCAAAGCATAGGAAAGACAAATACTGTCAACAGAAAAATCTATAATTTCTGCAGAGTGAAAGCACACCATAAACAAAGACAAATGGAGAACCAAGGGGGTATTTGCAACTCATATCACAGACAAAGGAGCTAATTTGCTTTATGTATACAAAATCTTTTCAAATCGATATGAAAAAGGGTAAAAATCCTATAAACGGGTTGTTGACAAAAAAGGAAGGATAAATGGCCCCTAGAGATGTTTAAAAAAATACTCAATTCCCTCATAAGAAAATTGAAATTACATTTAAATATGTTTCACCTATAAATTGGCAACTATTTCAAAGGTTGATGGTAAGTCAAAGGGCAAATTGTCACTGGTTGTTGGAATTACAGCTCCTTGTGGCTTTTGAGCCAGCATACCTGCATACATGGAAGATAAACTGTAGAGAGAGTTAAAACATTGGTAGCAAAAGTTAGAAAACAGCCAGACACTTAACACCACAGGACCAATCAACAGTAAAATATGTCCAAGCAATGGTGTGCCATACAGCCAGCTGAAGAGCTGGCTCAAAAGCTGTACAGAGTGATTCAACATTTTCTTAAGAAAAGTAAGAGTTATGAGTTTTTAAAGTAGAGATGTTCTATGATGCCCACAATATAGATCTCACTAGTCTGGTGTGGATTGTTTGCAACAGAATACAATATAAGAGACACCAGCATCTTGGAGAGATGGCTCAGCAGTTAAAAGCAATGGCAGCTCTTCAGGAGGACCCAGGTTTGATTCCCGGTACCCACACAGCAGCTCACAATTGTTTGTAACTCTAGTTCCAGGAGTTCCAGTGTCCTCATCTGGCTTCCGTGGATCCCAGGTACACAGACGTATATGCAGGCAAAACGCGCATACACATGAGATAATTTTAAAAAACCAAAGCAAGACCGCAATCGGTGGCCCAAGTTAGGATGCTCGCCAATGAGAAGACGCGTGAGGCATCTGATGGGGATGGAGCAGTGACGAGGTGGTAACTTTGGCAGAAGGAGGTTGGTGGTCGTGCACTCAGGAATGCAAACTTTGGCTGAGGTGGCAGCATGGGCTTGGTGTGGATGACCTGAGCGAAGGTACCAGTGGCCCGAGTCTGAGATGTTTGGTTGTGGGTTCAATTTCTCCCACCCACGTGGTGGTTTACAACCATCCATAACTCCATTTCCAGAGGATCCGATGCCCTCTTCTGATCTTTGTGAGCACTGAGCACTCCCATGGTACACATCCAGACATGCATTGCACACACAAACATGCAAGCAAAACACACAAAAAGTAAAATGAACAAATCTAATAAATAAAATGTTTAAAAGAAAAGAGTGGTTGTATGTGTGCTGTACAGCTCTGACTCAGGATAGAATTGGTCCATGGAGGAATCTGCTTCATCAACCTGATTGCAGCCACAGGGTCATCTTGGGGGAGTCCTAGCAGTAGGGTGTCCCCCCAGGGATGCAGGCAAAAGACGACAGTGGAGGGAGCCAGGAGTGAGTGAGGGGAGGCTACAGGGAGAGCGGAAAGGTTTACTAGTCTGTCTCTTACTTGGCTGAAAACCTTTGAGGATATAAAAGAGGTTTTATTGGTTTTTCCCTGTCTGTCCACCCTCCTTTCAGTTAGCACGGGAGTCTGTCTGCCCACCATGCTTCCTGTGGTAGTTCTATCTTTTCCTCCTTGATATTGCTTGACATCCCTCTGAGCCCTGAAGGCCTTTCCTGCACAGGCCATGCCTCACACCTCCGTTTCACTTTGCTAAACTTCACACCTACCAAGTGTGGCTCTTCAGAGCAGAAAGAGACATTGAATTTCAGTGTCGTCATTATGAAAATCGGCTCAGCACAACATAGCCAGGAAGCCATTGCTAAATGAGTGGTTGAACAGACAGACAGACAGACAGACAGATGGACAGACGGACAGATGGATGGATGGTGAGTTCTCAGGAGCCTAAGAATCTGGTTTTGTTTTTGTAACATTTCAGAACTTTGCTTACAGCCACGACCCTGTGTTTGTGATGAGTTCATCCGAAGTGTTTTGTTTGTATTTACGTTCTCGGCGCTTGGTACAAAGACACAACCCCACACTAGGTGTTCAGAAAGTGAGTAAGTGTTCAGCCTGTAGCTGGATGTGGTGGTGCATCCCTTAATCCCAGTGCTCAGGAGACAGAGGCAGGTGGATCACTAAGTTTGAGGCAAGTCTGGGCTACATAGCAGATTCCAAGCCGTCTAGGCCTACACAGTGAGACCCTGTCTCAAAACAGTCTATCAAGCTGTAAATACAGTCATTTAGTTTGATCTGCTTTCCAGGCAGAAGCACGGCAGAGGCAAGACAGCAGACGCAACTCCAGCAGTCCCATGGGAGGGGAGGAGCAGTCAATTCCTTCAGAAGAGCTTGACTTGGTTTCTACTGTTTGCACAGTCCCATGGGCAGGGTGCCTAGTGTTGGGTGCTGAAGAAATATTTGTTGAATGAATGAAGTCATGGCATGTGTTTGGTGTGAGTCCATGGAAGGGCCTCCTGGCAGAATTCTTAAAAATAGTTGCCTAAATAATCATTTGTAAGAACACATTTCTGCACTGCAGTGCTGAGGGCCCTATGGGATGGGTAGCCAGGCAAAGGAGGAAGTGGCCCAAGGCTGAAGGAGACTGACCACTGCTGTTGTCTGTAGGGTACAGAAGAAGTTCCAGGGGTGAACAGTACCTTAGTGTCTTCTCTCTCTCTTTGTCGCCCTTCCCCTCCACACGCAGCCCAGCACCTTCCCAGATGGTACACCTTAGGCAGTTCTTAAACTTCCTGTAATGTCACCCCTCCCAGACAGGCCTTTGAGCCTCTTAAAGAAGCACTTTGCTGCCTCCTAGTGGCTTCTACAATAAAGGGCCTCTCTCAGGAGAGGGCACTTGAATCTTCCTGACTTTCCCAACCCCAAGTTATTACTGACTGCTCCCTCTCTCAGGAAGCAGCTACAACCATTCTTCAGCTGAGTCCTGGCCACTGTGCCAGCTCTCCTCGGGAATTCTAGGGTACTTAGCTTCAAGAGAGTCAAGCACCTTCAATTCCTGTACTTGGAGGGAGAGGCAGAAGGATCAAGACCCCCCCTGGTATATTTAGTGAGTTCTAGGCCAACCAGGGATGCATAGTGAGACCCCAATTCAAAGAAAGGAAGAATAGGTGAAGGGAGGAAGGAGGGAGGGAGGGAGGAAGGGAGGGAGGGAGGGAGGGAAGAAGGGAGGGAGGACGGACGTGAGCCAACAGGACAATCCTACACACATTGAGAGATATTCAAGTTAGAGACTAGTGTAGCGCACCCAGTCTCCTCTTTGCCTTCTCCCCACTGTAAGTGCTGTCTTTGTGGGTGGTGAAGAAAGCAGCCAGGTCCTCTCAGCATGCAGCATGAGAGGAAGCTGGCACCTGTGGAGAACTAGAGGGCCCATGCCTCTCAGGACACTAGCTAGCCACTGCTGTGTTCTAGCCAATTGGCTTTGCCCCTAACAGAAATCTAAGCTAATAACTCCCAGAACCACCTGGTGATCTTGTGTACCTACAAGGCAGAGAAACAGCTGGGGCTCAGAAACCAGTTTCTTTGGAAGTTTCTAATAAGAAGGCTGCTTTCTTATTCTTCTGTGGCGTGCATGCGTGCGTCTCTGTGTGCTTGTATAGTTGACTCTCAAACCCAGGGCTTTATACGTGCTGGGAAAGTACTTTACTGTTGAGGTACACCCCAGCATGTTTGTTTGCTTGTTTCTTTTTTCCCTAGCTTTTTTGTTGTTTTGTTTTTTGTTTGTTTTGTTTTTCGAGACAGGGTTTCTCTGTGTAGCCCTGGCTGTCCTGGAACTCACTCTGTAGACCAGGCTGGCCTGAAACTCAGAAATCCACCTGCCTCTGCCTCCCAAGTGCTAGGATGTTTGTTTCTTTAATGGTTGCTTTTAAGATGTTCTCTTGAGGATGGAGAGATGGCTTGGCAGTGAAGACCACTAGGTTTGAATCCCAGCACCCACATGGCAGCTCGCAACTCTCTGTCACCCCAGTTCCAGGAGATCTGACGCCCTCTTTGGGCCAAACTGAGAACCAGGCATGCATATCATGCCCAGACATAAATGCTGGCAGAGCACATATGTGCAAAGTTAAACTAAACCTTTAATTTAAAAATGCTCTCTTGCCTTTGGCTTCAGGCTTCCCTTTGGTATTAGGGGTGGGTTTTTTTTTTTTTTTTTTGTACTTATCTGCTTAGGTTCAGAGCGGAACCTGATCCAGCAGCCGTAGAGTGGGCTGGCCATCCCCCATGGTCTCCTTTTCTTTCCTGAGCTTTTGTCTGATTTTGTTTTTGAGACAGGGTCTCATTATGGAGCTCTGGCTATCCTGGAGCTCAGGCTAGCCCTGTACTCAGAGACCCTCTTACCTCTGCTTCCTAGTGCTGGGATTCAAGGGATGCACTACCTATCCAGCTCTTTCCTGAGTCTTAACCTCAACTGGAACCAAAGATGGGCACTATTCCTGAGGAGAACCTAGATATGGGTTTGATCAGGACATTTGCTTCTTGCCGTGCCTCATGCCTAGGCCATTCGTGGCCGCGTCAATAGAGGAGAGGCTGGGAAGACTGAGTGAGGGTGCGGCCGGTCGGGTGAGCATAGGCAGGTGTTCAGGACAGATGTATTAACTAAAGCATGGTTTCCACTGACCAGACACATGGCTGCCGGTCACGGCCTTCTGAATCCCCACTGTCTAGACCTAGACCTCCATGTCTGCATTGCTTCGTAGCCAAGGATGGCCGTGAATTCCTGGTCCTCCCGTACCTGCCCTCCAGGCACTGGGAACACAGCACGAGCCACCATGCCCTCTGTTCTTATCTTCCGAGCTGTCATGCTAATCATCAGATACTTATCTGTAGTTTATTAAACGGATTCTCTGAGTGACTGTGTGCCCGGTGCTGACAATGCCTCTGTTGTGTCGGCTTCCAGAGCCAGCGACACCACCATCTCTGATGGATGCTCTGCTTATTGTCGGATGGCCTTGGACCTAGTTCCAAAGATGAGTCGGGCGTGTGTGTGTGTGTGTGTCCTTCAGCAATGAGGCAGAACACTTTAAACCAACCTTTATTTTATTACAAACTAATAGTTTGGGGACTGAAAAAAGAAAATAGAGTTTCCCAAAGTTCTGGAACAACTTTGCAACAACCGTGTGTTTGAGGGCACCGGCCGGGCTCCTGCGTTGGAGCGAGCTGCCACGTGGTCGCTAGTAGCCCAGGAGTTTGAGAGTCACTAACTAAGGGTTGAAGTGGAAGCTGAAGTTACCCGATCCTTCTGGCTTTGTATGGATCCGGGGAGTGACTGGCTGGACATTTTTCGGACAACGTCAGCTAGCTCTTCCGAGGGTTCCTGGCATTCCTTTCTTTGGACTGCTGAAGCACTGAAAGAGCTAATACAGTTTACAAGTTGGGTAGTAACTGAGACAAGGTCCCTGCCGTCCAGCCAGAGCATGGAGACAGATCCAGAGCTGGGCTCAGACTTGACCTGAATGTCCAGATGCTTAGCTTGACATTTCTGCCAGGCTTCCTGGCTGGCTTAGCCTACGGCTCAAAGCAAAACCTTACTCCAGGCTGCTGCCTCAGCCAGCTGGGCAAGGCCATGTTCTCCTTTTCTTTCCTGAGTTTTTGCTTTTGTTTTTGTTTTGAGGCAGGGTCTCATTATGGAGCCCTGGTCCTTGGACTCAGGCCAGCCCTGAACCCACAGACAGCCTCTTGCCTCTGCTCCCTCTCCTCTTCCTTCTCCCGCTCCGCTCCTTCCTCTTCTCACCCATCTCCTGTTTTTTGTAAGCTAGAGTTCATCTGTAGCCACTTAGCTTGGAACTCGCTCTCCAGACCTGCTGGCCTTGAACTTCCTGCAGTCCTCACTCTGCCTCCTTAATGCTGGGATTACAAATGATATTCACCCCTCCCCCCAAAAGAAAAGCAACACTGGATGACCCTCACACCATAATAACAGGGCCTTACGGCAACATAGGAACCCTCATAAAGACTCTCGGAAGTCTAGCACATGGGGAGGTGACCCAGTCCAGGGCTCAGATGGAGACAGAAACAGGGCTCTGCCTCTAAACTGGAACTGTGTTAAGTCGGATAAACTCCTGCAGAGTTGTAGAAGGGGGAAGACAACTGTATTCATCTAAATCCTCTTACAAGGAGAAAGCTGTCTCTGCTGAGAACAATATTTTGATAGGTGCTTCAGCCTGCAGCTGAGATCCCAGTGGAGGCTCAGGGGTGGGCGGAGCAGCTCCGCTTGAGACATGAAAGGGATCTTAGAATTCTGCATGCTATACCTCAGAGTGTGAGGGGGAAAGACAAGAACGAACGGAAGCTGCTGTTGGGTGCTGTTCCTTGGGACTCTCTTTTCCCATCATCCTCTTCCTTTGTGTGGGTAGGCACGTGTGTGCATGGATGTGCTCATGTAGGCGTATGACCGTGTGTATGTAACATGTGTGTGAGTACATGGGCAGGTCAGCCGTAGACACTGGGTGTCTTCAGTTGCTCTCTACTGTCTGTTTTGAGGCAGGTTCTCTCAGAACCTGAAGCTCCCCAATTTGACTAGGCTAGCTAAGCTGGCCACTGAATTGCAAGGACCTACCTGCTGCACCCCCTGATGCTACAGATGTGTGCAGCCACACCTGGCGTTTCATGTAGGAGCTGGGATCGGAACTCGGGTCCTTATGCTTGGGCAGCAGGCAGTGTACACACTGAGTTGTCACCTTGGCCACTCTCTCCTTTCCTTTTTGATCCCAATGCCCTAAATGCCCCAAGTCAGGTGTAGTGTGCTCACTGGATACACTGGCTACTTACCTGGACATTCACACATGGAAAGAACAAAATGGTGGGCTCAGGTTCCCCCAGAGTCTAGGCAAAGCCTGGGCAATGCGAGAGGTACAGAAGGGGACACAGAAGGAGCTTGCCATAGTGGGTACCACCAGGAAACCTCACTGAGCAGACTCCCCCCAACCCAGGGACTTCTTTTTGTTACAGATCTTTCTTGGGATAGGGTTAATCCCACTAGCAGCAGATGAGCATGAAGTCCCTTGAAACACTCTTGAGTCTTCATTAGTGACATCTTTAAGCCACGAGAGGCAAAGGAGATAAACCTACTCTAACCAGAGATGCTGTCAACCGATCCCCTGGGTCCTGAGTCCTGCTGCCTCCCCTCTACTTTTGTCCCAGGGTGGCCTTAAACCAGAGAGCCTCCTCTCTCAGCCTCCCAAGTGCTGAGAACTAGCACTGTGTCCCCACACCTGCTCCTCAGCCTCCTCAGCTGCTTTTCCCAGTGACAGTCCTTGAAGGCAGTCAGGAAATGAGAACCACAAGTCTGGGCCCAGGCACATGTCTGTCACACAGTTCCTCGTTTCCCTTGGCCTCATTGTTCTTTGACCTGTTTCTCTAGAATAACCCTATACTAACGGCAAGCTAGGGCACCCGAGAAAGCTGTGTAAAACCCAGGAACTCCACACTGCAAGCTACTACTGTACAGGAACACCCTGTGGGCAACTGATGCAGTATTGGTTTCAGGACCTGATGATGGCCGGCGAGTGGATGAGGCAAGCAGGGTTTTGTTTCTGAGGTAGTGCAATAACCAAGACCAGGACTGGTGTCTGAGAGGGTGCCTGGGCTGTCGGGTAGAACTGGGGCAGCCTTAATGGACAGGTCTCCCCAAATCCAGTTTAAACGCCCACCCTTGCTCCTTACCGAGCCTTGAAGGGCATTGAGCTTCTGGGGAAGGAGGGGTGCTCATCCACTGCCAATAGCCTGGGGATATCTGGGTAGCCCCCTAGTTGTTCCCAGGACAGGTTTGTAGGGGTCTTCTTTTCTATGGGGTGACTCGAAGAGGCCACATCGGCTTTCCATATGGCTTCCATCTGGCTCCCTTGTTGGCTAGGAGTGGGAGAGCGCAGAGAATGAGACAAAGAAACACAGAAGGAGGCTGAGGAGTCACAGGCTTTTTAGGGCCATAAGGTCCAAGACACTGGGCCTTGTTTTCTTCCCTTCTTAAAGAGTTTGTCACCACCCCTTGTCACCACCCCCCCCACACACACATAGGCTCTGGGCCTTAGTTCCTGAGGATCCACTATTAGACACGTACCCTGGGGCTGAAGCTCTGAATCAGGTCTCACTGTGGTGGTGTTTACATGAGTCACCTTGGCTGTCCGGTGGTTCTCCATGTCTGAGCCTGAAGCCCACATGGTAGGAAGGATTGGGTTTGTTTACACGGATGGATGCTGGCTCAGTATGCTCAGGGTAGTGTACGTTGTTCCCTGTATTTTCTCAGAGTCAGTCAGGCTACTCCCCCAACCACACATTATCACACACAGAATGCCATAAACATTCTGGTTTGGGATCTGAGCACCAGAGCCAGTCAGGGTATCTGAGTAGTGGGCCTTGAAGCCAATAAGGTGTCCTCACTTGCCACTGCTTCCCCAGGCTAGCTGCCCCCTGCCCCCAGCTCCCCCTCCTCTCCCCCCCATCCTACTGCCCGTCCCTACCTGCCAATACCTACCCAGTTATCCGCAGGGGCACAGATTCCCGGTACTTGGGCGGAGGAGCTTGCTTGGTGGTGGAGCGGCTGGAGCGGGCTCTCTGAAGTAAGACTGAAGATGACTTGCTTTTTACTGGCTTTACAGAGGTGAGCACAGGGACGTTCAGGTGGATGTTCCATTCTTGCTGGAGCTAGTGGAACCAGCAGAGGGCATCAGGAAGGTGTGCAGGGAGGCCTGACTAGGATGGGTGAATGTCTTGTCTGATTGTCACTGAGCCTGCTGGGTGAAGGAGAGCCCAAGGCCCTTTTACTACAAGCCCCAGGTCCCCAGCATATGATATGTTCCTTGAAAGTCCTTCAGTTCTTATTTTCTGGGGTAGTTCCTACTTTCTCCCTTGTTGTAAAGAATCTGGACAATGGACAGAAGAGAGGAAAGAAAACGGAAGGAAGCCAGGCCCCTGTACAGGACCGACAACACTTGCGGGCAGGGCTTGAGGTGCAGAGCAGCCATGAAGCTGGGCAAGGAGCTGGGAAGCCCTCATGACATTATTTACACAGACGCTTGTCTTTTTAAAAAGGCCGCATAATATTTCAGTGTTCTTTAAAACTTGATTATTATTGATGCATGTGCACCTCTGAGCCATGGTGTGCATGCGTCTGTCAGAAGACAGCTTCATGAAGTCGGTTCTCTTTTCTACCTTTCCGTGTGTTCCAGGGACCGAACCGAGACTGTCAAGCTTGTGTGGGGAGTGCCTTTAACCTCTGAGCCATCTTTCATCACTATTCCATTTTATCTAAAGGCCGGAGTTACAGGCACTTGGCAGCAGAGCAAGGTGTTTGCACACCTCACCTGATGTAAAGAATGCTCTGACAGTTCCACTTCCCTTGTGCACACACCGTGTAGTTTAGCTTCCTGTTCCAGAGAGATTTCAGTCCACCATCATCATCATACACATAGCTGATGCAGAAGGCAGAGAGCTACACCAGAACCAGGGATGAGAATAACCTTTGGGCTCCGACTCTTAACGACATGCTTCCGCTAGCCAGATCCTGCTCTTAAAGGCTACAGGCCTTCAAAGTAGTACCACGGGCTGGACACTGAACATTCAAAACCTGAGCCTGTGGGGACATTTTAAATTCAACCATAACAACCCAGGAGAGAGATGGCTGGGTCCTGTGGGGATTCCATTTTCAGTTTCTTTAGAAACTTCCACACTGTGTCATAATGGCTGCAACCAAGTCTCTGTCTCCACCAACAGTGTTCAAAGGCTCTCTTTCATCCACGCCACTGATTGGTCTCTTACCTTTTTTTTTTCTGATGAACCCCATTTCTTCTCTGGTATACCCCAGCCCCTGCTAAGAGGTACTCCTGTGCTTTGCTACAACGTGCATGCTAAGTGGAATAACCCAGATGCAGAAAGAAGATATTGTGTGAGCTCACATTTATATCCGGAATCAAAAGGGAAAATGTCGAATATATAGAGGTACAAGATAAAACAGTAGTTACCAAAGTTGGGGTGTGGGCCAGGAAGTGGGGAGGTGTAGACCAAAGGACAGAGTAGAAGGCGTCCTTGTGGGGACCGAGATGTTCTAAAGAGAGACACTTGTGCCCCACCTTTTATCGGATACTTTGAAAAGTGGCCCCCAAGGGATTGGAACCCCCAGAAATCTCATGCGAGGGGAAGGGAAAAGCTAAAGCCCTGGTGCTGGAGGAGGAGGAGCTCGGCTCCCAGGAAGAGATTTCATACAGTGCTGATGACCTAAGACACAGGGTATAGCAGAGCACCCATGGTTCCGTGATGCGATGGGACCACATCTTGATTAGAACTGTGAAGCTTTATAGACCTTGCACCCTCTGTTTAGACATACACCTCATGACAGCACCCCAGATGACTACCGATCACTAGACCCTCTCGTTTGATCCTTCCCCCAGTGTGGCCACAGTGACCTTTCTCTGCTTTTCACTATGACTTTTTCTTTAAGGGGCATCTCAAGGGTGAACAGTTGAGAGTCTAGCTTGCCAGGGCCGCCAGAGACCAGGCTTGCATCCTAAAGGCTCCTGTAAGAGACAGTGAGTATAGAATGTATACGTACAGTATGGGCTATACTTAACCACTGTGGATTGTATTTAAGATTTTGGATAGATAGATCATAGCTACTTTTGCCACAGAGGGAGAACGGGTCATTACCTGAGATGAGTGGTGGCTGGAGACCTGGCCGAGCCTACTTGGGCTTCCATGAGTAGACAGCCTATCAACTGGGGTCCCGGGGTGGGGGTGGGGATGGGGGAAGACACTCTCAGTGCCTTTTGGACGGCTGGGAAGGGACCTGCCATGAAACCCTGCTGACCTATGTTCCATCCCACCACCATGGCAGGGGACACGCATGCACAACAAATAAAGTCATTTTAAAAAAGAGACGAGATGCTTTTAGAGGGCTGGAGAAATGACTCAATGGTTATGAGCACTGGCTGTTCTTCCAGAGAACCCAAGTTCAATTCCCAAGCACCCACACGGCGGCTCACAACCCGTCTGTAACTCCAGTTCCAGGGGATCCGACACCCTCACACAGACACACATGCAGGCAAAATTGCTAAAGCACATAAAACTAAAATGAATCAGTAATTTAAAAAGAGGCGCTGTTAGACGCCTCGACTCCCGTGTAAGTTGCCCTCCCCTATGTTCTTTGTTAGGAAGTGCCTGGAGGAAGGACTCCAGTAAACCAAGGAAGTGAGTCAAGGAAGAATCCAGAAGCAAGGGCAAGACTGGGCCTCTGCAAAAGCCACAGCCAGAGCTGAAGGGGGCAGGGGAGAACCCCAGTGCCAAGAGAGTACAGGGCTCTCATTCTCCCAGGCCTGAAGGAGCCTTCTTTTCTGCGGCTTTCTGAAGGGGCCTTCTCCCATGCCCTCTGTATATCACATACTGGGTATTGCCTTCCCTCACTCCAGCCCAGAGATCTCTCGCTGTCCCCTCATTTCCCATCACCCGACAACCCCCACTCTGTCCCCGCTCACTGAACAGGTGCCGGGGCAGGAGACCCACCTTAGGGAACATGGCCACCATGCTGTGCAGGCACTCCTGGTGCTTCTCCTCCAGGTCTTTCTGCTTGTCTGTCCAGGCCTGCAGCCTGAGGTTCTGCTGGCGGTCAATGTTCTCCAGGAACATATAGAGGTTCTGGGCCTTATAGGTGATTCTTGTTTGTCGAATGGCTCCTATGTGTTTGATCACGTCTTGTCTGGGAAGAGAGAAGAGACTTAGGAGTAGAGAGACTTCCTCTTCCCCCCCCCCATGTCAGTTGACTAGACAGACACCGCCATTTTGTTAATTCTTGAGAGGGGAGTGAGGAACGGATCTGTGGGAAGGAACAGAAAGGTGGTGTGCGTGGAGGAACCTCAGGGCTGGAAAGGCAGAGTCAAAGCAAATGGTAGGGACCATGTTGAACAAAGGACAGGAACATGGGAGGTGCACATAGGGAGAGTGGGTTTGGAGGGAAGGCCCACTAGAAGAAAAACGACATACAGATGCCTTACCTCCTGCACCTTCAAGGGTTGCCCAGGGCCTGACACCAGCCTTTGTGAGTCCCCTTTCCTAGGAGACCTGGGGGATTCCCCTCATGGTTTCCTGCCCACATTCCTTTATCTCTCTCCTGGGTTTTAGCTCCACCCTAATTTGCAATGGGCGAGGGTGGGTCCTGGGTGGGAGCCAGGTGGCCGCTGGGTCACCTACCGGAGGCTCTGGAAGCGTCTGTAGTAGATGTACTTCCTGCATAGGTACTGCAGCCTGAGGATGCTCAACTCCATGGCGACGGCAGTGACCTCCAGGGCTTTGCTGCGCAGGTACTGTGGCAGGGACAGCTCTGATTCCGAACCACCCAGGAGCTGCAGGTTCTTCAGCTGGGCCTCCATGTCTATATGGTAGACCTTGTCCTTAGGTGTCCCCGGGACTTTCTGCAAAGAGGCGGCCCGGGTCACCTTTCGGATGGATGTCCCAGTGATGGGGAAGGAGGCACATTTCTTGGGCTTAGCAGAAACCTGGCGGGTCCGTGGTGTTTGCACAAACTCAGCTGAACACAGGGTCCTCTGGATCCCCTGCCCTGGGGACGTGAGTATGTATGACCTACTTTGACGGGCAGACTGGGCCCGGCAGTGAGGAGTCGCCGGTACTGATTCTGACTTCTCCAAGTTCTTCCACCGACTGGTGGTTGTGAAGATCATCTTCTCCGAGCTTGCTTTCTGCTCCTTCCTGGGGCTCTGCTTCTCCTCTTCTGGCTGGGTAAGTCTCTGCCACTGCTGCCTGGCTGCTGCCTCTGCCTCCCACTGCCGCAGCTTCTCCTGGTGCTCCTGCTCCAGCAGGGCCCACTTCTTCTGCCGCTGGAGCCACATCTCTTCCTCCTGCAGCCATTGCTGCCTCCTTGTCTCCCAGTTGAGTTCTTCCTCCCAGTGCCCCATGTGGCTCTCCAAAAGCATCCTCCTGGTGCTCCCCGGGGACAAGGACTTCTCAGGATAGGACTTGCTTTGGACTCTCTCCTGCTCTTGGATGTGGTCCCCCTGATCTTTGCCTTCCTTGTCTGCTAGTTTTTCCCATTGTGTAGGAATCTGAGGGAACCCTGAGTGAAGCAGCACAGGCTCCAGGGGCTCTGTGCGGTCAGTGAACACGTCCTTCGTCCTCAAATCTGTGGCCATGCCGGAGAGTGGCTTCGGTGGGGCTGCAGGTATAGTGCTGCTGTCCCAGGCCTTGGTCAGGAGACTTGGGGAGAGAGCTGAAAACACCTGTCCTTCCTCCTTGGGCTCCTGCTTGTCCTTCTCCAGGACTGTACCCGCCTCTGGAAGGGTCTCTTTTTCAGGGAGTTCCAGATCATCAAGAAAAGCCTTGGCTGGTTCTGCTGGCTCACCAGGCATCTGAACCGTCTTCAGCTGGAACTCTAGGGCATGCTTTATCATGAGGAGGTTGTGGTATTTATCCCCCAGAGCCTTTACCTGTTTTACCAGCGCATCCCTTTTGCTCTCAAGGACTTGGATGGATTTTTGGAACTGCAGCCTCTGGGAGCTAAGCTCTTTGTTCATCTCTACCTGCAGGTATTTGTACTTTGTCTCCAGACTCTTGTTCTCCTTGTGCTGGAGGATCAAGGCCTTGTTGAGGTTCTCCACCACAGTGGACATGTACCTGATGGCCTTGATCTCCCCTTTGTTGAACATGGTGGAGTCAAGGAGCTCCTGCAGCATAGACCTCACCTCTGAGACGTTCAAGCAGGTGGTGTTCTTGTCCTGGAGCATCTGCTCCGGGCTCAGTGGCTCAGGGAGGAGTCCCCGTTCCTTATTCTGTGGGCTTTTCTTGTGCCAATCCTGCCAGAAGTTATGTTTGGACACTGGAAGAGACGGAGAGGAGAAAGGCAGCATACTCCCATCAAGAAGTGACAAGGTACTGGGAGAGATGGACTGACCCTTCGGACCCTGCAGAGCCAGGATGCTCAGCTACCCCTCTCTGGGTTGGGCAAGAGCAGGGAGCTGGCCCTGTGAGCCAGAGAGGGGTTATGAGGAGACACCTCTGCTGAGCCTGATATTGCCCAGAGTGTAGCCTTAGGTCCTACCAACAGCATAGCACCTGCAGAGCCCACAGGGGCCTGGCATAGTGTGTCAGGCTCTACTCAGTTCAGCCTTCTTCCTAACAAGGCGTTACCTTTCTAACCGTGTTTGGCTCCTTAATGTCAACTACCCAAACCTGTCAGGAGCCTCCTTTCCTTTTTCTATCCCCTCTGTCCTGGGCCTGTAGAGAATCGATAACGACTGTTCACGTGTTGTTATGTTTTAGTAGTTGTCTTTGCCCACATTGGGGGATCGCTTGGACTGTCACCCCAAGAAAGTAAACTAAACAGAGATTGTGTATACTGTGTGCGACCCCCAGGGACAGATCTCAGCTCTTCCAGGGCTGCCCATGGCTGTACATCTTTGTGCCCACTCTGTGTGGGACTGATGGGATGACCATTTGGGAGCGTCCTCTCAAACGTCACTGGCAAAGAGAACAGTGGGTATCTCTGGATGCGAGGCAAGAGGGCGTATGGAGCTTACGTGATACTGAGCTCAGTCTAGCTCTCACTGTGTCAGAAGAGTCATATGACCCTGGGGCTCAGAAGTCTGAGACCAAGTCACTTGGATCCGAATCTAATTTGTACCGTGTGCCTTGGGTACATTTCCTAACTTCCTAGTGCCTTAGTTTCCTCACTGGAAAAATGGGAACAACCATAGATTCTAATTCTTGGAATTCAGAGTGTACATATTTAAGCCCATGGATGATAGCCCTACAGTAAGTGTTCAATGAATAATCCTCACAAGCCGGGCAGTGGTTGCTTTGATCTCAGCATTTGGAGGCAGAGGCAGGTGTATATATGTGAGTTCAAGGCCAGCTCTAGGTCTACACAGAGAAACCCTGTCTCGAAAAACCAACCAACCAACCAAACAAACAAGTTTACACTCTGTAAGGTCAGGTTTCAGTGAAGCACTTGCTCCACTTGCTGTGCAAGCATACCGGCCTAAGTTTAGATCCCCGGCACCAACGTAAAAAGCTGGACATCCTGGGCATACCTATAATCTCACTGTCCAGTTACCAGGGAGGCAGAGACAGGAGCGTTCCTGGGCTTGCTGGTCAACCAGCCCAGCCCATTGGAGAGCTCTAGGGTCAGGGGAGATTGTCTGAAAAAATAAGGTGGAGAATGATTGGGAAAGATGCCCAGTGTTAATCTCTGGCCTACACATAATCACACACCATACAAATTGGCACTCTGGTAAGAAAACAAGTATAGAAATAACTGCACTTCAACATACATCATAGTAAAGATTGTGGGTCGAGTAGTCTCCATTTTCTATCTTCTTCCTCCTGTAACATTCAACCTATTTTATTATTTTATTTTATTTTATTTATTTATTTATTTTGAGAGAGAGTCTCTCTACATATAATCCTGGCTGTCCTGGAACTCACTATGTAAACCAGCCAGGCTGGCCTTAAACTCAGAGGCCTCTTGCTTCTGCATGCCGAGAGCTGGGATTAAAGGTGTGCGCCACCATGCCCAGCTTCGATGTCACTTCATTATCCAAGAGCATCCCTGGAAATCCTAACGTGAGCTACTGTTTATTAAGCTAAGAACATTCCGGGCACGGTGTCTGACGTCTCATAGCTCATGCACCCTTCCTCCCAACTCTGAAGAAACAGGCTCATAGAGAGAGAATAAAGGGGCTTGAGACGGCTCAGTGGTTAAGAGCACTGACTGCTCTTCCAGAGGTCCTGAGTTCAATTCCCAGCAACCACATGGTGGCTCACAACCATCTGTAATGGGATCTGATGCCCTCTTCTGGTGTGTCTGAAGACAGCGACAGTGTACTCACATACATAAAATAAAAATAAAATCTTTAACAATGAAAGACAGAAAGAAAGAAAGAGAGAAAGAAAGAGAGAAAGAAAGAAAGAAAGAAAGAAAGAAAGAAAGAAAGAAAGAGAATAAAGATGCCCCACACAGAATAAAATCCACACAGCCCCAAAGCGCCAGAGGTGGGATTCAAACGGAAATCTGCCTCACTCCGCAGCCCGAGCTCTTGACTGAGACTAACCAAAGCAGGGGACTGGCTTTTGTCACTATTTGTGGCCCCCTCTGCTCTTCGAGCTTCAGGGCTCTTATCTACAAAATTCAGGAGGTACTCTTAGGTCAATTATAGAGTGGATGGGAATACAATTTCCAAGAGTTAGCCAGGCTGGTGACTGACCACCTTAGAAGAATCCAGAATTCTCTAGAAGGCTCTAGGGGGACTTCCAGTTGAAGCTTACCAAACCCTGGCTTGAGCTGGGTTTTGAGTGAGAACAGGGTGCCTTCAACTTCTACCTATAAACCGCAGCTTCCCTGGCGTTCAGGCCTCATTTCCCAAAACTCCCATGAGGCCACAGCTCCAGGAAGCATCGGAGGCCTCATTTTTAGTTCATTCCTACTATGTCTTAAAAAAAACAAAAAACAAAAAAACCTGTCTTTGTCTGTCTGTCTGTTTGTTTTCTCTGAGGCAAGGTTTCTCTGTGTAGCCTTGGCTGTCCTGTAAGTCACTTTATAGAACAAGTTAGCTTCGAACTCAGAGATGAGCTCAGAAATCCACCTGCCTTTGCCTTCTGAGTGCATGGGTGTTTTTGGTCTGTGTACCGTGTGCACGCAGTGCCTGTGGTGGCCAGAAGAGGGCGTCAGATCCACTGGAATCGGAATTACAGAGAGTTGTGATCTGCCGCTGGGTGCCGGGAATTGAGCCCAGGTCCTCTAGGAAGTCAGCCTGTGCAGTGAAGCTCAGAACAGCTTTGGGATCAGCACGGGTCCGTTACCCCAGCTCTACACCCCGGCTTCCCGCTCGCTCTACGGTCTTCTGCATGTGTGTTATGGAGGATGACCAGGAGCCCCGGAGACGGCATCCAGCCCATCCCCGCCCAGCTCTTCTCCCGGAAACTCCAAGATCCTACTTTGTGCCTTTTTCTTTTGGTCTTCGATGAGAGTCGAGCACAGAGAGATGAGAGATTCGATGCCTCCTTTGGTGGCGATAAGGGAGAGAGGCAACACCTTCTCTATCACCTCGATCCATTCGTCTAGGGCTTCCTCTTCCTCCGAACTCCTCCCGTTCTTTATCTCATACGTCAGACTGTCACCTGGACGGGGTGGGGGTCAGGCTGAGAACAGAGTGTCCTCTAGGGACCCCCACGTAGCCCTACAGCACAGGGGGGTTGCAGCAGACCTGAGGGTGGAGTCATTTCATTGTGCACTGGCTATCAGACAGCTCACTTCCTTGAGCCTCATTCCCTTCCCTGCAGAAGGGTTGGAGGAGGACCTGATGACGTAATACTCGTTAATGACTGACGTGAAGCCTGCCACGTAGACATGCGGTAGGCATGAGACAGTTTTGCCTAAGTGCAAGGCCAGCCATGTTAATCTACGCCAGTGGCATAATCTAACATCTGGGCCACTAAGGGGATTAAGTGTGATCAACAGTTTTCTTTCTTTGTCCGCTCGCCTGAGGAAGAGTCTCAGTATGTAGCCTCAGTCAGTGTGGGTGTGTGTGAAGTCCAGAGATCACAGTGGACTGCCTCCTGTCACTGAACCTGGAACTTACCATTACTGCTAGACAAAGCTGCCAGATGCAGTGCTGAGGGTGTAGGCACAGACTGCCGCTCTCAGGCTTTTGTGTAAGTTCTAGGAGTCTGAACTTAAGCCCTCAAGTCTGCAGAGCAAGCACTCACCCACTGTGCTACCTCCTCAGCCCCGTGTGTGGCAATTCATTTGACTGGCTTGATGGATGGCGCACCTCGGGGCAGGGGCATTTCAGAGGTGATCACAACAGGAAGTTCTGACCTAAACATCGGATTAACCCACTGATAGATTCAAATTTAGGTGGGCTGTTGGGAGATAACAGAAGTGTAGAAGGTAGGACCAAGTTGGGGGTTGTGGGTCACGGACAGGGGTCGGAGATGGGTCATTGTGGGGTGCTTCAAATGGTCTGTCCTACCCCTGGCCTCTTCCTGTTCTCTGCTTTCTGGTTGCATGAATGGAGCAGCCTCCTCTGGCACAATCCCCAGGATTCGCTCTCACTATGAGCTAGGTGATAGGGTGAAGAGACCGTCACTGACACCTCTGAAGCCACCTTTACCCTTCCTCTCTCTCGGTTACTTGTCAGAGCAACAAAAGACCAACTGGCATAGCCCTTCTGGGGCATGCCATGACACGAGATTCCCTCACTGGGGAAGAGGAGTTTCAATCTGCCCTTCGATGTCCGAGGCCACCACCACTACCCCCTCCTTGCAAGTGCTGATTAGGTGGAGAGACCTGAGCCACCAGCTCTCTGGACACAGCAAGCCCACACACTCACCCCATTCACCCAGCCAGCGGAAGATCTCATACAGGTGCTTCTCTTTAGTCTGGGCGTCTTTGGAGAAGGAGGCAATTTTCTCCAGCAGGATGAACCTCTTCTTTCCTTTCTGCTCTGGCTGGTGAGGCTTTGGCCTTTCTTTTATATCATATCCCAGTTCTTCCTGGAAGCGATTGATGGCACAGTTGACATTGTCCAAGATGTCTGAGAGCTGGGTGGAAATATCCTACATGGGGCGGGGCAGCAGATGGCAGAGGTTAGGAGTCCGTTGGAGTCTCTTAGAGGCCGTTCATTGCCCATGTTCTAAGTCGTGTAACTCTGGGTCTCAGGGCTTTCTCTCTGGTAAGGTAGAGCTTGCCGTAGTACTTCATGCCATGGGTTTTTTATGAGAATAGCATGATTTGATATTGTAAAGGGTTTAAAACTGTGCCCAGAACACAGAGAGAGCATCTTATTGTTATCATTTTATTTTTTTTAAGCTCAGTGACGCTGAAGAGCCACAGCCCTTAGAATTTCAGAACTTGCTGGAGACATCTGGAATTTCACAAGGACTCAGAAGCCACATGGATTAAAAAAAAAAAAAAAAGGTAAACCCAAAGAAACATTGGATAAAAGGTTCGCGAGCAATGAGTCCTTTGCTGTCCTGTGTCCACACTCACTCTCCTCCTTGCAAGTGCTGCCTCAGGGGGAGAAAAACACTGAGCACAGCTGCAGCAGAACCTCGTATCTAGAGTGATCTGAGTCTCTGGGCATTACCCCAAGTGTCTCCAGGGCAAAATTTAGGGGATTCTAACAGTCTGTCAACACAGAGTCTGAATTTTAAAAATTTACCCCTGCACAAAACCTTTTTGTATCTGTCGCTAGGTGCTGTCCAGGAGCCTCCTGCCCACTTACCTCGGTGCTGTGACTCTACAGCCCTGCCTTACAGAGGTGGCTGGTCTCAGCCTCCCCTGCAGAAGTCAGATACAGGATGTGGGCATTCCAAACTCACCTGTCTGCAAACCCGGCTTGTCAAGTATCCCAGGACCCCCAAAGGCCCAAAGGCTGGAGTCTTGTGTAAACGAGAGATCAGTCCCCAGCCTCTACATCAGACCCTAACAGAAGGGTAGTTTCCTCGTCTCTGGGGTTACCTCCTGAGTCCGAATTAGCTGGGCAGTCTCAATCTTTGAGATAATAGCCTTGACTGATGTGGGAGTCACCAAGTGTGGGGGGTTGTCCTTCTCCATTCTAGATAATTCTTTCAGTCCGAAGATGCCCTGTGTCTCTTGTACACAGGCCTGAACACACAGTATGGGCAGCTTTGGGGGCTAAGGGCCCAGGGAGGTTCCCAGGTACCCTCTGCCCAACCACAGCTCCTCAAGTAACTGCCAGACACCAGGTTCCAACTGACTCCTTTTTCCCCAGTGACATCATCAGTCTGACTTAAAGAATTAGAAGATTAAACTTCCTGCCGCGGAGCTGCATTTCACCCGTTACTGCCGTCATCTCTACTTGACTTGTTTGTTTGTTTTGCTTCACCATTAAAAATCATGTTCCCAAACTAACAATCAATGGCGAAAAATAGGAAGAAAAGCAACTAGGAAACATGACTTCCTGCTGTAGTTTAGATCTCGGTTCCCCAAAGATCCGTATGTGGAAGGTTCTGGTCCTCAGCGTGGTGCCGTGGTGAAGTGGTGGAACATTTGAGAGGTAGGGCCTTAGGATACTGTGCACTCTTGAGGGGCATCGTGGGGCTCCAGCCCTTCCCTCTTCCTCTCTTCCTGATGCTCGGTTTTACTCCCCCACATCGGAAACAGAAGGGCTCTTTGATATGGCTGTGATTTCTAAAATGGTGAGCCAAATAGCATTTTTTTTGTTTGAGTCAATTCTATCAAATGTTTTGTTATAGCATCAGAAGGCTGACTAGACACTTTTCTTTCTCTCTTTCTCTCTTTCTTTCATTCTTTCTTTCTTCTAAAAGATTTTTACTTGTTATATATATATATATATATATATATATATATATATATATATATATATGTATATGTATATATATGATGACTACACTGTAGCTGTCTTCAGACACACCAGAAGAGGGCATCAGATACCATTACAGATGGTTGTGAGCCACCATGTGGTTGCTGGGAATTGGACCTCTGGAAGAGCAGTCAGTGCTCTTAACTGCTGAGCCCTCTCTCCAGACCCAACTAGACACTTTTCTGAAGGGAACATTTGACTTTAAGATCAGAGCCAATCAACACCTGAATGAGAATGTGTTTGCTTTTGCCCCAAGGCTCAAGGCTCAGTCAACACTCCTAACTGGTTAAAGTTGATAATCATGCAGGAGGGTTTTTTTTTCTCTTCTTTGAACATTGCTGTATGTTTGGGACTTAGAACTGTACCTGGCACACACTAGGGCACTAAGCACTTACTGAATGAATGGACATGAAGTGCAGGTTCATAGACATGAAAATTTTTCTCCCTTGTCACCAAAAATCCCGCCGTCTAATAGGTAACAAATGAAACATCGTAAGTTGTTTTACCCACTTGTGACTTTTACCTGACACTCAACTGACTTTCACCATACTTGTTCACTAAGGCAGTGATAATTCTTCTATGGCTTATTCACTCAGCAAACACTCACCTATGGTAATATTGCAGGTGCTATGCCTGCGGCTACATGCTGGCAAAGCAGAAATGAGTAAGCCCCAGGCTGAGACTCTGGTTAGTGGATACTTATTTACCTTTAAATCGGCTCTGCATGGTCCTTTAATCCTTCATGATTTCAGAAATCTCATAGCTTGTAAATTATTTTTAATTTGATCATGTTTGATTTTTTAAAATTTAGCCTCTCTCAATTAGCACTGAGGATCAGATACAGACCCATGCTAGGGCCATACTCTACCGCTGGACACATCTCAACCCTGGATGACTTACCCTTACCAGCATATCTAAGCCAGCTAAGGCACTGAGGGTGATGGGACACACCTAGGTATAGCTGGAACAGTGGAGTTAGGATTCTAACTTGGTTTCTTTATTCCAACTCCTTCTCTGGACTCTCACTCTGATTTTTTTTGTTGTTGTTGTTTTGTTTTTGTTTTTTGAGACAGGGTTTCTCTGTATAGCCCTGGCTGTCCTGGAACTCACTCTGTAGACCAGGCTGGCCTCGAACTCAGAAATCCACCTGCCTCTGCCTCCCAAGTGCTGGGATTAAAGGTGTTCGCCACCACCGCCCGGCCTTCTCTGGACTCTCATTTCCCCACTCTCATCCTCTTTATTTTCAAGTTGAGCCACACTGATGAGTAGTCTGTATATAAATAATCTAGGCAAGCCAATTAAAAATAGAGAGTATATGATTTGATTAAGAAAAGCTCAAGACACATCAATTCAGTGTATGAAATACACACGCTGAGGTTCTGGGCTCCTTCCTCAGACTGAGCACAACTTACCCAGCCCCAGCCTTTCTGATAAAAGTATGGTGGTGATGCCTTTAACTAACCCCCCCCCCAACTCAGAGGCAGAGGCAGGTGGATCTCCATGGGTTCAAGGCCAGCCTGGTCTATGTAGTGAGTTCCAGGATAGCTAAGGCTACATACGGAGACCCTGATGAGACAAAGGGAGAGGAGAGGGCCTAAGACTCAAACCGTACACCACTGACCTGGAACTTTAGGTTTAAAAGGCACACACTGCTGGCTGTGGTGGCACATCTTGCAATCCTAGCTGAGGAGGCAGAGGCAGAAAGATCAGGAATGCATGGCCATCCTTGGATCTCTTTTCAAGGCTGGGCTTTGTGACAGATTCTGTCTTTAAGAAAGGGAGTTGTGGGTTAGGGGACATGACTGGAGAGATGGCTCAGTGTTTAGGAGCACTGGCTGCTCTTCCAGAGGTCTTGAGTTCAACTCCCAGCAACCACATGGTGGCTCACAGCAATCTGTAATGGGATCTGATGCCCTCTCCTGGTGTGCATGAAGACAGAACACTCATTGTCTTAGTTTTCCACTGCCGTGAACAGACACCATAGCTAAGTACCTCTTTTAAGGGACAACATCTAATTGGGTCTGGCTTACAGGTTCAGAGGTTCAATGTCCAGACATGGCAGCGTTCAGGCAGGCACTGAGGGAGGAGCTGAGAGCGGAGAGTTCTACCCCTTCATCCAAAGGAAGTCAGGAGCAGACTGTCTTCCATGTGGCTAGGAGGAAGGTCTCAAGAGCCCACCCCCACAGTGACACACTTCTTCCAGTAAAGCCACACCCACTCCAATAAGGCCATACTTCCTAAGAGTGCCATTCCCAGCCAGGCAGTGGTGGTGTACACCTTTAATCCCAGCACTTGGGAGGCGGAGGCAGGTGGATTTCTGAGTTCAAGAGTTCAAGGCTAGCCTGGTCTATAGAGTGAGTTCCAGGACAGCCAGGGCTACACAGAGAAACCCTGTCTCGAAAAACAAAAACAAAAACAAAAAAGAGTGCCATTCCCTGGGCCAAGCATATTCAAACCACCACACTCATATCCATAAATAAATAAATTTTTCTTTAAAAAAAAAAGAAAAGAAAGGGTGCAGAGAGGACTGGACTGATGGCTCATGGTGTGTGTATGTGGGGAGAGATTAAAACATTTGTATAAAGGTTTTACATAGTAGGGAGATAAAATATTTTCTTTTTAATTTTTATTTACTGTATGAGTACTCTGCTGCATATACAATAACAGGCCAGAAGAGGGCACCAGATCCCCTTATAGATGGCTGTGAGCCACCATATGGTTGTGAGAATTGAACTCAGGACCTCTGGAAGAGCAATCAGTGCTCTTAACCGCTGAGCCATCTCTCCAGCCCTGAGATAAAAATATCTTAATTCATCATCATTAAAGTTTCACAGTGTTCTGCAGAAGAGATTACTCTTGTTTTTTGAGATCAGGTCTCCAAGCATTGGAACTGTGAGGGTGACCCACCAAGCCTGGCGTTTTACATTGGTTCTGTGGATCAGTTGGGTTCTCATCCTTACAAAGCAAGCACTTTACAGAGTGAGCAGTCTCCCTGTCTCAAGGTTTTTGTTTTTCACTGCATAAATGGAAAAAAAAACCAGGAAAACAAACCTACTATTTTAAAACTTTATAGCTGGGAATGTGACACAGTGGTAGAGCATTTGTGTAACATGCACAAGGCTTCTCTCTGTCTCTGTCTCTGTCTCTGTCTCTGTCTCTGTCTCTGTCTCTCTCTCTCTCTCTCTCTCTTTAAATGAATGTTAATAAAATTGGAGCGAAAAAAGATTTTGGAGAGAAAATAATTAAATAAAACACAATCACTAAATACCTAGTAGTTTTCAAGACAGGTTATTGCAACCTGAAACAACTAAGATGTTATAAAATTATATTCAGAGCATACGTGAGAACAATAAACTTAATGTGTTAAAAAAAAAATACAAAAGAATGGCCGGTAAGCCAGGGTGCCACATGCCTTTACTTCCAGCACTTGGGAGGCAGAGGCAGGAGGATCTCTGTGAATTTGAAGCCAGCCTGGTGGTCTACAGAGCGAGTTCCGGGATAGCCAGGGCTACACAGACACAGAGAAACTTTATCTCAGACAGAGAAAGAAAGAAAGAAAGAAAGAAAGAAAGAAAGAAAGAAAGAAAGGAAGGAAGGAAGGAAGGAAGAGAGAAAGGAGGAAGGAAGGAAAATGAGGGTCACCCCAGTGACTTAGCAATAAAGGCTCCTGCCACCAAGCCTGACGGCTTGAGCTTGATGCCACGACTACACACAGAGTAGAAGAAGAGAAAGGATTCCACGGCTTGTCTATGGAGCACACACGCTAACATTCACACACAAATAAATTAATAAAAAAGTGAAAATGCAAATAACACAAAGTAAATGAGCAAGATAAAAAGCAGACAACGATTAATCCCAGGAAATAATGAAAATTTGTTTAGAAACCGAGTTGCATCAGCTTCCTACTCGGCTCAGCTCTGGAGAGCAATCACAGCGTTGTAAGAACTGATTATTAGACAAACAAAAAAAGTATTACAGAGTGAATTTTGCAGATAGATATGATAAATGATATACAGCTTATGAGAAGGGAAAGGGAATGAGCTAAATCCTTACATCTGCCCCCGTTATTCCTGGGGCTGAGGCAAGACTGAAAATCAATATCCATATACTAAATATTTCAACACTGTAAGCCGACAAACTGTTAAGTAAAATACATTCTAAAACTTAATTTCATAAAAATGTACCTGGAAGGCCAGGTTCTAAGTTAGAGTTTTGGGACCCTGCAGAATTCTGCAGTAGCAAATGGAAGTGCCCAGCCCCTGGCCCTGCTCCATTCTTTCCTTTCCGCTCTTATCTGTGTCCTGCCTTGAGAGAACCTACGTGGGGGCAGTGACCTCTGGTCTATGCTGAGCCCCTCTCTGCGAATAGGCGCCCTTGTTATTCCTCAGGCCTGGGGATGCCCACATCATCCGCAAGGTCTCTCTGTATGGGAGATGGTCCAGGAAACAAACTGGGTAGGCAATTCTCCCATCTCTTTGAATGTCCGTCAGAATATGATCAATAAGGGAATAGTAGCTTTGGGTCAGGATATCTCCTTGGATTCCTTTCCCAGTGACAAAGAATGAAGCTGAAAGAGGGACATAGATACAGCTAAACAACAAACAAACAAACAAACAAAAACAATGAACCCAAAGCAAATCTAAAACAACAGCAAAAGAACCACTAGAAGTGAAAATGGCTGTCCCCAGGGAGAAGACAAACAAGGCAAGCGAGGGTCTTGAAACATTTCATACATACATTTGCCTGCTCATGCTATAATCCCGGATCTTGGGAGGCAGAGGCAGAGGCACAGACAGGAATGTGACTTCGAGGCTAGCCTAGGCTACCTTGCTAAATTCCTACCTAGGCTAAATTCCAGGTCTATGTGGGCTACACAGTTACACCCTATCTCAAAAAAACCCAAAAAAACCAAAGCCCCTAAACCACATGGTAACAGCAAAACCATGCTTCCACTTCCATGCTTTTGTGGGTTCCCTCTCCCTCTCCTTCTCCCTCTCTGCCTCCCCTCCTCCTCTCCCTCCCCCTTCCTCCCTCTCTCCCTCCTCCTCCCTCCCTCTCCCCCTCCCCCTCCTCTGTGTGTGTGTGTCTTCCTGCACTGCTGCCAATAGCTCAAGTTCTCTTCCCCCTTAAGTATATACACTCAGGTAAAGACAGATGCTTAACTATGCAGCAGAAAAAACCATCAGGACAAATGAGCGTGAAGTAAAAATTTAAGTTTATTAAGAGAGACGGCTCGGAAGTTAAAGGCAATTGCTGCCAGGTCTGACCACATGAGTTTGATCTCCTGGACCAGCATGGTCAAAGGAGAGAACTGGTATTTCACATACTTGCAACTGCACAAGTCACACACACACACACACACACACACACACACACACAGTGCTTTTTTAAAAGAGGAGAGGCTGAGAGATGGCCCAGTGGGCAAAGACATTTTCCATGAAGCCTGATAACCTGATTCATTTTCATTTCCCAGGACCCAAATTGTGGAAATTAAGTTTGGTTTTGGCTTTATTCTGTTTTGTTGTTGTTTTGTTTTGACACACGGTTTCTCTGGCTACAAGTTTCCCTCTGTATCCCTGGCTGTCCTCGACCTTGCTGTATAGACCAAGTTGGGCTCGAACTCATAGATCGGCCTGCTTCTGCCTCTCAAGTGCTAGAATTAAAGGCGTACACCACTACCTGACACACATTAGATTTAAAGTGCATAGTTCACTTGTTATTTGAGATGGCTTCAAGAAAGACAAATTAGATCTCGGGGGAAGGGGCTTCTTTCTCTCATGTTGGCCTTTTCCCTTTGATGTCATGGGACATCATTTTAAAGATCAGGTCTCTCACTAGTCAGAGAACTCACAAAGTAGGCTAGACTGGCTAGCCACTCAGCCCTAGGAATCTGTCTGTCTCTGCAACCCAGTGCTGGCGTGAAGAATGAATACAAGGACCTTTAACACAACTATTGATAAAGCCAAACTGTCTATAGACATAAAGAGGTGTGTTCCTGAGTCAGGCTCAGAAACCTGCCATAGGAAACAGGCAACTTCTTTACTCCGGCCTTGGAGGGGGAAAGAGGTACAATCTCTCCACCCAGGGCCAGCTAGCTGTACTAGCCCAAGAACTTGAGCATGCATACCCATTAAGTGGCTACGAGTTCCCTTATCTGCATAACTGAACATTTATCTCACATTGTAGGCGTTACGGAGCCAGATTCCAAAAGTAACCCAGCGCTAAGCGAGAGGCACGTATGCACTCCTTTAGGGGATTTGTCGGCCGCGCTCGACACGTACGGTTCCTGGCACAGGAGTTTAATTAATAGTTCTTGAATTAAGAAATAAAAAAAACTAAAGAAAATACGCAAGGAAAAGAGCCGCTCTGTGACCCGCTGTAGTGCCCTATGCCCGGGAGGAATGAACGGCTCGGTGCCGTCTGTGCGGAGGCTGCGGTGACACGAGCAGCCGCCGGGTTGTGACCCGGGAGATCCACGCCGCTCTGCGTAGGCAGCGCGCGGTCAGTCCCAGGCGAGCCCAGGCGCGCCCCGCCCCGAGGGAGGGCCCAGGCGCGCCCCGCCCCGGGGGCGGGCCCAGGATTCTGCGCACGTGGGGGCGTGGCCTGGCCCTCCGTGCCGGGGGCGGAGACGGGCCGGGCACACCGGGCCGGTTGGGGGCTCCGCTCCTCGGCGAGAGCCACCGGAGCCCCGGCCACGAAGGGGTGCGACCCCCCACTGGCCCCGCCCTCCCGGCTGAAGCCCGGCCAATCAGAACTGTTTTTACTGGCGAGTGGGCCGAGCCGGCCCAGCTGCTCTGAGGCTCTGGCATGGTAACGTCCCCGCGCGGGGGTGGAGAGGCCCGGGGCTGTCTCACAGCGCCCCCTGCGGCCCGGGCTCGGGCCGGGGAGGCGGGAGGGCCGCCGGGGTACCCGGGACCCTGAGGGAGGGCGAGGGGACCGAGGGGTGAGGAAAAGAAGCCCTGTAGGTAGGTGGGGGCGGGGATTGGGGGTAGAAGGGGCGGGGAGGCCATTATGGAGCATGGCGGGGGGCGGGGGTGCGACCGGGGGCTGAGGGGACGGAGAGCTGAGGCGCTGTGTGAGGAGGAGGGAGGGATGAAGTGGACGGCGGGTCTGTGGGGAAAGGTCGGGGATGAAGAGAGGGCGGGAGATGGAAACCGGTTACCAATCCTGGGCTATTTGGCGTGGCCCGTGCCCCTCCCCCAGACCCAGGCTGGGTTCTTCTGGAAGCCCTGAGTGCCCCTTTGGACCTCAGGGGACTCCCTTCTTAACCCACCCGTTCACAAAACATGTCTCCTGAGGTTAGGAGGGGCTCCTGGTCTTCACCCCAGAACTGGAGTAGTTCAAGGGATTGGACGAGCAGAGGCCCCTTGGTCCCAACCCTGGCTCTGCCTTCAAACAGACTCTAATAACTCTGTGTGACCTTGGGCAAGTCACTACCTTTCTTTGGGCCTCGAACTTCCCATTGACTTTTAAAAAGGAAAATGGGCGATATGGTAAACTGAATCTCCATCAGTTGCAAAAGGGGGCGGGATTTGAGGAGGGAATTTAGTCGAATGGGTTCTAGGATGCGGCAAGCATGAAGTTGGAGTGGAGACCTTCTTCTGTTTGACTGGGGAAATTTTCTCGGAGTTGCGGATAACAGATTTGAACCTTGCAAGGCTGGGTCCTGGCAGGCCTGGGCCTTGGGTACCCCGTTGGGAAAATGGGAGAACTCTGTAAATAGAGGAAGTCGAACCCTGGTTCCAAAAAAAAAAAAAAAAAAGAGAAACGGAAGTAACATTCTGTTCTTCAGGAGACTGAAGAGGTGATGGAGGATCAGAAGCAAAATGTATTCTAGAAAGATCTCCAGGCTCTTTGTGGGAAGCAGAAGAAATGCTAGAGCTTACACACTAGAGTAGAGGCTAGGAAGTGGGTGGGGTAGGGGCTGGCCCTATTTGGGCTCAGCAGGTCAGTGGAGATTACAGGGTGATTGGGCTCAGCTGTTCTTTGCAACACTATACATTGAACCCAGGGCCTTGTTAATGCCGGCAAGTGCTGTAGTGCTGAACTACTCTGCCAGCCCTGTTTCTTTTTGATGAGGGCTGTCTCTTTCTGAGAAATATGCCTGCTCTCCTTCATTTTCTTACAGTTCCTTTGGTGAGTAAGTTAGACCAGGCCTACCTAGGATCATCTGGCTGTCTCAGAATCTCAGGATTGTGTGAGGATTGGGCTTTAAAAAAAAAAAAAGACAAGGCTAAGAAATGTCATCTGTGGCATCCTTCTTTCTGGGAGGCAACTCTAGGTCAGACTGCTAGGATTCCAGACCTGCGTCTGCCGTTTAATCTCTGAGAACCATAGCCAAGAAGTAACCTGTCAGAGCCCCAGCTTCCCATGAAATGGGGATAATTTCTCAGGAGGTTGTGAGGATTAAATGGACATGTGGTGTGACTCCGGCTCATAATATGCACCCAGCAAACATTACTGTTAGCTGTGATTTCTGTTCTCTTGTCTTTCTCTGTGTTCTTCTGAGTACTCAGTTTTGAGATGCCCCTTAGATCTGAAGGCTGAGAATTGATGACATCTTGTATCAGGATGCTCCCATTGGTCTCCCTGAAGTGATGATGACTGGATGCTCAAGTGTCTCAGCATTGACTCCCCTGCCCTAGTGCGTGTTCTGTTCCAGGGAAGACTGACACATCGGCTTGTCTTCAGCTTCCTTCTGTCCTTTTGTACTGGTCACTTCAGAGTCTACTCAGAAGTGTTGCTGTCCCAAAGTTGTATTGGTATTGCAGCAGGAGAGAGGAGCAGGGAAGAAAGGACGACTGACAAAGGGGAAGCCTCGGGAAGGGAAGGAAGGAAGGAAGGCTCCGAAAGTTCCATGGTCATTTCCATTCATCCTATTGCTCTGTCTTCCCTGGGTAACTGATTAAAGTGGGCCCAGGTTTGAATTCTGCCCAGAAGTCTCCATACAGTTAGCTTTCTGTCGTATAACTTTTCCCATATGAGTATTTGATACCTGCTGCCTTCCACCAAGGTAAAGAGTCTCTGCTATTCTACATGTTTCTATTACAGACTGTACTCAAAAGAATTTATACAAACAAACGAATGCAAACAGTATCTTAGGTTGTATGCAAAACTCCATTAAGGTTAGGGATGAAACTGTCATCAAAGCACTTGAGGTGGAGGGCTGCCCTGTCTAGACAATCGGAGTTTAAAAAAGAGAAAGCTCAGGCTGTCGAGGTGGCTTAGTGGCTTAAATGCTTGTTGCAATGGCAGAAGGATTGGAGTTCAGATCCCCAGAACATACAAAAAAGCTCAGCGCCCTGTAATTGTAGCTTTTGAGTGCAGAGACTGGATCAGCAAGACAGCTAGTGAGGCTGACACTATCAGTGAGCACTGAGTTTGACTGGGAGACCCTGCTCTCCTCAAGGCATAGGGTAAAAGGCTGACCAAGGATGATTCTTAACATCGGCTTTGGGCCTCTGCTTGCTCATTTGCCCCACATGTCCTCAAACATTATGAAATGGGGAAAGCAAGCAAGCACGCCAGCAAGCAAGCACGCAAGCAAGCAAGCACGCAAGCAAGCTAGCTCACTTCCAAAATGTAGCACACTGGAGTTGAGAGGTGGGCACTCTCAGAAGCCTGTAAACATTCACAGAGGTACAAACAACTGCCAACTGGTTCGCTCGGTCCTAAAGGGACAGAGTATATGTGTGGTAGTGTAAAAGTGAAACAGAGTGAACATTAGATCATCTTGAACAAAACGAGAGAAATCTAACAATTCCTGCACAGAAAGTTAACTGGGAAGCCCTGGCCCCAAGGTTACCTCTGCCTCCCAAGTTCCGGGACTAAAGGTGTATGCCACCATGCCCAATTTACTAATTTATATATTTATTTTGAGGCAGGATCTCCCTCTGTAGCTCTGGCTGTCCCAGAACTTACTATGTAGACCAAGATAGCCTTGAACTTAGGGAGATCTACCTGCTTTTGCCTCCAAACTTACAGGCACATGCCGAATTAAGAACCCGGTTCTAAATGGAGGAATTTTATAGGGCAGGCAGTGGGCACCACTGTTAAAGATGAGGTTTGAGTCTTGGTGATTTCATCTCTTTCAGGGAAGATTGGTATGAAAACACTGGTTTCTGTGTGTGAGGACTGATGGGATTTGGTTGGCTCATCTGAAGCCAGCTGTGGGGCTGGCTTACTATTTACCATTACTCTGTCTGACCTTTCTCACATGGTAAGAGAGGAGAACCAATGTGTGGAGTGGCATTCCTATAAGTTCAGCATTTGGAGGTGGAGGCAAGAAGATCAGGAGTTCAAGACCAGTCCAAGCCATCTAAGACACTGTCTCAAAACAACCATCCTTGACACATGGCTAGTCCTAGCACATGGGAGGCTGAGGGAAGAGGATTGATTGGTTGTAGGTTTGAGGCTGGAGCGGGGTATAGAGTGAGTTCCAGCCTTCTTATAAAGTGATAACCTGTCAAAGTGATAACCTAAGAAGGTTTTGGAAACGTTTGGGGTGATATTCAGTGTCTCCTCCAGTTCTAAATTATGTTTTCTTGGTAAGGATGACTTACCAGTGACCACTGAGTTTGGCAGAACTTGCCAAGACCAGCCAAGTCAATGAACTACCCCACTTTAATTTTTTCTGTAATTTCTGTCACTCATGTGGACGAGGGCACATGTGTTACAGGGCATGTGGAGGTCAGGGGAAGGTCGTGGAGTCAGTTCTGTTCTCACTGTGTGGGTGCTGGGGATCAAGTGCAGGTCCTCAGACTTGAAGGCAAGTTCCTTCACCCACCGAGGTCTCTCACTAGCTCGTTTACTGCTTATTATTTTGAGGCAGAGTCTCTGCAGCCCAGGCTGGCCTGGAACCTACCACATAGCCCACACTGACCTCAAACTCCGGATCCTCCTGTCTCCATCTCCCCAGGGCTGGGATCACAGTGTTGAGCCACTGTGCTCCATTACCTCTGCTCGTAAGACCTTTCATTTTAGTAGAGCTACACTAAATGTGGTAGCTCACTAAATCCAGGATGTAAGTGAGCATCCATGGGTTTGTTTTTTCTATAAAATAAATTTTCTAAATAAAGTATTTATTATGTATACAATATTCTGTCTGCATGCCAGAAGAGGGCATCAGCCCCCAGTGTAGATGATTGTGAGCCACCAAGTGGTTGCTGGGAATTAAACTTGGGACCTCTGGAAGAAAAGCCAGTGCTCTTAACCTTTGAGTGATCTCTTCAGCCTGAGGAGCCATGTTTAATACAGTATATGTTTTGATGCCCATGAGATGATACGTTTGGAATTACACTAATGACTGTGAACTTGTGATGGGTGACTCCTGGCAGGAAGGCGTGTGGTGCTGAGCATGTAAAGGGACTCTGACTCGTGCAGTGGGTG
The DNA here is from genome assembly GCF_004785775.1 of Grammomys surdaster. NCBI lineage: Eukaryota > Metazoa > Chordata > Mammalia > Rodentia > Muridae > Grammomys > Grammomys surdaster. The sequence continues at coordinate 1,030,623 of NW_021620574.1, read as the reverse complement.
TTGAGGGCCTTCATTGGAGTGTTCATTGGTTGTGAAGTGTGTGTAGGACACAGGAGAGGTGCCTGATGCACAGTGCACAGAATGCTTGAGCTGGGAGAACAGTGTGGCTGGAGGCAGACGCCGGATGTGGAAGAGGCTGGCAAGGTCTCTGGCCTCATAGACCTGGGTAGGGTCTTGGTGTTCACCCTCAGAACAGTGGGAAACCAATGGAGAAGTCTCTGCAGGTGCTTACGGGTCTGATGTGTATTTTGGAAGGCATTGTGGGTACAGATAGAAGTGGATAGGAGGACAGCCGTTTGGGAGGCCACATAGTAGATCAGATGGGAAAAGTGGTTTGGGCAGGAAGTGTGAGAAAAAAATGGAAAGAATACCTAGATGGAAGAACTCTTTTGGAGGTAAAACTAGAGTGCTGGTTAATGTATCATCAAGGAGGCTCTAAAGAGTGACTCCAAGGCTGTCTTCGGCAAATGATTAGGTAATGTGATGGTGTTGGGCCGGATAAGACTGAAAGATGATTACTTGGTAGGTTTAAGGGGCTGGATAAATGGCTCAGTGGTTAAGAGCACTGGCTGCTTCCAGAGGACCCTGGTTTGATTCCCAGCAACTACATAGCAGCTTACATGTATCTGTAACTCCAGTTTTAGGGCTTCTGACACCCTCACACAGACATACATGCAGGTAAAACACCAATGTACATAACATACACATACTAAAAACGACTGTTAAAGCAGCTTAAGGTGAAATAGAACATAAAATTGATATCCTCCTATGAAAGTGATTTCTGACATTGCATACAGATAAAATTTCCATAGGATAGGAACAGTACACTTAGACAGTACACTTAGTAGAGACTAGAGAACTTTGGTAGCTTGGCACACAGCTACTTAGGACAAGGTAAAAGATACTTCTAGAGGTAAAGGGTTAATGCAGTGTTAAATGCTCAGGCCTCCTCAGGAGAGGGGTGTCGGAGAAAACAGTTGTGAGGCCGCTCCTGTCCATCCAGACTTCTACCTCTTCCTTGTGCAGCTCCTCGGCTTCTGCTTAGGAGAAGAGTGGCCCTTTAGCTACATCTTCACCTTTTCAAAAGTGTTTGAGCCAGGCATGGGCACACCTCTAATCCCAGTACCTGGAGTCAGAGGCAGAAGGATCTCTTGAGATCTAAACTAATCTGCTCTATAAAGTGAGTTTCAGGGAAGCTAGGGCTACATAGTGACACCCTGTCTCAAAAACGAAACCAAATAACATAAGACAGTCCTGTCTGTCTGTCTGTCTGTCTGTCTGTCTATGTCTGGAGGCCAGAGGAAGACAACCAGCATTTTATCCATCCCTCACTGCCAAATTTACTAGAGGTAGGGCTTCTCATTGAACCTGGAGGTGGGCTAGCAGCCAGCAAGCCCTAATGATCGTCTTGTCTCAGCCCTCCATAGCACTGGTGTTGCAACTATGTACAGTTCTGTGCGTGTGCGTGTGCATGTGTGTATTATGCTGGCATCCAGACTCGGGCACTCATGCAGCAAGTGCTCTTACCCTCTGAGCCGTCTCTTCAGCCACCAGAATACATTATATACATACATTTAATGTACATACCATATAACATCTATATGTGTGTGTCTGTGCGTGTATATATATGCCTCCGCCCCCATGTATTTAAGTTTGTCTGCATGTACATCTGTGCATCATCTCTGTGCCTGGTACTCATGGAAGCCAGTAGTGCGTCAGATCCCCAGAACTGGGGGTATACACATTTGTGAGCCATCATGTGGGTGCTGGGAAGCTGAACCTAGGTCCTCTGGAAGAGCAAGTGTCTTAACTGCTAAGGAATGTCTCTAGCTGCCCCACCCCAGGTAGTTTTGAACAGGTAATAGTTGCATATTCATAAGGCATAAAATAGCATACTGTGGAAAGTCTTCCTCCTGTCTTCTGTGTCTCTTATCACTAATATTTATACACAATAAAGCTTCACTCCACCTTCCCTCCCCCAGCTTATCAGTGTATCTTTAGATGTTGGCCATCGGTCCATATCTTACTAATGAGTTTCCTCATTCTTTTTGGTTTTTTTTAAAGATCTATTTATTTTTATTTATATGAGTACACTGTAGCTATCTTCAGCCCAAGTTTCTAGCCTGAGTTTCCTCATTCTTACAACTGTGGTCCATTTTATATTTTCATTTCATTAATCTTTACTGATGGATATTTCAGCTTATTCTTATTTCTGTTTATAAATATGTTAAAATGAAGATTTTTCAACATCTGTTATTTTATACATATATACACAATGATTTGTACATCTAACTACACACACACGCGCGCACACACACACACACACGTATATATATGGAGAGAGAGAGAGAATGACATTTTAGAATTGGAAAGTTTTATAAAGAGATTTGCTTCATTTGTTTTAAATTCATTCAGTATTTATTGAGTACCTATTATGTGCCAGACTCTGAGGCAGGTACCAAGAATCTAGCTTTCAGCAAGTCATGTGATCCCAGCCTCTGTGGAATGGCATCATTCTCTAGTAGGGCAAAATATCAGAGGAGAAATTGAAGAAAGCTACTTTAAATAGTATCGTGTGGTCAGTCAGCCATTAGAGGCAAGACAAGAACACGTGGACTATGCAAGCCTGTGTCCATATTCAGGGTTTGTAAAGAAAAGGTACAAATCAGAGGTGGGATGGTGGTTTGGGAATAGACGTGGAGAACGTGGCTGAATGAACATGAGTCTGGTGAGGGAGGAAGCTGGTTATAAAGAGACTAGGGCTGTAAAGGAACAGCTTTGGGTCAAATCTTCAACCTAGTAAACTGAATGAGGAAAGATGTCAACCCCTAACTGACTTGAGAGAGGGGCAGGAGGATGGATTGAAGTCATGGGAAGAACCGGATGCCTGTTTGAGAGCCTTCTGTGCCTCTGTTGTGGCATTGGCGAAATGGGAACTCCCAAAGTAAAAATGATAGAAGGACTCCGTCAGCTGGCTTTCTGGGCTAGCACTAGAGCGTAGAGCTGGGAAGGGCTCAGGCTTGGGATGGGCAGGAAATGGGGCTTGGAAACACCCTCCTCAGCTTGTGTTTCTCTGTCTTCCTCGCCCCTCTGCTTCCCTTCTTCAAAGCCCATCTCTGCCTGTCCTGGGTCCTATGACTTTTCTCTCCCTCAACAGTCGGTTCCCGATTCTGGTCCCCGGCCCCCAGCAGCGCCTGCCCCCTTCCCACCGGGGCCCCCCATGATGCCACCGCCCTTCGTAAGTTTATGTGTTTCCCTGGGCTTGGCTCTTCCAGCCTGCACCCTCAGCCCCCTGCCTTACCACTGTCATGTGGCCAGGAAGGACCTGTTGCACACCCTTTTGCTGCCTTTGGAAGACGGGTGGTGTTGAGCACTGGGGTGGGGAGAGCTACAGCTCTAGTTTGTAAAGTGACAATTCTCCCTTTTTGTTTTGTCCTTGGGATACTAGGGGCTGGAGGTAGGAGAAATGGAAAGAAAGACTTCCAGTAGAGCGAGGCCTGGGAGGCTTCTTTCTTTTTCATTATTTCTTACTGTGTTCCTTATAAAAGCCTCTGACTGGGCTGGGATGGCATTGGTGGTCATGAGTTAGAAAGGGATGGGAGGCAAGAGGCTAGTAGCCTCGCCTTGTCCCTTCACCCGCAGGTTTCAGGGAGTGCAGCCTTCCTCATCTGTCACTGTTTCCTTGCCCCTTTCCTCTCCCTCCCTTGTTAGGAAGCTGTGTGCTTGCCATTATGCCCGAGAACTCTTGGATTGCCTGTCTTTCTCAGTAGTGAGGAGGGAGACAGACATGCCTTTTACTTCTCAATGGAAAACCTTGGAATCACCTCTAGGCCAGGACGAGGGCTGGTTATTTCCTGAGATAGGTGGTCTCTGCCATAATAAGACAGTTTCTTTTTCTTTCCTCATTTCCAGATGCCCCCTCCAGGGCTCCCACCTCCATTTCCTCCAATGGGGCTCCCCCCTATGAGTCAGAGACCACCAGCCATTCCCCCCATGCCACCTGGCATACTGCCCCCAATGCTACCACCGATGGGGGCACCGCCACCACTTACACAGGTAACTGCTTTCCACAGGGGTCTTTAGCTGGGAGAGAACTGGGAGGGAAGGGAACTTTGGCTTAGACTCTAGACTGTTTGTCTGCTGAGTGACTAAGACAGTTCTAAGGCCCGTGAATGTCCAGAACCTGAAGACTGTCAGAGTGTGTGCTCATGTGGGGGTCAGAACCTCAAAGGGATCTCTGAGGGATCCCAACTCAGAGACGATTTTGCCTAGCCCTTCCTTCCTCTGACATTGGCTGCTGGTCTTTATATCATAGATACCAGGAATGGTCCCTCCGATGATGCCGGGGATGCTGATGCCAGCGGTGCCTGTCACTGCAGCGGTAAGCATGTGGTAGGGGCTAGCAGGAAGCAGGTTCTGTCTGACTGGAATGCATGGATGTGCACTGTTCTTTCCCTCCTGTTACATCTCCCGTGGTCCCTGGCTACGTTCCTCACATTCACGTCCTCAACAGCCACATACTCAGCAGTTGTGGTTTCCTCCCTCTCAAGTGGACGAAGGCGCCATGTTCTCTCTCTACTTCTCATGCCACCCAGCGCCCTTAAAGAACATACTCATCCAGACACTCTGCAGCCTAGACATGCTAAGAAGGCTTCTTCATATCCCAGCCTCTTTTCCTCTGGAAGGGGCAGGGGCACCTTCTTGTGCTGCTGCTGAGTGTAGTGGCGCCTTGAGTTGGGTGTTGAATTTTGACATCTACTGTGAAGAGATGGATCTCAGGAGTTGACTCAACAAATTATTCTTGTGGAAAATGAAGAAAGGAGCTACTGTGCGACTCCCCCTGGGATCTGAGAGTCCCAGCCCTGGTGGGGGTGGAGGGAATAGGACTGTTAGTCGGCAGAGATCCCTGGGAATAGGACACACAGATCCTGGCCTGGCCTGCTTCTCCATTCCCCCATGGCCTGGGTCCTGGGGGCCACTGGGCTTGGCCCCAACCCTTCCCCCTCCTCTTTCTTCGGCAGACGGCTCCGGGTGCGGACACCGCCAGCTGTGAGTCTTCTGGGGGCCTGCTCCCCCCAGGCTCGGAGGTTGGGGGGCACAGGGGAGAGGGGACCATGGACTGGAGCCCACGCTGGATCATGCCTGTTGGGATGTTGATGGGAACAGGGGGACATTTATGGGATGGAATAAGGGAGGACTAAGTGGGGAGAGATGAGGATTTGGAGCAAGAGCTTAGTCGGCTTCCTTCGCCTTCTCTTCCAGCTGCTGTGGCTGGGACAGGCCCTCCGGTGAGTGCTTCTAGTTTAGGTCTCTGGGTAGAAAGTGGGAGGGAGGCTGATGGCTGTCTTTGGGAAAGGAACCTCACTACAGTTCTATGCTTCTCCCCCTCCCCCAGAGGGCCTTGTGGAGTGAGCACGTGGCCCCTGACGGACGCATCTACTACTACAATGCTGATGACAAACAGTCCGTGTGGGAGAAGCCCAGCGTGCTCAAGTCTAAGGCAGAGGTCCTGAGTGGGGCTTTCTGCTGCTTCTTTCAGCCGCCCTTGAGTCTCCAACCATTCTCACTGTGGTTCCTCTGACCCCAGGATCCCTGACCACCTACCTCCATGCTCCTTGTCATTGCCTCCCTAGGGTCTTAGGAAGTCTACTTTCCCCCTTCAGGCAAGGCCAGGTGGCAACTAAAGACTATTGTCTTTACTGTCTTCCACTCACTGGGTCCCTGAGCTCCCTGCTAGGCTGGAGAGCTCTCCAGCTGCTGATGACTTTTGACTCTTCCCCTTACAGCTGCTGCTGTCTCAGTGTCCCTGGAAAGAGTATAAGTCAGACACGGGGAAGCCTTACTATTACAACAACCAGAGTCAGGAGTCCCGGTGGACCCGGCCCAAGGATCTGGATGACCTGGAAGGTGAGGCGGCCTGGAGGCAGAGGGGGAAGATTGGGCAAGACAACTGAGGTCCTTTGCTACCTCGTGACTGCTCTCTTTTCCGCTTACAGCCCTAGTCAAGCAAGAGTCTGCAGGGTAAGTGACCACTGTGTCTCCTTCCTTCTTTGGAGCACTCTGGGGAGAGAGCAGACTCACTGTTATCCTTCCTCTGTGGGAAGAGGAGTCTTTTCTTTATGGGGTCACCTGCTTTTTAGACCCAGGCTAGAGAAACTGGCATACCCCTGCCTTCCTGTCCCTGCTTTAGTACACCATCACTCTTTGGCTTGCCTGCAGAAAACAGCAGACCCAGCAACTACAGACACTACAGCCACAACCACCTCAGCCACAGCCTGACCCTCCACCTATACCTCCGGGTCCCATCCCAGTGCCCATGGCCCTCCTGGAACCTGAACCAGGTCGAAGTGAAGACTGTGATGTGCTGGAGGCCGCCCAGCCCCTGGAGCAGGGCTTCCTGCAGCGGGAGGAGGGCCCCAGCAGGTATGGGCTACCCCCTTTCATTACAGCCTCAGACTCTCCATCCTCATTCTCTTTAGAGCCTTGGGAGGGACATGTCAAGAACCGAGCATGACCTCGGAAGGGCTTTCTGGGGAGCAAGAAGAGGACAATAAATTGCTTAGAGTGAAGGGCACTGGAAACTGTAAGGACTATGGGCCCTGTGGCTGAGTCCCTTCTACTCTCCAGTTCTACTGGACAGCATCGGCTACCACAGGAAGAGGAGGAAGCTAAGCCAGAACCAGAGAGATCTGGCCTCAGTTGGAGCAACCGGGAGAAAGCAAAGCAGGCATTCAAAGAACTGCTAAGGGACAAGGTGCTGGGGGTGGTGCTCCCAGGGAAGGCCTGGAGGGTTTGAAAGTTAGCAGACTCCAAGACCTGTGTCTCTCTGTTCCAGGCTGTCCCTTCTAACGCTTCGTGGGAACAGGCCATGAAGATGGTAGTCACTGACCCCCGTTATAGGTGTGTCTGAGTAGGAGTGGACAGTCCTTGTTGGTGAGAGCAACTGGGCCAGGAACTTCCTGAGATGTCCCAGTTTGAATTGACACTCAACTGAGTTGACTCCTAGTACTCAGGTCTAAGTGGCTGCGGTGGGTGCAAGAGAAGGAAAAGCCAGAATAGCTCCAAGATGCAGAGCGAACTTGTACAGCCATGAGATGCTGAGTAACTACTGGCTTGAATTAAAGTTAGGGAGATAGGGGCCCTAAGGAGACAGACGTCTGACAGTAACTTGAGAACATTGAAGCAAAAGGGTGCAGTACTTCTTCCCCTCACTTCTCATCCCACCCATATTCTAGACACCTGTATGCTAAGTCTATGCATGGCTCCCTGATTTGGGTTGTGGAGACCTTCCCCCCCCCACCCCCCCGTGTCTGTGACCCTGCTTCATGGGCCGTCAGGGTAATTCACGGTGCCTCCTCTCCTTTCCTCAACTGTCCACTCCAGTGCCTTGCCCAAACTAAGTGAGAAGAAGCAGGCGTTCAATGCTTACAAGGCTCAGCGGGAGAAGGAGGAGAAGGAGGAGGCCCGGCTAAGAGCCAAGGAGGCCAAGCAGACCCTGCAGCGTTTCCTGGAGCAGCATGAACGCATGACCTCCACCACCCGCTACCGGTCAGGGAACTGTACTAGGCTGGGCTGTGGCTCAGGAACCCTGAGAACACACAGGTGCATGCTCTGTTCTCTACCTACTCATAGCCCATGTGCTCCACAGGCGGGCAGAACAGACTTTTGGGGACCTGGAGGTCTGGGCTGTGGTCCCTGAGAGGGATAGAAAAGAAGTTTATGATGATGTCCTCTTCTTCCTGGCCAAGAAGGAGAAGGTAATGGACAGTCACTGGCTGGATTCTTCTGCCCTCAATTTCTTGTGGACCTGGCTACTCATTTCTCTACTCAGTGTCCCTTCTCCTGAATTGGAAGCTAGTGTGGAACTTTGCACTGAGCCAATAACCCTGGGTGAGGGAGGACAAGGAGGACACTGGTTTGTGACTTGGAATTCCTCTCCTTTCTGGGACACAAGTCTTGAGTCTTGTCCTCCTAAGGTGTTGTAGCTACCTCCTTTTCCAGGATCCTCTTTGCCAGCCCTGCCTCATTTTAATCCTGTGTCTTCCCAGGAACAGGCCAAGCAGCTCCGGCGTCGAAATATCCAGGCCCTGAAGAGCATCCTGGACGGGATGAGTAGTGTCAACTTCCAAACCACATGGTCCCAGGCCCAGCAGTACCTCATGGATAACCCCAGCTTTGCTCAGGACCAGCAGCTGCAGAGTATGCCTGGCTCTGTTCTTCCCTCCTCATTGACCTGAGACCCAGAGCCTGCCCCTTGCCCATTCCCTTACATTTGGTTACTACTCTTCTTAGGATGCTGGGATTTCTACAAGTTTGATGTTACCTCTCTGGTTAGCTGGTTTTGTGTGTGTAGTGCTACAGATTAAACCCTGGTCCTTTCATACATTTTAGGTCAGCCTGCATCTTATTTTTTTACTTTATTTTGTGATGGTAAGAATTGAACCTGGGGCCTCAGTTAGGCAAAGTACTTTACTGAGTTCAACCCCCCCCCCACCCTCCCACAGTCCTGGGGTCCACTGTTTATATAAACACTTGCAGGAAGAGCCCTGGGATAGAAATATGAAAGAGGATGGTGATGGTATCTATAGTTCATGTGGGCCTTAACTGTAGTTAGGAATTGCAGCTTGTGGTCACCTCCTGCACCTGCACTGAAGCCTGACTGCTTCTCGTTCCCCAGGACATGATGCCGTAGACTGTAGGATGACAGGCTTACATGTTGGTTTCTAAAAGCTGAATTCACTGGAGTTGAATACTTGCTAATTTTTTTCAGTACAATGAATACTCTTGCCTGAGAACTCCCAGTACAGTGACTGGACCCATATAGCCCTGCTTCACTTTGTTCTACCCCTCGGGAGTCCCCAGCCTGGGAAGCATTCTTGAGACGTGGGGTCTGAGGGACTGCCCTGCTGATAGAGCGCCTATAAGCTTCTTCCCTGCCTGTAGACATGGACAAGGAAGATGCTCTTATCTGCTTTGAGGAGCATATCCGAGCTTTGGAGAGAGAGGAGGAGGAAGAGCGGGAACGGGCCCGGCTTCGGGAGCGGCGCCAGCAACGGAAGAATCGGGAGGCCTTTCAGGTATTTCCATGATCGGAGCTGGGCTCAGCTCTGCTCTGCTCTGGACCACAGTCTCTTTGCAGTGGCCTGCCTCTGAGCGAGGTTGACTGTTGACTGGCCCCTTTCAAGTTCTACCAGGCCACACTGCAGTAGTGCTCCTTCAGGGAGATAGGCTGTATGTAGCACCCTCAACATGAGTGGCAGCTAGGTTTACATGGTCACTCCTCTGGGTGAGAGCCAGACAGGTAGTTTTTCCTCAGCTTAGGAGTGGTAGTAGTGGGTTAACTAAGCTGGTCATAGCAGGAAATTGTGCTCTGAGGTCCGATTCATTTCCACCAGGCTGGCTTATTGGCTGTAGTGCCTTTGCCTGAGTTGCCTCTGCTTGTCCCTCTGCCATCCCTTTTCTCCTCCTTAGACACTGGCCATGTTTCTCCAGTTGTCTCATTCTCCTTCCCCTCTTCTGGCCTTTCCCTGTTCAGACCTTCCTGGACGAGCTGCATGAGACAGGGCAGCTGCACTCCATGTCCACCTGGATGGAGCTGTACCCAGCAGTCAGCACTGATGTTCGCTTTGCCAACATGCTGGGCCAGCCGGGTAAGGCAGCCAGGCTTCCCCTGGTCTGGTCTGGCTTCCTATCCTGCCAGCCTCTCTGGACCCAACTCCCTGGTCCTGTCCTTGACCCTTCCCCAAGCCTTGGGAAGCTGCCGCCCGCCAGGCCCCCATCTCTCCCTCTCTGCAGGCTCTACTCCTCTGGACTTGTTCAAGTTCTATGTGGAGGAGCTGAAGGCTCGATTCCATGATGAGAAGAAGATCATAAAGGATATTCTTAAGGTGAGGGAGACCTGGAGTGACGTGTGGACGGACTGGGTGTGAGCCACACTCTCTAGACCAGGTGGGACTCCCTAAGTCATGTTTTTCAGGAATGTGGCAGCTTGCACTGGGGATACAAATAGACACATTTTCTAGCCAGATGTAGTGATGCATGGCAGTTTTTCCAGCACTTGAGAAACTGAGGCAGGAAGATTGCCACAAGTTCAAAGCCAGTGTGAGCAAGAAAGTAGCAACCAGGTTGAAACCCTGTGCCAGAAAAATAGAATAAAAACCAAAGCAACAAATCATTTTTTCGCTCTTACATAAGAAGTGTTAGCCAGGGACAAGTGTTACTACGGAGACAGGAATCAGAAGAGTTAACAGTGACCCTCACCCTCAGGATAAGGAGATGGAAGGGTGGGATGTTGTGACATAGGGCTACTATAGAGAAAGGCAATTGGGTGGAAAGGGCACAGAGCCTGAGGAGCAAGCACAGCACTTGTAAGCTCACACCCCCACATCTAAGCTCCTTCCTGCCTGTAAGGTGTTTTGAAGAATTTGGAATTTGTCGCTAATGCTTTACAATCTGGAGATTTCACATACAAACCTGTTTTGTTTTGGTTTTTGAGACATGGTCTTATACATTCCAGGCTAGCCTTGAACTCCTGATCCTTTGTTTACTTCCCACACACTGGGATTATAGGTGTGCACCACTATGCCTGGCTTCACATAAAATCTTTAGTGTCTTTCGCCAGTTTGGATGCTATCGGCACTGGGCTCACTCTGTAAGGCATGCCATGGATACTGGCTGAGATGCCGTTGCCCTCTTAGAGGAAGAGGGCGAGGCATTCTTTCCCTCATGATGCCTTACTACTGGCAAGCATCAGCTGCTGTTCACTAGCCCATGTGCCCTGTCATTTTCTCCACTGGAGAAATAGTTGTTCCTGTTTGTCAAACTTAAAAGTGTAAGTAAGTGAAGGGGTTGTTCTGTTCCAGAAGGAAAAAAACTTTTTTTGTTTTTTTGTTTTTGTTTTTGTTTTTTTTGTTTTTCGAGACAGGGTTTCTCTGTGTAGCCCTGGCTGTCCTGGAACTCACTCTGTAGACCAGGCTGGCCTCGAACTCAGAAATCCACCTGCCTCTGCCTCCCAAGTGCTGGGATTAAAGGCGTGTGCCACCACCGCCCAGCAAAAATGTATTTCTTTATAGAAGTAAATACTATTTTAATACATAACTCTATTAGTATCCTAACAGTAACTCTAATATCCTGAAAGTAAACACTATTCAATTCTACTAAATACTATATGTATTAAGATACCATACAGTTCAGTGAGTAGAAGCAGGACCTAGGGTAAAGAGCCCAGATTAAGCCCTTAAGAACTTTTCTAAGCGTCAGTTTCTTTGTCTCAAAAGTGGCGAGTGTTTCACCAAGGAATCCCCAGTTGCCAAAGATAGCAACTTTGTGTCTCAAGTTGAGAGGGATATGGTACTGTTAGGCAAATTGCCTAACAAACCCAGGAATGTTGTATAGTAATACAGTCACATGTTCAATATGGACTTAATAAACCCCTTTAATCCCAGTGCTTGAAAGTGAGGAGCAGGTGAGCTGCAGGTTAGCCTGGGCTGCACAACAGATCCTATCTAAAAACGTGAATAAATTCCCTTAAGAGTTGAATGGTTCCAAAGTTACTCTTCAGTGAGACGCACCATATTGTCCTGGGGTTTTCTCCTATTTCTCTGGAATCACAAGCCCTCTAGAGCTTTGCCAAGGGCTTTGGATTGACCTATGCTTTTTAGCCCACCCTTGTCTCTGGACTCGATCTCAGTACTCTCCTGGTATCAGTGCTCTTTGATATAAAGGTTGGAGAACCACACCGTGCCAGAGACTGGGTTAGAGGGATGTAAGAGGGTGAGGAGAAGACCAGTCAGGCAGCTGTCGGAGAATCTAGGTGACAGATGAGAAGAGCAAGACACTATAGGGATGCTGAGAAAAAACAGCTGTGTCAAGGCTGAGTCTGGAGGTGGCCTCTCCCCTATTCTCTAATAGAAAAGCTTGTATCTCTTCTGTGCATTAGGATATCATAAGATTTTTACTAAGGCCAGGCAGTGGTGGCGCACGCCTTTAGTCCCAGCACTTGGGAGGCAGAGGCAGGTGGATTTCTGAGTTTGAGGCCAGCCTGATCTACAGAGTGAGTTCCAGGACAGCCAGGGCTACACATCGAAACCCTGTCTCGAAAAACCAAAAAAACAAAAAACAAAAAAAAACAAAAAAGCGTTTTATTAAAAAAGATGGTTAAAGTTGGTTGGGCATGGTGGCAGATGCTTTTAATCCCATCATTTGGGAGGCAGGGATAGGTGGATCTCTTGAGTTAAAGGCCAGCCTGGTCTAGAGTGAGCTCTAGGACAGCCAGGGCTACACAGAGAAACTTAAGATTTATTCATTTTATGTATATGAGTACACTGTAGTAATCTTCAGACACACCAGAAGAGGGTATCAGATCCCATTGCAGATGGTTGTAAGCTACCATGTGGTTGCTGGGAATTGAACTCAGGACCTCTGGAAGACCAGTGAGTGCTCTTAACCATCTATCTCTCCAGCCTGAGAAACTTTGTCTTAAAAAAGGTAAAAGTTGGGCTGGTGAGATGGCTGAGGGGGGGTTCACCAAGCCTGAGGACCTTAGTGTGATCTCAGGAACCCACACTGGTAGGGGAGAATAAACTTCACACGTGCCATGGCACATGGGTGCCCACATACATACAAAAATAAATGTTTAGACTCTGGATAGAACTACTAAAATAAAATTGCCAGGCTGTTTTGTGAAGTGAATGGCACTACTATTGTTAAGTGTTAAAGATTTTAAGCAGCAGAGTTGAGCCAAAAGGACCGGCTGCAGAAGACAAGCATTCCATTTGGGAAGTGACCCTTTACAGAAGATGAAGTATAGATGCCTATCCTAAGAGAGCTAACGTTTACTAGAGTAACTAGTGGCCTGCTGGGTTTTATCTACACCAAAGCAGTTATTTTGGATTTCTATCCTTCATTTGGACTCCTAGCCCTGGAGGCCTGATCTTAGGAGTTCCTGTGGTCATCCAGTCACTTGAACTGTAGGGATATCTCCCATCTCCTAGGACAGTGCAGGGCCCTGAGCTTAGAGCAGATAGAAGCCTGGAGATGTGGGCCAGATTAATGATGGGTGCAGGAGAGTGACAGGAGAACCAGGTTGGCATGGGACGGAAACTGCTGGGAAAGATGTAGATGAGGTAAGTTACTGTAAAGGCAGTTCTCAGGAGCACTCACAGAAGGGAAGTGACAAACAACGGCCCTGGAGCCCTGGAGAGCAGAGTACTGCACACATTCCACAGTAATCTGTTCATTGGCTCAAACCCTCTGCAAAGTGGGGATGACCCTTACATAAGAGATAAGTAACACTTGTCAAGTGTCCTGCTGCTTCTAATAGTCTCTCACTGCTTACTTCCTTTCCTTGTGCTGTGTCTAAGGAATTGAAACTGAGGAAAAGAAGCAGTTAGTTAGCTTGGGAAGCTAAAAGCAAGATGGATGGATATTCTAAGTGAAGTGAGCTGTGTGCTCCTGGGAAGGGGAGTGAAGAAGATGTAGTCCAAGCCTTCCTGGACCAGGGAGATAAGGGCTGCCACACAAGCATAGGACCTATGCTTGAGTCCTCAGCACCTACATACAATCTGGGTATGCTCACAACCCCAGCCTTGAGGCAGGGCAGACACGCGATCCTAGCCTGATAAATTAACCAAAATGGGGGGCTTCAGTTTCAGTGAGACTCAGGTCTCAAGGGAGGGAGACAGAGCGCTGTATACCCAAAGTCCTCTGGTTGTGACCTCACTCATACAGAGAGGATGTGTTCAGGAAGGGCTGAGCCTTGACTGAGAAAGGACTCCTGGGGAAAAGCAATATATATTCCTGCCATTGGCAGGCAGGAAGACTAGAGGAAGCCAGCTGTGTGGAAGGATAGGAAAGCTGGCCTGTGACACAGTATTCCATTAACCTATCAGCTTGGCCAAATGAGATTATGAAAAGACAACATGTTTTTAATATTGACGGAGAGCTATACACTTGATGGCCAACATCTCTTCCTGGACCTATGCAATCAGGGAAGGTGTAGTGCCTGAAAGCAGATTTGGGATTTAGACCTGGGATATGTTAGAACAAGTGGTTTCATTTTTCTTGTTTGCATAAAATTAGAAGGCTGACCTGGTATGACAGGATTAGTGGAGAACTGTGTCAAGCAGTCAGCAGAGAACCTATTACCCAGTAAGCACTCAGTACAAGAGGCAGGGTATAGACTAGATGTTAAGCATGCAGGGCAGCTTCCATGAGCAGTAGGAAGGCCCAGCTGTGGCCAGAGGAACAAAGACCTAATTGTAAAAATTCAGTCATCTATCAAGACAGAAGATACTTCCTGACTCTTTTGGCTCCAAATGAATCCACACAGGTCGGGATGGGGCCTGTCAGATGAAGACTTAGCATGGTTTCTAAGGTGTGTCACAAGTCTTATGGATCCTATTTGAGGGCAAGGCCAGGCTTGAACACCTTGCAGCCTGATCCGCTGGCCTTGGGTCTTGGGCCTGTGGTGCCCCTGGCCTTCACACACTGCTGTGCCCACAGGACCGGGGCTTCTGTGTGGAGGTGAACACAGCTTTTGAGGACTTCGCCCACGTCATAAGCTTTGACAAGAGGGCTGCTGCGCTGGACGCAGGCAACATCAAGCTGACCTTCAATAGTGTGAGGGGATGGGCAGGGCTGGGTGGTCCTCTCACCCCAGTGTCTTGTTCCTCCTAACTGCCCTGTTGCTATTATCTTGGGGTTGGGACACATCTTCCTACCTCTTAAGGTACTCCTGACCCTGTTGTGTTTCTCTTTGCCTTCAGCTACTGGAAAAAGCAGAGGCACGGGAGAGGGAACGGGAAAAGGAGGAGGCCCGAAGGATGCGGCGCAGAGAAGCTGCCTTTCGAAGCATGCTGAGGCAGGCCGTGCCTGCTCTGGAGCTGGGCACTGCCTGGGAAGAGGTCAGAAGCACAGCCTGGCCCCAATCACCCTCAGGCCTGAGGGCAGCGGAGCTTCTCCACCACTGAGGGCCCACCCCAGTCACAGCACAAGCCCTGGGCCAGCTCCAGTTCCCTTCCTTCCTCTGCCCCAGCCCTGCCTAGTTCTCGTGGCGGTGTCCAAGCTGGTCCAGGCAGGGCCTGGTCTGATCAGCAGTGCTCTCCCCGTTCAAGGTCCGTGAGCGCTTTGTGTGCGACTCAGCCTTTGAGCAGATCACCCTGGAGTCGGAGCGGATCCGGCTCTTCCGAGAGTTCCTGCAGGTGCTGGAGGTAAGGCACTTGGCCATCCTGATCTATGTATCTTTGAGCTCCTGGGCCTGCATGAGACCTTTAGTAGCTTATCACCAGGAAGGCTCTTTACCTGCCCAGCCAAGGAAGGGGAGGACTGAGGGTGCCCTAGAATAGACAGAAGGCCCTAGCTGAGACAGGAAGGCAAGGGTCTCACCTCTCTCTGCCTCTAGCAGACTGAATGCCAGCACCTCCACACCAAAGGCCGAAAGCACGGCAGAAAGGGCAAGAAGCACCATCGCAAGCGTTCGCACTCCCCCTCAGTGAGTTGGCAGGCAGAGGGACATGGGTGGGGCTGGACTGTTTCATACAAATTAAACACATCTCTCCCTATACATTACCTCCTTGGCTCTGGACTCCCTGTCCCCAGTTCCCAGATGAGGGCTTCTGGAAGACAGAACCTCTGGGCTGACCGGTATCTATCTATCTGCCCAGGGCTCTGAATCAGATGAAGAGGAGCTGCCCCCACCATCCCTCCGGCCCCCCAAGCGGAGGAGGCGGAACCCCTCAGAATCTGGCTCTGAGCCCTCCTCCTCACTTGATTCAGTTGAAAGTGGGGGTGCTGCTCTTGGAGGACCAGGCTCCCCATCTTCCCACCTTCTTCTTGGGTCAGGTGAGCAGTTTCTAGGAGTGTGGGAGCTGGAGTTGGAGTAGAGGCACAGCAAGTCCCAGACCCCTGAGGGCTGACCAGGATGGGAGGGCCTCGCTATGGAGCAAGACTTCCTATCTCTGCCCAGGCAAGGAGCTGGGTGAAGGAAAGCAAGCCAGCTTCAGCCTTCCTCAGACCAGCGTCTACAAAGAATGTGCAGGGCAGAGGGGAGTCGCCTTTTTCTCCTAGTGGGACTCAGCACAATTTTTTTTTTTAAAAAAACAAAACAAAACATGTAGATCATGGTCTTCGGAAAATCAAGAAACCAAAAAAGAAAACTAAGAAAAGAAGACATAAGTCGGTGAGTGGAGGAGTCGTCTCGAGGTTCTGCAGTCATGTCACCTGCCTCCCAGCTGTGCCGCTCAACTGCTGAGACGGGCTCTGACCTCTTACAGACCAGTCCTGACAGTGAGACGGACCCCGAAGACAAAGCCGGCAAGGAGAGCGAAGACAGAGAACAGGAACAGGACAGGGAGCCCCGGCAGGCAGAGCTCCCTAACCGTTCCCCAGGCTTCGGAATCAAGAAGGAGAAGGTGAATGGGAGGACCTGGCTTTCGCCCCAGCCTGGGACACACTGTCTGGGGGCTCAGGTAAGTCACATCTTTGCTCAACAGACAGGCTGGGACACATCAGAGAGCGAGCTGAGTGAAGGGGAGCTGGAGAGGCGAAGGCGGACACTCCTACAGCAGCTGGACGACCACCAATGACCCCACAAGCTACTTTGTGCCTTGGGACTCCGTGAGGCAGTGGCTCCAGGGTCACCTCAAGCGTCTGCCGCAGACTCCTGCGTCTGTCTGGTCTGTGTCCACTTTTCCTAAAGTAACCCACCCCCAGTGCACTACTGTTAGCACCTCTCAAGGTTGCTCTTGGTGTTTAAGGGTCCCCTAGTTCTCAGACAACTAGTGCAGTCCTTGCCCTCAGCCCCAGACCAGAGATGGGCAGTCTATACCATGGGGTGGGTGATGCCAGTAGATAGTGTGAGAAGCATCTCCAGGAGAGAGATGGGCTGGTTGGACACAGCCTGGGTGGCCGAGGGCAGGGTCCTCACCCTCCAGCATCAGTGCCTGCTCTTGCCTCACCTGGCCCTGGGGCTCCACCACTGCTTCCTCTCCCCCTGGGACCCGATGTATGTGTTCTGTTTTGTTTTTTAAATAATATTTATAACATGATCTGCAACTACTTTGTCCTCTTCATGTGCTATCCACTGGAGACCAGCAGAGGGCACTGCTGTCCCGACAGCTCTCTCCCTCTGTGTAGTTAAAGCCCACCCAGCCAGGGTTCCCTGCCATCTAGGCTCACCACTCCCGAAATGGAGGAAAACACTTTCTACCCACACTCATATCCTCATGGCCACCCTAACTGACAGAGGAGACAGCTTGGTGCGCAAGACTTTGTTGAGAGATCTGGGGTTTATGTACAAGAAAGGAAATGGTACATGTACAAAACAAAGTGCCCCTACATTCCCTTCCAGGGTCAGAGCTCAGTAGGGAATTGAGCAAATAGTCTGTGAAGATCCTCTGTGGCCTGTTCCCGGGCCAGAATCCACCTAGCTGAGGAAAGGTGAGACTGCCGGCACATCCTTCCTCTAGCAATCTTGGAGCTGGTACAGACAGTGCCTCTGCTCTTCAGCCAGTGGGAAGACAGTGGGCAGGGTGGGGCCCAGGCCCTTCCTTTCATTGTGTGGAGCAGGAAGTGCCCATCCAGAGGGTGGCCACCAGGAGTCAGCTGCTCCCACTGCCACCCACTCTCCATGTTAAGTGTTAGTCCTTCCCTTTCCACTTTTGAAAGCCACAAGTCTTCCCCCACGACCTTTTGGTTTTAAGTGGAGCAAGAAGCTCCCGGAAGAAGCAGGAGGCAATGTGGGAGAAGCCGCTGGCTCCGGAAGCCAAGAAGCTGGATGCCAAGGTGGGTGGGACCACGGGTCTAGGAGAGCAGAACAACAAACCCTGAAGTCTCAGGTAGCACATGCAAGAAGGCCTGCAGGCCCGACACTGCTCCTCTACCCCTTTTTACTAGGGCTTCACTCTGTTAGATTATCCAATATTGGCAGAGTCCAGGGAGCCATCAGTCTGGATACGCTCTAAACCAGAGCTGACTGTGGGACTGTAAAAGGAGAGGGGAAATCTGTATTTCTTCTTGGATGTACATCCTCCTTTTATCTCACTAGACTCTAGAAAGAGGGGCTGTGTACCCTCATGAGCTGAAGCTGGAAGTGGTTTTTCCCAGTCCTGAATTGACCCTTCAGGAAATAAAGTTGAAGACTGGGGGCAAAGTGCACTATGAGGGGCACTAGGGAAATGCCAGGCCCCTACAGACCTAGTGCCCGCCGTGGCATAGGGACGAGCCAGCCTCAGAGCTGAAGCAGCTGCAGCTGGAACAACAGTCTTCTGCTGGGCCCTGAGCCCTGGGTCCACTGTCCAGATCTGCAGGACTCTGAGAATTAAAGTACGTCTGTTCCAGGAGGATGTCAGTGGGGACCTGGGGCCCGAGGAGGGCCACTGGGTGGTACAACACTCTTGGCTTGGCTGTGAATGACCATGAGTTGGTGGTTGAAGCCTGTGAGGAAAACAAGCGCATGAACAGTGAACAGGCGGGGAGACTGAGCAGGACAGTACCTGAGGAACTAGTCAGCCATGAAAGGATCTTGGAGGGAGGCTTGAGGACCAGCTAGAAAAACTGCTGGAGCTATTTTCAGAGGGTAGCATAGGAAACTGAAGGCCACCCAGGAAACGACCACAAGCCAAACTAGATGTCAAGAAGCAGAGGTTAAAAGACAACTGTCCCTGAGTAGCAGCTACTGCCAGAGCTCTTAGGGGAGGCCAGGACCCAAGATACCTGGGTCTATGAATGGAGCCTCAGTAATCCCAACCACTAGGTCTTGCCTGCCCTGGCATGGCTCCTAACCCTGGCCCAGAGACTCGGTAGCCCTTGGATCTCAGGAGCTAGGACAGTGTTAGTGGGAGGACACATGCAGGGATGAGCATGCAGCATGCAGAGTCTGTGTGCCTCCACCCCTGGGGGGATGCTACTGGGTGATTCCAAGGCATGCAGAGCGGGCAGCTGTAGTGCCCGGTACCTGTCAGGGGCCCCAGCCTCGAGGGCTAACAGTTTGACTCATCATGGTGGGCTGCATCACAGAAGAAACGTGAGCCCCGCTTGGCAGTACGTGCCGTGAAGGGGACACTCTTCAACACTGTGGCCCAGGAGAGACAGTGAATAGGTTTTATGGGTAAACGGACTAGGAAGAGGGCCACACAAAGGCGGTTAGGTCAGGCCCTGGGAATTGGGCTTAGTGGACAGATGTCCCACCTGTGATGATGTCCTCAATGGTACCATCCTTCCCCTCATAAACAGGCCGGTGCTCCTTAGCTTGACGCCGCCTCAGCTCTGCAATTAGCTCCTGCTGTTGCCATTTGTTTCTCTGGGATGGAGTCTAGGGTCAGATATTAGAAGGGGAAGGAAGTCATCACGAACCCAACAAGCAGCTGGTTCCTGTCCCAAGATGTAGGCTGAAGATGACCCTGCGGACAGTAACCCTGTGTCCTGTCTGTCTGTGTCTGCCCCTCACTTGGCTTTCTATGTCCTTTCTTGCTCCCTGTCCCTGAATCTTCAATTCTTGGTCCCACCCACCTTGGCATCCAGCTTCTTGGCTTCCTGAGCCAGCTGCTTCTCCCGCATTACCTCCTCTTGTTTCTTACGAGCTTCATTCTCTTGTTCTGCTTCCTTAGAGAGGACCAAGAGAGGGGGAGCTTGAGGCTTTCACAGGCTGGGAAGGGAGGGGCTGACAGTAAGCATGAAGTGTGGGTGGCAGTGGGACCAGCTAACCCCAGGTGGCCACTCACTGGAGGGGTACTTCCTGCTCCAAACAATGAAAGGAAGGGCCTGGGCCCCCACCCTGCCCACCAGTCCACAGTTTAGAGGGCTGTCGTCCGCTTCCATGGTTCCTTCCCTAGACTTCAGGAACTGGAAAAGACTCAGACTTGAAGCCCAGGCTCTCTCTCGACTAATCTTCTACCAGCCAAACTCCTGAAACATTTCTTCAACTTACCTTATAAGAACGAATGAATCGGACAAATACTGGGAAAAACACAGAAGGAGGTGTGGTCTTGGGACTCTCACCAAAGTAGCGCACAACTGCATTGTAGGCCTCCTGAGTAAAGGGCAGACAGAAGGTCGTCCCAGTGGGTAGAAGCCCAGTGCTCACATATGGACAGAAGGCCCACAGAAAGCAAAGCCTACTGTCAAGAGAGGAAAGCCAATTATCCAAGCCCCTCCTGAGTCATAACTTCGGACATGGATGTCTGCTATCTTTAAAGTCCCTTGTTACTACCCCCTTGCCTCCCCATACTGCTGGCCAGTGTCTGATACAAGAGTTGGATGCCTACCTCAAGTGGCCTAGTGTGCTGGCTCTAGGTGTTTGTTGCCTGCCTCCCCCAGTTCCTTGCTCACCTCAGCAGTCTTGGCATCACGCTGGAGCTTGTCCAGTTTGCCTTCATTGGTACTAAGGAAGTTTCGAAGAACGCTGTTGTCATGAATGCTGCATTCCCGCCGGATCAGCTCCATTCCCCGGCCCAGCTCTTTCACGTCCAGCAGCACGTTCTCCAGGGACACTATTTACCAAGAGCCTGTCTGAGGCTTACCCAGGACGATAGCACATTTATCCCACCATGTCCCCTTGGCATAGACTTCAGGGATGTACATGTAGAGAAGTCCGTGTCAAGCAGGCTGGGCTCTCTCAGGCAGTAGGAAGGAATGAGGGTCAGAGTTTATGGACCCAAAGAACAAAGTAGCAAAGGAAGGAAAACCACCGAGACGGCTGGTCTCCACTGGAGCTGCCTGGGCCTGCTGTTGCTTTTTCATGGGCAGGATAGAAACAGTAGTACGTATATCTGTCTGGAGGGGGCTTTATAGGTTTTCTAATCACATCACATACATGATAGAGAAATACAATCTCTAGGCCAGTCTAAGAGAAGCCTGATCCTATGTGAGCCCAGAGGAAGGCTCGTTCTCTCTGGAGTTGCCCCTGCTCATAGCTTTAGCAGAAAACTGAAATAATAAGAAGACAACAACAGCCAGAAATGGACCGGGTGTTGCTCCTGCTCAGGTTCCTGGGATTGTCCTGGAAGAGGGAGCCCTCACCTGCTGCAGCCTTCTCCACAAAGTGCAACTCATGCCAGAAATTAGCCAGCTCCGGGTATTTCTCCTTCACCGTCAAGGCAATGAAGTGCAGCAGTGTCATCTTGCGGTCAGTGGACTTGGTGTCCAGCAGCTGAAAGGGAGTGGTGGCAACAGCGCTAAGCACTTTGGCTCTGGAATCCAGCTGTTCTGCACATGCCGTCCCTGCCATCTTACCAGGTCCAGACTCTGGAGCTTGAAGCCGTAGACAGCACCTCGCTTGCTGCTGTTCATGTAGTTCCCCAATGCAAGTATGATCTGTTCATAAGAGGCAGAAGGCAGGTCACAGCCAGCCACGAGGACCCACCCCAGGCCCTGAGAACCACCAGCTCCAGTCACTCCCTCTCCCCACCTCCAGCATCTGCTTCAGTTTCTGTGAGGACTTGACAGAGGCGGAGGCTGCAATGATGGCATTCAGTTGCTGAAAGACAAGATGAAGACTGATATCCAGGTTGGGAGGAGAATAAAGTCAAGGCATAGGCTAGAAGGAAGGACAGTGGACATGACTGGTGACAGCAGTGAACAGTGATTAGGGAAGAGGGTGTACCGGTGTAAGCATTTGCAGATTGTCCTGGAAGTTGCCCAGAAAGGCCATGCCAGCCATTCGCTGGGTCAGCCGTTCCACCTTGCTAAAGAGTAGCATGAAGCGGTCCTCGGCAGCCAGCTCCTCGAGCGGCTGTCGCTCACGCTCGTACTGCCGCAGCAGCTTCACCTCTGCCTCTGTAGGCAGGAACCGCATCAGGCACTCCACAAAGTCCACAGGGAGTGTCTGTAAGTCAAACCTGTGCAGGATGAACAACACAGCACTTCAGAGCTGACATCTGTCCACACTTTCCCCTCATCCTTAGAAGGACTGGAGAGTAATAAATACACAGGACTCAGCTAGAGACAAAGCACCATTGCTTCATCTGTCCTAACAAACTGGCTCTCCTGACTTTGCTCTCTGCTAACATGGTGGAATCCCTGTCAATGCTAATGCTATTCCCGATACACTCTTTCTTCTGGGCTGAACATGCAGCTTCTCTCACTGAGCCTGAGACCCAGACTGGAGTCAGTGTGCTCTGTTCTGGTTAGCGGGCCACTGAGAAAGGTGAGCAAGTCCTGTCAGGAGCCCTGGAATCTAGGGAATCAGCTGCTGTGGGGACAACTGGGACAACAGCTGTCTGGGGACCAGGGTCAAGTTGGTGGAAGCCTCACGTGTGGATGGCCCTGCAGATCTCCTCAGCTGAGCGCCCAGCCTTGCGGAGGGTGATAGCCAGGTTCTTGGCACGATTGGCTTCCAGAAGGGTCACCTTGCTAGCAGCCTTTTGTGCGGTCTTATTCTTGGAGCAGATGAGGTCAAGAGCAGGACCCTGGGCCTTTGTCTTAAATAATTCTTCAAACTTGTCCAGGTCTAAGTCCTGGCAGAAATAATAAGAAGGGACAATGTTGAAGGCTCAAACAGTGACAATACCCACTGACCACATGCCCTGCAAGGATCCAGTCATGACTGGATAATGGTGTCAGTCCTGCTCTGCCTGAAAGCTTTTCTAAGACCAGAAGATCTGGCTCTAAAGTCATCCTGGTCTCCAGGCCCCGCCCCAGCCCCACTCTTCTGGACCCCAGACCCGTCACCTCCAAAATCTTCTCATCATCAAGTTCACTGAAGACAGTGCCATTGATCTGATTAGGTTTCAGTGCTGTCCAGTTGAAGACTGGCAGCCGGAACTTGGTCTTGATAGGCTTCTTGATGCGAATGGCTAGGTTTTGGAAGGAGGACAGGTATGAGGTAAAAGCCAAGGGAAAACTCCAATAGCATTGCCCAGAGCCCGGAGGACACTCACCTGACAGGCCCACTGTCAACACCACGGAAGGAGCAGCACC
The DNA here is from genome assembly GCF_004785775.1 of Grammomys surdaster. Taxonomy (NCBI): domain Eukaryota; kingdom Metazoa; phylum Chordata; class Mammalia; order Rodentia; family Muridae; genus Grammomys; species Grammomys surdaster. The sequence continues at coordinate 1,007,709 of NW_021620574.1, read as the reverse complement.
AGGGAGAGGTGGGGCAGGGGGACACTTGTCTAGGAAGAATAAATGCCATCATGACCCACAGTCATAAGACTCTAGGCTGCCCAAACTCTGCCTGCCTCCCTCTTCTTAAGAGACCAGAGAGGAGTGCTATGGAAACTCTGGTCAAGTTGATCCTGGAAGCGTACTGAAGGGGAGAGCCAGCGCTAGGCCCTGATGGAGTTCCTCCTGTTAGTTTAACCCCAGCTTGGCTGCCTTCAGAGGAATGATTAAGAGCAGTGCCTCAGAGATCCTTGAAGCAGAATCTGCCCCCAGCATCACTTCATCTGTTTCCCACAAACACTGGTCCTCCCTTAGCCCTCTCTCTCACCCTGACTTGCTATCCTCCTAGCCCTCAAATGATGCTATTTCCCAGCTGTTGTCTAAGACCCAGTCCTGGCATCACAAAGAACCTGCCCTTCCCGGCTTAGAAGTCCCAGTTACCTGGTAGTGGAGGAGGGGGCGGGGGCAAAGGTGGAGCTGGTGGAGGAGGCAGAGGAAGAGTCTCCTCAGTAGGTGGGGCTGGAGCCAGCAGGTCCAGGTCAGAGGCTGGCATGCCTTCAGTCAACTCTGCAGGGCCTACCCTGGCCAGGGCCTCGCTCCCACCCATGGATTCCAGGCCCCGGGCACTCGGCTCCAGGTGGCATCGGCGCTGGAAGGCCTCTTCCTTTTCCTTAATGAGCCTCCGAAGAGTGTGCACCTGGTTGCTTGTGTTCTCATATGTCTCCTGTCAGGCAGACAGCACAATGAGGGAAGAACGGGCTGAAGGCTTTACAGTCAGTTCCCCTGGGAGTCAGAATTCCTACCCAACAGACTCTCAAGAAGGGACATCTCAGTGAGGATGCTCAACATAGAAGAAATCCAGGTGAGGAACAGCAAAGCTGGAGTGTGGCAGAGCAGAAGAGTAAGCTTGCTTCCACTGGTATTCGTATAGGCCCTTTTTCTCAGCTCAAGTCTGTTCTCACTGCATAGGACCATCGGGGCTGAAGGAAAAGGATGCCCTTTTGAAACTCCCATTGGTCTCCTGCTAGATGGGCACTGCTGCTCTTTCCACCGACCTTAGGTCTTCATTACTGCTTTTATTTCACTGGCTGTGGATACCTGCTCAGATGGAAGCTTCATGGATAAGCCTTTGTGATCCCTATAGCCTTCCCAGCTTCCTGTCTAGTACTAGAGGCAGGGATAAGCAGAGACACACTGAGCTGAGCTCGGTAGCCACCGTAACTACAGTCTTCTGAGACAAAGAGGTTGTGGCTTGGCTTTATAACTACGTTATAAAGTTAGGAGAAAGAACACAAGAGACTGAAATAGCAGAAGCATTGCCCTCCAGGACACCTGTAGACAGTAATAAATAGACGGACTACTCTAACCATGCTCAGCAAACAGAGTGGAGAAGCATGTGAAGGACAAGCCACCAAGTGAGCAGGAAGAAGACTGCCTGCCCCGGATTCTAGGGGCCCATGAGCATCTGCTCCCATTCTCTGCTGGGTCTGGCCAACTCCAGCTTCAAGATTCACAGAGAGGAAGCTGGGTGGCGCCTTTAATCCAGGATTTGGAAGGCAGAGGCAGGAGAGATCTCTGAGTTCCAGGGCAGCCTGGTCTACAGACTGAGTTCTAGAACAGCCAGGGTCACACAGAGAAACCCTGTCTCAAAAATAAGAGAAAAGGAAGAAGAGGAGGAGGAAGAGGAGGAGGAGGGAAAGGAGGAGGAGGACGACGACGAGGAGGAGGAAGACAAAAAAAGACCCAGGAGGTAGGGTGGATGACCAGGTCACTGTTGCCTGAGTGCTGCACACAGATCAGTATCTTCCCTTGACAAGATTCGGGAAGGAAAGTCCTGAGGAGCTGGGACCTGGGTCAGCGGAGGCCTCCCCACTGTCCCCTCCCCTTACTGGCACCTTGATGCTCTCCAGCTCCTTCTCCCGCTGTAGCAGCTGCTTCTCCAGTTCTGCCACCCGCATCATATTCTCATTCTCCAGGTCCAGAAGCTTCTCTGTGAGCTACAAAATGGAGAAGGCATGTTCAGAGCTGTGTTCAAGCCCAAACACTCAGCATAACTTAAAGCCAAACCAGGACCTGAAAAGCTATGTCCAAAAGGCAGCCTTATTCAGGTGGCATCCCTACATGACTCTCAGGGGCCAGTAGTCCTGATACTATGAAACAGAAATAGATACAAGGCACAGTCTGTCCCAAGTTCAAGGCCAAACCCAGCCATAGAGGTCAGCTCATTCCGGTAAGTAGTGCTCAGTGGCTTGGGCCAGAGTTCACTCTAGAGAGGCTCAGTGGTTCTCAAGGTTTCCTGTGGCTCAGTCTGGAGGCAGGTAGGTCAGCTCCTGGATTCCTGGAACCCAGTTGTGCCCATCCTTTCAGCCTTCCACAGTGGCTCTGGCAAGCAAAGGACACTTACATGGGACACATGCTCCTCTAGTTCTTCCACCTTTTCCAGGGCTACATTCTTGGTTTCTGCATCTTCCAACAAGCCCCCCACGTCAAACACATTGTCCAGGTATGCTTGAATCTGCACCTGTAACTTCTCGCTCTCTGTGTGCCTTGACTTCTGTGGGACAGTAGAGAACAGCATGTGGAGGAGTCAGCTCAGGACTCACGGACACTCTCAGTACCCCATCATTGCTTCACAACTCCCTCCTAGAGCATATGACCAGTGTCTTCTAGACATTGGCAGAAGGGCCCCAGTCCCAGGCCAAAGACAGGCAGGTTCCAGATCCATCTAGGACTATATTCTTACTTGTTCTTAAATATTCTTACTAAAACATAAAAACAAAAACAAAACAAAAAAAACCAAGCTCTCTCTGTGTGTCTAGCTGACTCTCTACCCTAAAACACTTCACCTTTCCAAGATCATAGCTTACCTGTAGGAATTCCTCCAGCCCCAACTTGGTAAACTCATATTGCAGGTGGACCCGGAAGTTCATGTCTTCTACTGAGTGTACCACAATGTTGATGAACTGCATGCAGGCCACCTGGGGAAAAGAGGCAGCCCCTCAGAACACAGTGTGGCCCCGCTTCAGCAGCAGAAACCTTCAATGGACACGGCATGCACCTGTCCCAGACCCAGGTCCTCACCATGAAGTCAATGTTGCTGTCTTCATTCCGGAAATACTCCATTAGCTTCTCAAACCGATGCAGTTCTTTGCACACCTGAATGCGCAAACAGTCTCAGAGGAAGAATCTCTACTATGCAGAACTGAAATCCCCAAACACAGGTTCCCAAGAACATGATGAAGAAAGCATGGTTCAGACCAAGTTTAGCCAAAACTCAGTGGGACACAGTGGCTAACATCCTCGCTAGCCTTCAGAAGGTTAAAGTAGGACTGCCATAGTTTGAGGCCAGCTTGTGATATAAGGTAAAAATGTGTCTCAAAAAACAAAAACCAACTAACCAAACAAAACATATCAAAATAAATATATAAATAAAATAAAAATAAAACAAAAACCAAAGTAACTATAACTTTATCTAGAAACTGTGCCATTTTGGACACCAGAAGAAAACCCAGAACCTGGAATCTGGCTTTAGGTCTCTGACCCTCACCACAGTGAAGGAATCCAGGATAGCCTAGGATTTAGGTGCCTCTAAAGTTAGGCCGGAAAGACACACAGAAGATCTGATGCTATTAAAATACAGACAGAGGAAAAAAAGGAGTCAAGCCATGGCTGCAGTAGAAGGCTGGGGCCCCACGGGGACACAGAGGAGGAGCCAGTATGCAGGAAAGCCCTCAGCTAAGAAGGGTCCAGGGGCTGCTGTGAGTTTCTCAACTTTAAAGAGGAAGAGCTGTTTCCTGAACCAGACAATGGATGCTAGGGAAGAGGCCCAGAGAGGAGGAAGAGGCGGGACCACAGCTGTGGCTGGATGTTGAAGAATCCCGAGTTCAAGCAAACTGGGGTTTCAGAGGTAGACCTAAGGATGGGAAAATTCCACACAGGAGTTCTCTCTCCCCTCCCTAACAGCTTTCTTCCCTGAGAATATACTTGCTTTGGATCCCACCTGTGGGCTCATGGCAGCAGAGCCACCTGGGAATCTATAACACGAAGATGCCCAGGCTCCACTCTAGTGTGTGAGTAGAGCCTGTGCCAAAAAAAAAAAAAAAAAAAAAAAGGAAAAAAGAAATGAAAAGGAAAAAGAAAGAAAAAGAAAAAAAGTGTGTGTTTTGCTTCTATAAATGTATATGAATGTGTGTGCTGTTTCTGTGGAGGCCAGAAGGGGGCACCAAATCCTCTGGAACTGGAACTAAAGACAGTTGTGGACCACCGTTTGGATACTGGAAACTGAACCCAAGGCCTCTGCAAGGTCAGCAGGGGCTCTGATACTGAGTCATGTGTCCAGCCACAGTCTGCACTCTATCCAGAGCCTCACTGACTGGACAGTGGGAGGTGTCCTGGAACAAGCTCTAAAAGACTTGAGTTTTGCTTTGGCTTTTGTAGTCTCACTCTAAAGCAAGCTGCTTAGCAGTTATTTTAAAGTCACTAGAAATCCCAAGAAATTGGATCTACCCAGTTCCCCACCTTATCTTTTACACACACACACACACACACACACACACACACACACACACGAACAAGCAGAAGAGACCAACCTCTTTGAAATTGTCAAAGGCAGCAAGGATGATTTCATGACCTCCCCGCACCAAACACACAGCTGCCAGCAGCTCCAAGACCAGGGCTTTGGTCCTAGGAGATGAAGGAAGTTAACATCCAAGGCCCATGCAAGCCACCACAGCTCATGTCCTTCAGAAAGAAGATGGAAAAGGAATGCTTGTTCCCTCGTTAGGCTGTGAAGTGAACCCTGGACACGTCTCCTCCAGCAGGAGTTCCTGGCTAAAGGACTTGTCAGAGATAAATCAGGATCTTTAGATACCTGGACATAATGAGGAGGGAATCAACACACCTTGGATTCTTGTTGTTGAGGCTAAGTGCAATTTCATTGACAGCATGGGGGTGGGACATGACCAAGTTGAAGCCATACTGCAAAGGAAAGGACAGGAAGGGACCTTGATATAAGAACGGAGAAGCCAGCAGGTCTCCACTGGCAATCCTGACTTTCACAAGCTGGTGCTCTGCTGTCTTGGTTGGATAGATGAGGCAAAAGGGGGCAGTACATTCACGGCAAGCATCACCCCCTCACCTGATAGTTCATGATGGCTCGGAGGCAAAGGATGCAGACATGGACATCATCCTTCTGGCTCACCAGACGGGAGTTCTTCAGGGCCCTGCGGCCAGGGAGAGTACTGTACCTGGGGGACAGGGCCAAGTGATCAGGTAGGGACAAGGCTGCTGGTGAAGGTTAGACCACCAGGCTACCTTGTAGAAACAGCAGAAGTGGAGGAAAGAAACCCTGCACCAAAGGCCAAGACAGCTAGGGAGCAGAAGGCAGTGGAGTCAGCCTTCACCTCTTTGGTACAGGCCTTTGTTGGCAACTGCCCAGGACCCCAGCTTTATACTCTGCCAAAATCATGCTAACCCCAGAGCTCTCAGAAATACAAAACTGTTGTAAGGAATTTGTAGTCCTTGGGGTAGGTCACAAAGACTTGCATCCAAGAGCCCCTCCTCCCTCGCTTAGTTACACCTGGCACACTCAGTGGGGCGGAGTCTGTGCGCATCTCAGTCTCAAGTCCCCAAAGCTGAGCAGACCTACACAGGCCTCATGAAGGCTTGGGGCCGTGCCTGGCTGTGTATCTTCTCTCCACTACCTTAATGTTTTGTGAGAAGAGGAAACACATACGGAATCTACTCCTGCAAGACCAGAATGGCGAGCAGTGTCCATGACACAAAATCCAAGAAGAGAAGGAGAGCCACAAGAGAGACGTAGGTCAAAGGAAAGGCTACAGAGCTATGAGAACAGCCTCTGAGGGGCACAGGCTTGGCGAAGTGATCCAGTCCACCACAGGACCGCTCTTGTGAAAGCACAGACAAAGAAAGGCACAACAACTTTGGAGAGAAAAGACCTGAAGGGGAAAGGAAAGGGAAAGGAAGGACCCAGCAGTAGCTGGGGCTGTTCTCTAAGAGCTGATGGGAAAAGTGAGAGTTAAGGGGAAACGGGTGTGGGGGCAGAGGCTGAACTGGCCAGTAAAGCCCAAGTCCTGCCCGAGGTCAGGAAGGAGTGGCTAGGAGAGAGTGAGGGCTTGGGGAAGGGAGAGCTGGAGCATCAGGGGGTAGCACAGCTGAGGACCATGTACTTACCCAGGACAGACCGCTGGGCAGAGTCAGGGAGAGAGAGGACAGATGAGAGACAGGCGAACAGGCAGAGGGCAAGAGAGCTGAGCCTGGAAGCAAGAGTGGAGGGAGGAGCATAAGCACTCACCGGGTCACCGAGACCTGGCTGGGGCTGGGGTGGGAGGCAGGTGGTCAGAGTAAGCACGCACATACCGGAGCACGGACTGGCGCGCAGAGCGAGCGAGGCTGTTGGTGAAGGGGGCCGACAGGGCGCTGGGTGGTTGCAGGTCCTCGATTGACCTGCTCCAGGACCGCAGCTTGTCAAATGCACCGTCATCACCACTCTCCAGACCCTCAAAGTCAAACCTAGAGCATGAGAGGACACACATGCGCACACGCAGGCACATATACAAGGGAAGTTCTGTGCCAAGCCCCCAGCAAGCCCACCTCCCCCTCTTCAGGCCTCTGTGGCAAACAAAAAGCAGGAGCAGCAAGAAGAGGAAACAGAATTAGGCATCGGAGACCTGATCCTGGTTGGAGCTACCAACGTAAGGCAGGGCAGAGAAGGCTTAGATAGTTTTAGGAAAGGGGATCTGAAGGCTTCTCCATGGCCTGAGGGCTGTGGGGCTGGCAGGCTTCCTATGCTCCTAGCCTCAAATGGGACATCTCAAATCACCATGACTCTACTTAAATAATCTGTACTAAAGATAATGGAGGGAAATGAGCCAACTGCAGGTGGCCAATAGCAGTGGCCAAAAGACTCAGAGCGCCGTAAAGCAGCCTAGGTCACCAAGATTGGACAGGTCTGAAAGGACAAGAATCAGGGCCCTGGAAAGCCAAGGCTGAGCTCAGCAAGCACACTACTGCCTCACCCTACCAATGGCTTCTGGGACTTGGCTTGTTTAGCTTTTCAGTGAGCCGGGGGTCTCCTGCCAGGCCAGTATGCTACTAGCAGGCTCCTAGTGAGCTACACCCTAGGCCTATCCCTCTGAATGGCTGATGTTTTATTTCCGAGGCCTCCATGTCTTCCTCCTCAGCGTCAGCTTCCCTAGAGATGAGCTCAGACTGTGAAAGAGGGAGGTGTTCTAGCCCCTGAGGAAGGGAGTATTGACTTTGGTTACTTCCTGCAACAGGTCTCTCACCATAAGCTGTTGTGTCCAGAGCAAAGAAGTCAGCTGAGATCACGCAACACTCGGGACCTTCTCTTACATCCCAGTCCCCCAGAATGCACACCCTGAAAAAGCAATCTCATCTATCCCTTCTGCCCTGTACCCCTGTAGCCTCTAAGAACTGGGGCACATCTCCCAAAGGCTTTTCCCCATAGGACATCTTGCCCATCATGAAGGTCCAGTGCCAAAGGCTGGGACTTTCTGGAACAAGGGAGAGCGACAGAGGTAAGGCTACAATGATCAGGAAGAGTCCTGACATCAGGTGGCATTTAACAGGGTGATCCAGCCATGGCCTCACCCCTTTCCTCTCAAGACCTTCCAAAACACTGTCTTTTGTTCCCTGGAGTCTACTTCCAAAGGCACTGACTGCTCTGGACACCGAAGTGTAGTCTTGGTTTGGAGCAATGGGATTGTTTGCTTTTTTAAGAAAGATAGGCATATTTGGGGAAATGATCTACATCTTTTTACTATAAAAGTTCTGTACTAAAAATTTACTTAAGCAAAATTTCCCCCATTTCTTTCTATAAAAAGATTATTTAAAGGGACAGGCGGATTATGAATAGGACTTCCACAGAAATGTGGATGGGAATGGGTTACTGTCAGTTTAAGGAGGATGACCTGGGCAATGGGATGGGACGCTGAGCCTGGGGAATATTACTGGGTCCCCTTGAGAAAATGCACGGAACCAAGAAGAACCATAAGGGCAGGGACAGTGGGAAAGCAAAAGTCTAGGCAAGGCCCAAGGGTCAAGAATCAGGTTTCTCCAGACTGGGGACTTTCAGTTCTGGAGCCATGGGAAGCTGAGCAGAATTGGGACCCATCCTCCTTAGGCTGACCTGTCTAAAGTGTAGGCCTGCATGTGTTGCTAACTTAGTTTACTATCTGTTAGCCTTCTTTCCTCATGTCCAGAAATTGCAGGCGGGCTATGACCTGGATAATAACAGCAAAGAAGCCACCACAGGAGGCCTGGTATATTCCAAATGCTGAGAGGGATACACACCTTTCTCATCTAATCTGTTTAGTCAGGAGGACAAAGGTGCCGGAGGTTCTCCTTCAAGGCACCTTGCCATGCTTGCTCCCATGTGAAACTCCATGTGCCAACTGCCCCCATGTGAAAAGGAAGCCTGGGAAATGCTCCCAAATACTTCAGTCTGTTCAAGTCAAAGGTCATGCTCACTGGCCTTCCTCAACAATAGGTCTATAGTAACCCTCTCATATCTCAGGGCCCAAGCTGCCTCATGAAGACTCAGTGTTGTTGAGATTATTAAACCCTACCAAGCCATCTCCCTGAGGAGCCAGGCTATTTCCTTGGAGAGCCTGTAGCTCGGCATTTAGGTCATCTGGCGTCTGACTCCGCGCTCCCTTTCCATGCTGTTCTCTTCATGCTCCCCACACATGGCTTCTGTTCCAGCGAACTCTGCAATCCTGGCGATTCCTGTTATCCCTGGCTTGCTCACTTCTGCAGCAACACTTGAGCTATTGCCTCCTGTTCTGGGATGCCCGCTCCCACCTTCTCTGCTGGAATCTCACCCATCCTTTTTCTTTCCCACCCCCCATTTCTTCCCATGTTGGAGACTGAAACCTCGGCCTCAGCACATGGCAGGCAATGTTCTGCTGGTTTGCATTGCCAGCCCCTATCTTCTTCTAAATAGACTGGGACTGTCTGCTTCCCAGGGAGTCTCCAACCTTAGCCCTTGTGGTACTTACATGACAGAACACTGGGCAAACGACAGGTAATCCACCAGCACATCCAGGCCTTTGTTCTCATCATTGAGAAACTCCCTCACCCACCTGCAGAGACAGGACACAGTGGGTGTAGTATATAAACTGGCTTGCTCTGGTTTGGTGGAGGGCTCTGATCCAGCAAGCTAGCCCCCAACAACTTTACTCTCCTGTATGCTACTGGAACCTACTATCAGGCCGAGAAAATCCCGAAAACCATACCTATGACAGATCCATATGTGATCACGCTGCCAGCCTGGACTTCCTACAGGCAGGAGAGCCAGGGATGGGAAAATACCTTCTAATGCCACTCCATCACAAATGGGCTTCTGCCAGATGAGATTCTAGCCAGTCTCTCCTCGTGGACCAGGTTATAACCCCATTATTTTCCATGTCCCTTTTGATCGGACACAATGCTAGGCACGAAGTCCTTTCCCATCATATACTGGAAGAACTGGGGAGGCATCCAAAGCATTCACCACTCACGGAGCTGTGCCCAAAAAAGCCTGCAAATCCCTAGTGCCATAAATCTCAGTCAAGAAGAGCCTTACAGGGCCAAAGGGCTCCCTCTACTGAGTTCAGTCTTGAGAAGCAATGAGCAAAGATGGTCGTGAGAGTTCTGTGTTCAACTGGAGTGGGTCTGGCAGAACTGAAAAAGCTTGGGGAACAGTTAGGAATTCAACCCCTGGTATGTCATGACCCCCACAGTCAGAGAGAGGACAATGTGGGAAGGCAGACAGGTGAGCAGACAGGACAATGACCTAGGGCATTTTTGCTTTCCTTTTAGACTATGCTAACTCTGGAATAAAAGTGAAGAGCAAATTCCCCCAGAATTGATGGGGGTGGGTGGAATGGGTGGAGTGTCGCTGCTGTGACAGGTTTGTTTCAGTGCAGAGATATAAAACCCTCAGGATGGAAGCCTTTTTCTCCCGAGTACTCTAGTCCCCCGAAATGTCCATGGAACTACATAAACCAGCTGTGTCCAAACTGCTCTGCAGGGCTGTGTTTACCCCACAGCTGGAAGATCAGCTCCATCCTGGCTAGCCACACCCACAGCTGAGAGGCTGGCGCTAGAGCACCAGGCTTGGCTGATTTGCCAGCAAAGCTTCAGCAGAAGCTGACACTGGAGCTGCCTTAAGTTAGCTTCCTCTCTGGGGGCCGACAGGCCTCCCATTTCCTGTCTGTCTGCTCTCCAGCTCCCCACCCCCTTCTCATTTCCTGTCTGAGTCTACACTGCTATTTTAGGGATCCTGACACTTTGAGGGGAGGTTAAAGGGCACTTTGACAAGGCAGAAACCCAATACAAACCACAAGAGCTAGAGGGCCCTGGAATCCTGCTCAGGCAGCCTCACCCCAGAGGGAGTGGACCCCGGACACTCCTGTCTCACTCCCGCAGGACCCTGTCCATCAGGCTGTGACCAAAGCAGGATCTCCTCCCCACTTTGTCCTGGCCTCCTTCCACCCTGACTAGCCTGACGAGCTTCCTGAGGAGAAGGATGCTGCCTTCCTCACAGAGCTATCCAGAGAGGCCTCGGATGAGATGGCACCGGCTTAGCTCTTCCATGGGAACCAAGGGCTGGGTCTAGACCTCAAACTTGTAAGCCGGTGCCAAGAAGCCCTGAGGCCTGGGAACGATGCTAACCACACAGGACTGTTTCTTTGTGGTCCTCTACTAAGGAGAGCAGACCTCCATGCTCACACCAATTACAGCAGGACTTAGAGAAGACAGCAAGGCCTGAGAGAGGTCCTGTGGGGTGCTCAGGACTGCCACAGTGTCCCTCTTAACCACACCCAGAGCCTAAGTGATGAAGTCTCTTAGCTTTCCTTCTGTGAGATTCTTAGGAGTGGTAGTGGGAACAAAAGTGGCCACACTTTTCTCAGTGGCTTTCTATGTCTGGGTCACAGTTGACTGTGGTGTGGACACCATGCTTTGGCTACCACAGCACAGTTCCTAACACCAGGAACTGTCCCTTTCCTGTCCTCTCCTGCGCCGCTTCCCTTCTGTGTGCTGCTGCAGCTGGTTACATACAGATATCATCTCCCTCTAAAGAGCTCTGGGTACATCAGGCCCGGGGGCAGACAAGCAGGCTGCTGCCTTGACAGAAGAGGAAGAGCTGGTGATGTCAGTGGCTCTTTCCACCTTACTCTCAGGAAGCTCAGGGACACAGGCTGGCATCTACCCAGAAACCCCACTTCACCCTTCACTGCTCCCTTGCTGAGGCACCCCCACCTGGAGAGCGGTGGTCTTAGCTCACTGTCCTTTCTGCATGGTCCCTCTTTTCAGCTGTTTCTTACTTTTGCTGGAACAGCTTCATAAGACAGAGGCACCGTGCTCTCCCTGAGCCTCATGCATCAGCAACCCCTGGTTTCCCGCTCAGACTGAAAGACACAGACCCTGGGGGCCGGCTCAACACACTGGCAGCAATAGGATCTGTGAGCACAAGAGACATCCAACGCTTGATCCTCTCTGTCTTATATCTCTGGTGCTTTAGGAAGCCTCTTCTGCTCATGTACAAAAATTATTTTCTTTCAAACAAATAAGTAATCTGTATACCAAAAAGTCTAACTAGTCACCAATTAGGAACTAATTTCATTGTTCAATAGAATACATTCTCATGTCCCAACCTTTGTTGGGCCTCTCTTGGCCCAGTACCAGACCACAGGCAGACTCTGGTCTCAGCTGCTATGGGAATGTCTTCCAGTCAAAGCCACAGGACCCCAAGAGAGGCCCCAAGCTTGCCAGAAGTAACTGGTCAGCAGCTGGCAGAACGGAAGGGTAAAAATGTCATAAATGGCACGTCTAAAGCTCTGTAAAGCCAGATGCTATTCAAGGGACAACTTTGCTTCATGGCAGGAAGGATAAACCAAAAAAGGGCACCTAAACCTGTGTGGGAGGCAATGTCTGTTGTCAGGGAGAGGCCGATGGCAGACCCGACTTACCCAATGTGATTGGTGCGGAGTGAGATCTCCAGCTCCCGTAGGACTTTAGTTGACTCCTGTACTCTCCTCCTGAACTTCTGTAGACACAGAATCTTTTGTCACTTGATAGACATTCCCTGTCAACCATTTTTCTGTTCCTTTTTTTTCCAAGACAGGGTTCCTCTGTGTAGCCCTGGCTGTCCTGGAACTCACTCTATAGACTAGGCTGGCCTTGAACTCAGATACCTCCCTGCCTCTGCCACCTGAGTGCTGGGATGAAGTCATGTACCACCATGCCTGCCCTCCCCCCTCTCTCTTGACTTTATTTACTTATAAATTTGTATATGAGTGTTTTGCCTGCATGCATGTCTAATGGACCACATGCATGCACTGCCTAAAGGGGCCAGAAGACAACACTGGAGTTCCTGGAACTGCAGTTACAAGAGGTGTAAGACACTGGATATTGGCAACTGAGGCTGGATCCTCTGGGAAAACAGCATCATCTTTTAACTGATGAGTCATCTCTAACCTTCCTCTATCAACCCTGTTTGTTTGTTTGAGGAGGAGGTATACACCATCTTGCTATGTAGCCCAGGTTGTCCTAGAACCAATAATCCTATTGCCTCATTCTTCTAAGGACATCATAGGCAAACACTACTATACCCAGCTCTCCAATTTATACTATAAATAAAGGAGCAGAAAACACAGGGGATTCAATTACAGACTTCCCTCTAGCACTGGACAGTCACTTTAGGCCTCAAAGCCCAGATATTCAACTCCCATTACTCAAAAATCAATGTCAAAATACTTAGCTCCAAGACAAAAGGTTTTTGCCCAAACCCACAGGACTACGAAGAGACTTTCTGCCTTGTACTTCACCTTCCGTGTCACATTGGGGTCCAAGAAGCTCTGGAGTTTCTGGATATAGGTGTGTGGAGGATTCTTCACTTGAAATCTTTCCTGAAAGAAAAATGCACATGTATGTACACAGAAACACAGGTGTGTTCATGGAGGGCGCTAAGGAAGGAGAATGCCTTTAGTGTTCAGTTTGAGGGAACTTGGCCTCCAGCTGTCCCTTAGCATCGTCAACCCTACGTTCCCTTCTCGGACGATTCTTAGGCACACCTCACCTGCGGCTGTAGTCTCCTCCTCTGCTCAGTGCTTCCTAACAACTAAAGTGCTTTATGTCAGAAGCTATTTTAAGAGTCTACTGCTTGCTAAGATGCAGGACTACAGAGCCGTGATTAGTACCTCAGGCAGATCCGTGACTGGCTAACTGACAGTTAGGGAAGCCACAGGGAGGGGAGCTCTGCCTCAAAGAATCTAGTTTTTGTAGCTCCGACCTCTGCAGCTGGGGCTCAGGTAGTTTTGCTGTGCTGCTGGCGCTCAGAGTAAATACACTATCTGCTCTTTGCCCAGGATCTGGAGCCCAGCAACCAAATGGAGTTCTCAGCAGGGCTACCTTTCAACACCTTTCCACACAGAGTGTTACTTACTCAGGTCTACCCACGAGGAAACTCAGCAAACCCCTTGGCATTCTGGTCCTAAAAAGGTCTCTGAAAGAAGCTCCCTGAAGAGCTCAGGGGAAGAAACACATAAAGGGCTCTAGGAGAACGTATAACGCTAGGAAATCGGACCTAAAAACAAAAAAGGACTCCAAGAAAAACTAAGATTATGTCACCTAAAAAAGAAGTTATTTAGTAAAGAACTTTAGTACCAAAGGGCTGCTGTTCTCCAGGTTCAATGCTTAGTGCAGAGCCTAAGGAAACAGGCCTTTTCTGGTGCAAACTTGGACCTCAGGACCAAGTTCTGCTGGCTCAGGGAAAGCATAAGCCATGGCAGAAGGAAATAGCTAATAAAGACCCGGCACTGTTTGTCATGGCCCAACCTGGCTGTGGATTCTTTGAATGAAAATCACCTTACACCTTACAAAAATCAGGGGTTTTTGTCAGATTAACTGAGGTATTTCAGTATGTGTGGGGCTCCTAACAGGTAATCAGCCCCTAACATCAGCTCTTATGGTTTTGCTCAGAGCCTGAAAAGAAAGAACACGTTTGTTCCTGACAAAGCTCAGCAACTGAGTGCTTCATAAACACAATGCCCATACTCTGTGCCAGGTCCTTCCAGACCTATCAAAACCATACAGAGCTCTGCAGTCAAAGCCTCGTGACCTGTGACCTTCCCATGTGCAGACCCAGGCAGTGAGTGTTATAATATTTTGGTTCTCAGCAAAGTAATACTTTTTCTTCTTGCTCAGTTCTAAACACTATCCATGCGATGACAGCTGTACTCCTCAGCTACGGTGATATTTCAGAACCAAACGAAGGGAACAAGGGCATCTCCTTCTAAAAGTCTGTGGCCGATAGAAGCAGCACCCCCACTCCACCCCCACCATTTGTCATGTCTGGGCCACAGCAAGAGGGTCTTCAGCCTAGCCTACAAGCCCAGCCACAATCCTGAGCTGGACAAACTTTTGTGGGAAAACGGCTCATCTTGCCCACAGCTGAGCCTGCACAAACCACCATGACATCACTGTTCACTGGGCAGCCTCTCGTGGGCATACAGGCTACCAGCTGTCTCAGCCAGGCAGCCCCTAGAAACCAAGGCAACCTACTCTGTGCTAAATCAAGGCTGGTCCTGTCAGCATGGCAGTCGACTCTTTGGCCTTACTGTCTTGTGCAGGCAGACGCAGACCGCACCTCCTGACCTTCCCAAGCTCATGCCAAGCTCATACCTGGTCACAGATCAGATCCCACTTCTTCTCATTGTCGTACTGCCGCAGCAACCGGGCCTTGTCAGGAGGCAGGTTCATAGAGCTCTGAGGAGGGAATCCGAGTTAATAAGCTGAGTGTTCCACCATACCTGCACCCGGAAGGCAGGGGAGGCGTAAGCTTCCCTCCTCCCCTTTACAGATGCTGCAAAAGTATTATGGACGGGGGCACTCTTCCTGTCTCCACGATGTAATTGTCAAGTTTGGTTGGACAATATTTTTCAAACTAAAGGACATGTAATCAATCTGGTGTGTGAAGATTAACCTTATTTAAACTGTGAACTAACAGCCGGTGAGATGGCTCATGACGGAAGGTGCGCAGCTACCGAGTCTGTCCTGAGTTTACACCCCAGAGCAAAGAAAACCCAACTCCTGCCAGCTGTCCCCTGACCTCTGAGGACATCGCGGTACAGGTGCCCCACACACCTACACAAAATACTTACAAATGCAAACAAGATTTAAATAGAAGACACCAGGGCTCACTGCAAGTAGGAAGCATAAAAAAAGCTTTCTTTAACATTCCACATATATGTCACATACACATAAGTCATGCTGCAGAGCAGTGGTGGGGCACGCCTTTAATCCTAGCACTCAAGAGGCAGAGGCAGGCAGGTCTCTGAGTTCGAGATCAGCCTGGCCTACAGAATGAGTTCCAGGACAGCCAGGGCTACACAGAGAAACCCTGTCTTGGGAAACAAACAAACAAAAAGGTTCTATATGTAATAAAAGGCTTTTTGTTTTTGTTTTACTATTTTAAAGTTTGTGTGTGTGTGTGTGTGTGTGTGTGTATACACACACACATGCTAGCTTCACTTCAGAGTCCAGGAGAGGGCATGAGGTCCTCTGGAGCTACTGCTGTAGGCAGCTATTGGAGTGGCACTTCTTAGCATAAGACAGGTCAGAACTCTGGCCGCCTCTCTCAGCTTGCTTCTCTGCTATAACCTGAGAAGCAAGGATCTTGAACAGATGCAAGTGCGTGAGGTCACCCATGCAAACGGAACCACTTGCATACTTTTAGAAATAATATCTATGAAGCTTTAGAACTTTAAAAGGCAGTAGCAACTTACTTGCTACTAATTACCCTTCTATTTAACCATTACATGGCACTATCCAGACCCCTTGGGGCACCCTAATATACAATACTGAAGGCTAGACCATGAGTCATTTTACTTTACTCACTATTATGTACTGAATGAATAGGCAGTGCAGTGCAAGGAAGGCCTAAGTCTGCCTGTACAAGGTATAAGCCTCCCTCCTGTGCCCCCTGCAGCCGTGCCCCCTGCAGCCGTGCCTGCCCCCTTCTCTCTTCAGTCACATGTCCCCTGAAGTCATGGCTGCCTTTATTCTAGGTCACAACTTTGCTTCTAATAGTCTGACATTTTGATCAGATCACACCTGCACACCTCACTTGTGATTCAAACAGGACGCCCCATCTGAGATGCCTCTGGAATGCCTTCCTCTTACCTCTACCTGCTACACAGAGAACCCAGCTTTCTCTCCCTGGTAACCCAAACCTAACCGCTGGCTTCACCCCTGTCCAGCGCACGGATCCCCGTCCTTACATGAATGCTGGATTCAGGATCTCTGAGGACAGAACAGTCCTGGAGACAGCTGTTCTATTGGAGGGACCAACAGGGAAATCCTTTCATGCGATTTACTTCTATCCCAATCTATTCGTCATGCACTTGTCTCACGCACAGCATCACGCCACGTGTACACGCATCTTACCCCGAGGACTCAGTCTACACTCAGACTCCTCCTCTCAACACGTTCATAGAGAGAAGCTGATGAGGAGCTGATGGCGATCGATCGGGGCCTGGGAGCAGTGGCCTGGCTCAGGGCCCGGCTGAAAACAGAACCGTTACAGTTCACACACAGGACGCAGGTTGAAGCCTCCAGTTAGCATGTACAAAGAAAGAACTTAGGATGACAGAGACAAGAACGGCCAGAGGAGGGAAGGACAGACAACCTCATCACAACTTTCCCATGTTTCTGTCTGCTGCCAAGGAGTCTGCATGAACTACACAACAGGCTGCAACTTCCCCACATCTGGACAAATACAACCCATCCCTCTGGAGCTGCTGCTTTGCTGATGGTCTGTGTCTGTGTGGATCCAGAACTGCCTTGGCCTACCTGGCTAGGGGGAGAGGCTGCTAACAGCTCTCCCTAAGAGAAAACTCAGCAGAGTCTCCAGGAGCATCCCTGCCTCTCCTCATCCTGAGCATAGCAATGCCATCTAACGACACTGCTTCCAAGTCTCAGCCAGGAAAAAAAAATTCCTATTTTTTCCTGTGGAAGAACAATGCTAGTTGTGCTGGCTTTTTTTTTTTTTTTTTTTTTTTTTTGAGACAGGGTTTCTGTGTAGCCCTGGCTGTCCTGGAACTCACTCTGTAGACCAGGCTGGCCTTGAACTCAGAAATCCACCTGCCTCTGCCTCCCAAGTGCTGGGATTAAAGGCGTGCGCCACCACCGCCTGGCTCTGGCTTTTTTTTTCTTCCTTCCTTCCTTTTCTTTTTTTTTTTGTGGGGAGTAGGGGTTCAAAACAGGGTGTCTTTGTGTAGCCCTGGGCTGCCTTGGGACTCTTGAACCCAGAGATCTGCCTGCCTCTGCCTCTTAAGTGCTGGGATTGAAGGTGTGCACCACTGCCTGCCTTTTTTTTTTTTTTTTAAACACAAGCTAGAGTCATTTGAGAAGAGAACCTACCTCTCTTGAGAAAATGTCCCAACCCAGACTGTCCTGTGAGCAAACCTGTGGGGCATTTTTCTTAATGACTGATGCAGGTGGGTCCCCTCATTGCCACCCTTGGACAGGTGAGCAAGGTACAAGCAACAAGCCAGTAAGCACTTCTCCATGACCTCTGCATCAGTTCCTGTAAAAGCATTTCTTATTCTCTTGACGTATTTTTTATTCTCTTGATATAACTGTCATCTCTGAAGCTTACTATCTCTGTTAACCTAGGCCTAGTTCTGGAAGCTTCTAGCCTCCATACAATCTTATCTAGGCCTAGAATATTTTTCAGCCTCTGAGACTTACTGCTGATAAGCTTCCCCTTTCTTTTTCTTTCTAAACTCTGGCTGGCTGGTTCAACTCAGCTGTTCTGGCTCAAACTCCTCTCCAGGTTGACTGACTCAATCTGGAATCTGTCAGTTTCCCCTGAATTGCTCTGCTTGGCCCCCAGCTAACTCTAGGCAATCTGTTCTGACCTTTTGTCTCCTTCTGTCTTCACCTGTGTCTAGCTTGTTCTCTCTCTACAACCTGTCTCTGTACCACACTCCCAGGAGAATGGCCTCTCTTTTTCTCTGCCCCTCCAATAGCTTCCCTTTCCTCTTTCCACAGAGAGTTGGGCATATCCTATTCTGATGTCACTTTGTCTGCCACTAGATTAGACATCACTTTTAAACATGGGTGTTTCCTTCTACAGACTAACTTTACCTTCATTGTTTTGGATTAAAGGTGTGTGCTAAGGGTGTGTCTGTATTCCAGACAGAGGGACCCTGCTCTGGCTCCCGGTGATGACGTACTGTGATGTGAAGTGGAAGTGAAATGGTCTCTCCCCTCCTCCGGCTGTGTTTTGGTCATGGTGTTTCGTCACAGCAATGGAAACTTCAGACCTTGCCACGGAGCAGGAATAGTCTGCTGTGCCGTAACAGACATCATATCCTGTCGGCACTGATTTCCTCTTTTGGCCAATCACTGTGGGCTGCAGCGGCTTCCCATCTCCCTGCCAGGTGCGCTGGTGAGGAAATGCTTGGCTCTCTCCAGGCTTTGAGACTGAGCGAAGTCACCACCACCCCCTCCCTCTGGGTTCCTATCTTAAAACACAGAGGATGCATCAAGGACCCTCAGAGAAGATGGCCCCTGCCGTGTGGAAACAGGTGACAAAGCATGAAGCAGCCCTAACCAGAGGCCCACGTCCTGCCTGGAGCTTCTGTGGCATTTCTGGACAATGGCCTCAGCTTTGTCTGGACTGAAAAGTGTAACGGGAAGGAGATGGATAAAGGAAAACCTACAACCTCCAGCAGTCTCACAGAGCAAAGTACTAACTGGCGGGTGGGAGGCAGTAGCTACGGCAGAGGACCAGGCGGTTCTCCTCCTGCCAGACAAGAAAGAGCACGAAGACTCTCACCTCCACCTGATAATGTGTATAAACCTGTCCAATGTTCAGGGGAAGCCAACTTTCTGGCTCCCAGAGCCACCCAGGGGTTAAACCTGGCAGGGCTCTAGACTCAGTTGGAAGCTTGATCACCAGCATTTTCCCTTCAGTGGTTCCTTGGAGACTGGGCTCTCAGAGGCAAGAGCTAAGTTCTTGCTGAGTCCCTGATCCAGGTGTGTTGCTGAGCAGAAAGGCAGCGGAGGGCACCAGCTGTGAGACCAGAGTGCCCTGGATCCACTTGGGCATGTCAGAGCTTTCAAGCCCACTGAACTCACTCACCACACTAATCTTACCACCTCACAGGGCTTTTTGAGCATCAGGTTATGAGCAGTTTATACCTGCACACATCTGGAATATGATGGGCACTGGCAAAATCCACTCTCTTCCTAGAAAGCCTGTGTGGTACTTGGTGTCTGTTCCTGTTCGTCCTTCAGTAACTGCTTCTCAACACTGAAACTACAGCATAATCCTTTGAACCCTTTTTAATCTCTCTCTGATTTCCTCTAAGACTAGGAAGAATTTAAACATCACCACTTTTGGGAGAGGGGAGAGACACCCCCCCAACCCCCAGGAGGGAGGGAGATAAATCTCAGCCAAAACAGTCACAATAAGGAGATAAGAGAAGGGGAAGCTGAAACCAAACTGAAAACAGCTCTGCATACTACTCTCTAAGTCAGAGTAACCAGCAAGATGCCTCATAGCAAAGGAAGAAGCAGTGAGGATCTGCTGCCTCTCCAGCAAGGCTGCTCTCCTCGCTCCCCACTTGGGGGCTTATATAACTAAGTATTCCTCTAACAAGGTCTCCTTACTTCCCCCCAACTTGACCCTTGTCCACCTCAGAAACACCAGGAAGGAGGAAGGGGTTCTGCTGAGGTTCCCTTCCTCTGTCTGCCTTGCACCCCACCCCCAAGTCCACGTAGCCCTCCCTCATTTCTTTCCCACTGCAAGAAAAGGGAAATGACATGTGCTTGACCTTTCCTTAAAAGCTGCATGCCCACTCTGGGACTCACCACTACTCTGCCGGTCTTTGTGAGCCAAGCCTGGGGAAAACCCAGCATACAGAAATAGGAAGCACCCATAATTCCCTGCTACATTGCTTCTCCTGGTCTCAATGGATCAAGACAAATCTAGGAATGGACACAAGAGACACACTAGAAGCATCAGAAACGTCACTTGGAAAAGGACTTTGGGGACAGCTACAAATGGGCTACAAATGGTATTTACTCTTAGCAAAAACAGAGTCAGTGATCTTATTAACGTCTTTTCTTGCAGAACCCACAGTTTTTTAAGCTGGACACTCCAGGCCCTGTGCTTGGACTATGGGGTGGAGATTCCTGGATAGCTGGGTCTAGAGCTTCTGTGTAGGTACACAAAGTGTTTTCCTGGGTACCATGTGCTTCTCAACATGCTGCTGTGCCCCTAGATGCAGGTGCCACCAAGGCCTCTCTGGCATTTGTCCATGAACACAGTGGACAGAGGAGCAGAGGTGGGCCATGGTGAAGAAGAAAGTCTTGGAAGCTGAGGAGGCTGCTGCAGGAGGACCTGCTGCTGTTCCCAGACTGTATGCCTAATGGGATCCCCACCTCACCAACCAAATTACCTCCAATGCCAGTGACAAAGCTGGCAAAACAAGGCACGAAGGCCCATAGCCAGGCATCAGTAGGACAGTGTTTGGAACAGCCCAGCCACCTTCATCGTGGCCCCAAGATTGTCAATGGGCACAGCTGTGGCCAGCTGGGTAATGCTACCAAAGGATGAGAGTTCAAAGGTAGGA
Organism: Grammomys surdaster; assembly: GCF_004785775.1. NCBI lineage: Eukaryota > Metazoa > Chordata > Mammalia > Rodentia > Muridae > Grammomys > Grammomys surdaster. Next base: position 987,019 of record NW_021620574.1, on the reverse strand, counting down.
GGCTTCAGCCCCTCCTACCTTGGCTCCTTGGCAGCCATAGCCAGCCCCGCTGCAGTAGCAGCTCCCAGACAATGAGAGCTATTTTCAGCCAGTGCTTTAACACGAGCCAGCTGGCCAGTGTGCTGGGCAGGAGTCCTCCACCACCCAGCCCGCCCAGACAGCGGGCTGCCTGGCCAGCCCCACCCGATCATGCTGCTGCCACCTCTGCATCACTGTTTATCTCACTGTTTCAGCACGGCCCCTCCCAACACCCCCAAAACTGCAATCCTGTCATAAGGAAACAAATCAGAGCTTCATCAAAGGTCCAGGAGCTAACAGCAGAAAATCCAGACATAGGAAACACAGCAGCCCCTTCAAACACCCACACTTTTCCCCAAGCCCATAACTGGCTGGGGTAGAGCAGGGGTGGAGATGAAACCCACGGATAGGCAGACTCACTGTGGCTCCCACTGACCCAGAATCCAGTCTTCTCTACCAAGCCTGGGAGACGAAGCTCAGTAGTGCTCCTCTTGCCCACTTCCTCTGCCCTTCCAGAGCAGGGCTTCAGAGAACAAGATGGAGTCAGGGACAAAAGATTCCGGACAAGAGTCCCACTCCAGAAAGAGAACCATAGGAGGGGCCAAGGGCAGGCACTCAAAGCACAGACAGCTAGCTCCCTGACTGGTGTGATGGAGTGGGGCAAGCATCCAGCCAGCCCCCTGGCCAGCAGTATTCTAAATCAGGAAGCAGGGAGGCCAACAGCCACCTCCCTGGACCCTGAAACTCCAGCCCTTTTCTGCCCAACTTCATAACCTCACAGCCCAGTGACCCAACCCCCATCCCATTTCTTCACTCCCTTGAAGAGGGACCCCATGCACAGGAGCACATGCAGAGCGCACAGCTCTCCGACATCTTCTCCAAGCCTGAGATACTATTAGACATAAAGAGAAGTTGTTGGGGCTCCTAAAGGCATCAGAAAAGTGGGTGTGTTTCTCTGTGACTTAAGCGTCTGCAGTGACTTAAGTCTGCCTTTCTGGGTTTCTTTTCACTGGAGCCATCATTTTGGGAACAAGCTGCCAGCACAGAGCTGTGTCTGGAGAACGCGCTCCTGTGGTCACTGATGACTCTATAACCAGAAGTGACTTGCTGAGCAGTTATGGGCCAAGTCCCGAAGCAGCCTGGAGGAGAAAGCAATGCATTCGCCAGATGTCTCCAGCGGAGCTCTGCAATTCACACCAGGCAAATCAGACCAAGGAAGGTCCCAGAAGGCAGCACCACTCAAACAAAGAGATGACCTTTTCCAACAATTATATCACCCCCAGGCCTCTTTGTCACCTTGGAGGATTCCCTTACTGGATGCTGAGAAGGCAAAGGAAAGTGACCATGCCCCCAGTACCAAGAAAGCCCTAGGCTCTACTACCCTCTGCCTACTACTGCTCTTATACCTAGCTACAGGTAACTTCTACAGCTAGCCTGTAGCCCACGGTTTAGGACACCTTTCTGCCTATCAGTTGAGGAATACCCAATTTCAGACAAAACTGCTGATGTCACTTTCCAATTGAACCATTGGTCCCAGCTAAGAAACCACCACCACAGCAACTTGATCCACCCCGTTGGCTCCTCAGCCCTCCTCGTGGTTAGGCAGACCCACATACTCCCCAGTTACGGAGAATGGAAACTATTCCAACGGGGGATGACAGGTTTTCCAAAGCCAAGGAGTCTTGAGCACAACTTGCCACTCTCCGTTAGCTCACCAGGGTCCTCTCTCTTTTCCTGGGACTCCCTAGAGCCCAAAGGGGCAAGCACCACCCTCAGGCAATCATTTCTGGGGTCACATCCCTCCCTGTCTCCCCAACACAGCTGCTCTCTCACTGAGCTGCAGTGAGTCCATTTACAAGGCCTTTTGCCTCCAGCTTCCCTCCCTGTTCTCACTCCACAGATCCTTTCCTCCTCAGCTCAGCCCTCAGGCGGTACCGCTGCTTCTGACACGGCCTTTCCTCTTCCCAAGGATAGGCATGAAACTTTCAAATACCCGACACACAAGATAAATCCTTATTTTTCTTGAGCCAGAAATACTCTGGCTCCTTATCATTTACAAAACAGAAGACTGTGGCCAGGTGTTCCTCAAATCTTACCCAAGAAGATCCTGAGAGCTAAGCTCCTCCCAGCATCTCTCAACAGCTTTCCCTTTGGGCTCTCAAGGAACAAGCCATCTTGCTATTTCTTGGCCCCAGGATTTGCCTGTGACCAACACTTCCTTGGTCTTCTGAATCCCTCTTACCCATTATTACCTGTCTCAAAATTCAAACTGGTCACAAATCACACATGTAAATAATTACATGTAAACATGACCCAGTAAAGGTCTCCTATCCCCCAACTTCTCATCCTCCTCCGCAATGTTTAGTTTCCTACGTAATGATTAGCCTTTTCTCTTTCACTTAGGTATGGCTACATGACCATGTGGAATGTAAACAGTCGTGTACAGAGTCTCTGAGAAGAAGCATTAAAGAGATGAAGCAGATACTCCTTTCTCTGTCCTGTTAAACACAAAGACAATGGCTGAACTTTGGCAGTTATTCTGAACTAAGAGAGATGACGCTGAGATTGAAGTCTACATAGTAAAACAAGAGGAAACTGCCTGAGCCTGGTGACTCGGTGCTGTGGTAGAGCACAAGGCTCTAGATACATACCCTAGGAATATGAAGAAAGAAAAACTAAAAGTAGCAACTGCTGTTGTCACTGCCATCAGGCCATGGTACACACACTTGTAATCCCAGCTACTTGGGATAACGAGGTAGGAGGATTGTGAGTCTGGGCAATTCAGCAAGAATATCTCAAAGAAAGATGAGATGGATGGGCCGGGAGGGAGGACAGGAAATGAAATACCTGGTTACTAACGCCGTGGGCCATTAGTGCAATCTGAACAGATCCTATAGAGTCCTACTTTCTCGTTCACTTCCTCTGTTTACAAACTAGAACAGGAATCCCTAAAAGAAAGCACTTGCCTCTACTCTGAGCCATGCTGGTGCTTACGGACTGATGCCGAGCCCTCACCAGGTCCCTCGGGGGGTTTCTGGCTCTGGTCCTGTTCCATTCCCCTGGTTACTCAAGGACAGAAAGCATTGTTGTTGTTAACAGCTCAACTAACTTTCTGCTTAGGCTATCTTTCCCTCAGTAAGCTCCTGTGTCTCATTCAGAGTCTCAGTTCAAGTCTTAACTAAGCCTGTTCCCATCTCTTTCCTTCTCTTTAACCAGAGTCACCGCTTTTATAGCCTGCTAAAGCACAGGAGTCACCACCAACTCGATGAAGACTGAGCAAATTTCAGTTCTCCAAGGATACACTCCTCTTCCTCTTGCCGCTATGTGTGCTCTTCCCCGACACCGCTCTTCCTCGACCCTCCTCCAGCTCGCAGCAGGCCAGATCCTGCCTCTTCTAGCAAACCTTCTCTAAGTGAGGGAGGTTCCCAAACAGTCTCCAAACATCTATTCTTTTTAATGTTCCTTCACTCTTTCTTAGATGCTCAATAAACATTCTTAGGATGAATCTCACTGACACTCCTGGAAACACGAGGCTCCACCTCTTAGGGCTTGTGAATCCTTGGGAAAAGAATTTCATGTCTGGGAGACCCAATCTCCTCATGTGTAAAATGGAGATAGGAACAATGCCTACCTTGAAGAGTTGCTATGGGGGGCTGGGGAAGTTAAGTTAGCATATTGAAACATCCACATCTCCATGAGAACCCACATAATGTTACACATAATGCAAACTTTACTCAGGCTTTTAATTTCAGCATCTACCCATGAAACTACACACCCAAGCACTATACTAGAATCTGGGAATAGTGGAATAAACAAGGAGTGATTACTATCTGTGGCAAGCCTATATCCTGAGGCAACACTGACCAGAAAACTAGAGTGAGCTGTGGCTGGCTCTGCTGAGAAAGAGGCCAATCTTGCCCAAGGGATCCCTGGGAGATAGCATCTAATTAGATAAGGAAGCAAGCAGGGATAACTGGAAGAAAAATTTCAGGATTCTGTACTAAACATCAATCAGGAGAGGGTCAGTCAGGCAAAGTATTAGAGAGGATGGTCACACCTGTGGGACTGTGTATCGGTACGCGTGTGGAAGAACAACACTCTGTAACAAGGCCACGAGTCTACAGGTGGATCTGCAGTTAACAGAAATAGTGATTTCCACTAGGAAATCACTGTGGGCAGAGGACAGTTCAACAACAAAGGAGCCTAGGAGTATTGCTCATAGGGAAGCAAGCAGGATACTGCTACTATTTAAATTAAATAGGAATAATGACCAAAGCTAACATTTAGTGAGGAACTTGTCATGAGCGCTGTGTGGGACTGCTTTGTTTTACAGTCAGGCTAAAAGGGGGCTAGGGAACTTGCCCAGGGCCACAAAGCAAACACTGCCAGCGCTGGAGCTGCAGTCTAGATCTGAGCCCACATCCTGAATGTCATCCTAGACAGCACCTACTCTGAGACAAGGACGTGCCTCAGCCCTCTTGCTCACCTGTGTGTCTTTCGGGGCTGACCTGGGGAATTATAATTTTCCTTATGAACCCTCCCACCAGGAACAATCCAGACCTCTGTATACTATTCCTTGGAGCTTCTCCGGGGCTTATTACCTGTTAGCAATTATGTTCAAACATTTTTTCTTAGTTTTCATTCATAATCATGAACTTTACAATCCACCTGCTTAGAGATGACTAAGGGAAATAAGGAGCCTAAAGAACTGCACTGAGAGGCTGGGCACGGGGTGTAAGTCTGCCACAGCACTTGAGAGGCATACAGATCTCTGTGAGTTCAAGGCTAGCCTGATCCACATAGCAAGTTCCCAGACAGCCAGGGCTACAAAATATAAACCATCTCAAAAACAAACAAAGTAAAACCACACACACAAAACAAAACAAAGTGTCAAGATATCTCAGTAGGTGGGGCAGAGGGTTTCTCTCCAGAGCTATGGAAAGGAATGACTTGTCTGACACATGTCAAATGTGTCTAATGAATCCAATGAGTAGAAATCATTAATTCTAAACTAATTACCAGTTACTCTAGTAACTGACATATCAAATGTGTCAGGCAGAGCTGTCCAATGTTAGCAATTATTGTCTTCTTGCTGTACCTGGACCCAAAGCACTGCATGGCTTCCATGAGCACCATGGCTTCCTTCCCACAGGCTTTGCCACTCAACCACTCAGTGTTTTTATTTATTTATTTAATGTATATGAGTACACTGTTGTCAGATACACCAGAAGAGGGCACTGGATCCCATTACAGATGGTTGTGAGCCTCTGTGTGGTTGCTGGGAATTGAACTCAGGACCTCTGGAAGAATAGTCAGTGCTCTTAACCACTAAGCCATCTCTCCAGCCCCAACCACTGAGTCTTAACAGGGGAGAGTAATAACCATTAGCACTGGTCCAGCACTTTCCATGAGAAGATGCCAGGGCCTGTATGCTTCAGAATGATGTGTTCAACCTCAGTTTCTCCCTGTAGACAGACTTGCAGCCAGTGCCACTAGAGTATGAGGTCACCATCCAGGCACACGAACCTGGGATTATTCTGTAAAAAGAGAGACCTTTGTAATCAAGTCCTCTGCATTCAGAGCTCAGAACATAAAAGTTTTCTTGTCTTTGGAACTTTGGCTACAAACAGTTCAAAGCAGACACTGCCCAAGGACTTGTCTTCTACAGCGATATCAAGGACACTGTGGAGCTGAACACAGATAACAGCAAGAGGCTACAGGTGACAGCTCCTATGGAGCCTCAGTCTTCCTTTCAGCAGCCTACGTGCCTTACACACCACATTGTGCAAGGCTGAACACAGGTTGTTACATTTATTGTGCGCAAGTGTGTATGTATGTGTGTAAATGAGAGGATAACTTTCTGAAATCTGTTCTCTCCCTCTACCAATGTGTGTTCCAGGGATCAAATACGGGTCATCTAACCACAGAGCCATCTCACCAACTCAGAAAATCTGTTTGCCTTGCAGAAACTCTTGTTTATTTACAAAGAGAGGGGAAGCTGCATTTTATAAACATCTACTCTGGGTCAGGCACCAGGCACTTTGCTAATCCCTTTATAATTATAAGATTTCATAGAGAAAAAAATTGTTTTCCTCAGTTATTCATTGCTCACCTTTTACATGACTTCCTGAAGTAGACGGTACGCTCCATGAGGGTGTAGCCTTAGCACAGAAACACACTGTGTGGCACACGCAGAAGAAAACTTAGTAGAGTCCGTGGGCGGTCCAAAAAGGCAGGAGAGGCTGACAGAGGCAGCACTCCAGCATCCCGGGCACTTGCCTTGGCCCAGCTCTGACTTTCCAGGAGTCTCATAATAAATCCAGGAGCTTATTATCCAGCCATAAAACTTAATGAAGCCCTTCCTACTTCTAAACACATGTGGGAGGGCATGACTTCTGCTTTACAGAAGGGTAAAAAGAGGCCCAGCCCAGGCACATGTCTGTCACATGTCACAGGAGCTGGGAAGAGGCAGTCCAAGCCCTCTGTCTCTCCTTGCTTTTTGAATGGCTCTTAAGTGAAGCATGTCCACAGTGGCTCTGGCATCTAGTCTCTTTAGAAGAAACTATAATGAGCTCAGTCTATCTTAGCCTCTGAGCAGTCTTACAATGCTGTCACCCCTCGTGTCTTCAAGGCCACAGCTTGACAGAGGTCACAGCCACCCACCTCTCACTTTACTTTAGTTGTCCCAGTGTTTTTGAATTTCACTGGAGTATCCAACTAGAAGAGAATACCTCCCTGTATTTGGCCTAATAAGAGTTCCTTCCCTATAATCTAGAGAGACCCTGAGGGGCTGCTGAGAGGGCTCAGTGGTTAAGAGCACTGGCTGCTCCGCCAGAGGATACAGGTTCAACCCAAATGGAGACTTACAACCATCTGTTACTCCAGTTTCAGACAATCTGATGCCCTCGTCTGGCCTCTGCAGGTATCAGGCAAGCACACGGTAAGCACACATATAAACACTCATATACATAAAAAAAAATTTAAATGTAAATGTGACATTTTAAAAATGTAAATAAGGAGACCCTGAGTAACTCTTGGCTACATGAGGTGACATATCTCTAATCCTAGCACTAGGGAGGCAGAGGCAGGTAGATCTGTTAAATTTGAGGCCTGGTATACATAGCAAGCTCCTAGCCAAGCAGGACTACACAGTGAGACCTCATAGAAGTGTGAGGCACCCAGGTGGCATATTTACTCAGGGTCAGAGGTTAGAAGGGATGTAGCACCAAGCATTTCATAACAGCACTTGTCTCAGACTATCTCACTGGCTGCCCTCGGCAATCCCTGCAGCAAATGCTCTTTCACCTGAAACCCAGGAAGCACTGGAGACCAACTGGCTCAAGGTCACATACAAAGTAATAGAGCCAGCTGAGCGTGGTGGTGCAGGCCTTTAATTTCAGCACTCAGGAGATGGAGGGTGGATCTGTAAGTTGGAGGCCAGCCTGGTCTACATGGAGCTCCAGGACAGCCAGGGCTACACAGAGAAACCCTGTCTTGAATCACTGCCATCACCATTGCCATCATCATCACTACCACCCAGAAAAAGTAAAAAACTAGGATGAGGGGGGAAAAAAAGGAAAGTACTAGAACCCAAATTTAAGCCCAGACATGTAGTTTCCAACATACAGGGTCTTCTACCATGTCCTGCCATGAGCTTTGGTGAAGGAGGATGGGGGCACTCCATTTCTAACTCAGGAAGGTCCCATCAGATTTGTCTGACAGCTTTGATCTCTAGCCGATGCTTCCTTGCCTAGCAAGACTGAGTGAAACCATCTGAGCGAGGCAGGGCAAAGACATGTGGGCTTCAAAGCTTCTCAGTAAGAGTTACTATGTAGAACAAGACAAAGAAGCTGTCCTCTTAGACACAGCACGGTCTTACAGCCGAGTAACATTTCAGACTTTACACTGGACAGGCTGTGCTAAGCAGTGGCACACCTTTAACCCTAGGCCTCCCTCAGGAGGCAGAGGCAAGCAGATCTCTGAGCCAGGAACTAGCTCTGAGACCTTGCCTGAAAACAAACAAAACACAAAACGGCTCGGGCTTCGGGAGCAAGATATGATTCAGATTTGAATCTTGGTCAGGAGACTTTGACTACGATCATGAATCTGAGTCATCTGTTTTAAAATATTTGTCATGAGATATTAGGAAAGTTATCAGTTTTCTGTGCCTGTTTTCCCATCTGCAAAATAGGAATACAATGTAGCCCAACAGCTAATACAGGGATGAGTCCATTATCTCCTGCAAGCCAACCACTCTGCAGGGGAGAGCAGCTTCACGCCTGCTATCAGGCATTTACCAGACAGGCAGGACAGAAGCGCTGACTAAGCTGCCATACTATCAGAACAGCCGGGAAATCTGGGATTCCACTCAACTTGTCAGGTCACAGTTTGGTTATCTGCAGAGATTAGGGGAAGATGTCCCCAGATTTCCAGCATTCCTGGTATACCTCAAATCCCTTTCTTTCCCAGCTGTCCCTGACTTCCTCCATTTCCGCCTGTGGTCTATAAACCTTAGGACTCATCTGTCAATCATTCCCCTCAGCCTTCTCTCTATTCTTCTCACACCTGCTTTGCTCCCTGGGACACTAAGTCTTCTGAGTTTCCCTCACAGTTCCTGAAGGGCTGGGCTGTGGGAATACAAACCAATCAGGTTTTACTTGACTAATAGTGACTCTCAAATATCTAGTTCTGCCTCAGTATCTCTTTTGAGATCCACTGGTAAATCTTCAGCTTCTCAGTAGATATTATGCCCACATCTGGTTCTGTGCCTTCAAATGTCTCAGGCCTCACCACTTAACCACTCTCAGGTTGTTTTTCTGTGTTCTGTCAGCTGAAGGAACTTCCACTTAACTAACCCAGCAAACTAGAAATCTCATTGTCTTGTCTCCACGTTCCCAGTGTCAAACTTAATCGGTCCTGAGAATGTCATTTGTCCTCTGGTCCCACTGTGCCTCCCGCCACCGTCATATAGTACTCAACTCCTCCTCAGTGCAGACTTCTTCCCATGGGACTCATGGGACTGACCTACATGAAACTCAAAAGCTGACTGTGACACTCTCTTGGAAAAAGCATTAGGTACAGTTCCTTCTTTGTGACATCTAAGGCTCCACTTTCCACTGCTCTCGGCCTGCACTACACAACAGCAGTGAGCTGCTCTGAAAAGATTCTCAGAGCACATCATGCTCTGTCCCCTCTCCTGTCTAGGACCATGCTGTCCTCTCTATCTGGTGTGTTTTCTCTGTCCTAGGCTCTGTCCAAGTCTTATTAGCCCATCAGCCAACAGGGATTTTCTCCTGCAGGCAATGTTCCCCCAGCGCTATACTCATGTTTCCAGCCGATCTACACCAAAACCTCACCTAACTACATGCTGTAATTACATGTTCCGTGAGTTTGGCTCCCCCTCCAGCCTCAGCTCCTGGGGTAGACACTGTCTTAGTCATCTTTAGTCCAATGGCAATTAACACAATTCTAAGCCCTCAATAAATGCCTGCTGAGCCTTTGATGGCTGAAATGTCCCTGTCCCTGTGTCTAGGCAGACTAGATGGCACACCAGCATCTTCAGCTCACTGCCTCAGAGTCCCTGAAGGAAGCTGAAGGGAATCTTCATAGCCTTGCTTCGGAAAACAGGTGAGAAAAGCGGCAGTGGCAACGTGGCTACAGCATCCCCCTGATGTCACCTTGACGTTTCCCTGAGCATCCACACCAACAACTAGCCGGTTTCAGCACAATTCTTGGAAGGAGTCAACCGAGAGGCCAAATGCCACCTGATGTTCTTCAGCTGGCCACCTGTCAAGTCCAAAGGTTATGTTCATACCTTTTAACGTGGATATTTGGGAAAATGACAGAGAAACACTTTGGGAACATACCAGAACCTGTTGCTCTATAAATGTACAGGAGATTCTTAATTCCTTAGTCACTCACCAGGCCAGCAGTAATTAAAAAGCCCAAAGGAAGCAATTAGAAGCTGCTACTGGACTATTAATCTAGAACTCATGGCAGATGCACCCAAATACAACCTGCATGTAGATGGGAGTACTTCTCAAAGAACAGGATTCACAAGCCCAACCTGGCAAGGACCTGCGGATTATGAGTGTCCTGTAAGGCTCATGCTCAGGAGAGGCAAGTAAAAACAGAGCAACCATGCCCACAAACCTCGCTGTACATCTTCTGGTTCATCCATCCTAGGGTATCATCCCCAAGGCTTGCACTGAGGAGAAAGGGGTACATCTAGCCCACATAATGAATCCAGATAACAAGTCAGAGTCCACTCGGAGCACAATCCTCAGCCTCAGCAGCCTGTGTGTGATAGATACTGTCTGGCCTTGACAAAAGCCCCAGAGCTCAGAATGTTCCTCTAACCAGACTCTTTCAGGCGGCATCAGAAACACTCTGCACTTAGGGTGGGCTGATGGGAATCAAGGGTTACTTACCCTGGTTCCTGGAGTCTCTAAAGCCTATGGATAAATCATGATTAGTCTAACACCAGACAGCAAAGTGACAACTGTGGTGTGTACTTTGGTGCTTCTGTATCTTAGAGGTACAGAAAACACAATCTCTACCCATGAATAACAACTCACACTTAGAATGTTATTGTATTAATGCTTTGTCTGTGCATATGTATTGCACCACATGGGCACCCAGTGTCCACAGGGGTCAGAAATGGGTATCAAATCCCCTGGAGCTAGAGTTACAGATGGTTTTAAGCTGCTATGTGTGTGTTGGGAATTGAACCCAGGTCCTCTGCAAAAGCAAGAAATGCTCTTAACTGCTGAGGCCTTTCCCCAACCCCAGAAATTCATTTTCTTGAATATTTTCATTTGGCTTCCTACTACAGGACTCTTGATTCAGAAGTTTAATGCCTTTAGAATTCTCCTTCTTGGGTTAGGGACAAGCTGGGTGGCAGAGTGCCCACCGACCATGCACGAGGCCCTATCCGAGTTCTATCCTCCGCACTGTATAAACTGCGCTTGGTGGAGCCTGCCTGCGACCCCAGTACGCAGAGGATGGAAGCGGAAGAGCAGGCTCATCCTTCTCCACGTAGGAGTTTGAGATCATCCAGGACATATGAACTCTTGACTCAAAAAAAGTTCTCACTACTGAGCACCGTCCTATGCCAGACACCGCCTTGGATCCTTTAATCATGTCATTTAACCCTTATAACCCCGAGGGTAAGAACCACTGCCCTTACTGTACAGGGAAAAGGCCGAGGTCCAAGGGAGTTGAGAACCGGTCCAAGGTCACAGAGCTAATAAACAGCAGCATTAAGATTCAAATCCAAGCAAGGCAGTGGTGGCACATATCTTTAACCCCAGCACTCAAGAGGCAGAGGCAGGTAGATCTTTGTGAGTTCCAGGCCAGCCAAGGCTGCAGAGAAACCCTGTCTTCGAAAACAAAACAAACAAAAAGATTCAAATTCAAATCCCCTCAGTTCTTGGAATAGTATACTCGGATACAGGCAGGAGGAACCACTGTCCCCTCTGCAGCTGTTTCCCAGGCCTGCTTTTACATTTCTCTTCTGTCAGAAGACGATCACTTCAGAAAACCCTGAGAAGCAGACTTGAGAAATCCTGAGAAGGCCAGCGTCTATTTACAGTTAATCAGCACCCTGCAGCCCTGTAGACAGTTGACACTACATTTGAAGCCAGGAAAAAACAACCACAGGCTCTGACTGGGGCCCACCTGGGACTCGGAGCCAGTTGGGCCCCAGAGGACACACTGCCTCTGCTCTCCACTCAGGCTACCTGCTGTCAGAGGCAGCCTCTTCCTCAGAGGCACCTTCAGGTGCTGGAATCTAGATTTCACCTTCTCACCCACTTCTTCTTCAGTCACAGAAAGCACTGAGCTTCTGAAACACTGTCCGCATTGCTCTCCATCTCTGTCTGTCTATGTGGCACCAATGTTATTTTATACACTTGTACATTCATATTGTTCTCTTAACAACATGTGAATTCCGAGGCTAGTGTCTTTGTTTTTCTTATTCACTATGAAAACACTAATGTCCAAATATAAAAATAGACGGATGTTAATACAAACAAGAGAAACAAAGGTGAGAGAAAACAAAGGTGTTTACTTTCTAAGAAACCAAATCAAGCCTATTGTTAAGCCCCAATATCCCCTCCAAATATCTCCCTGAAAGCCCCCACCTCTCACTACTACGCACAAGCCCTAACTGGGCCCTACAGAAGGTTCTAAAGAAGGACCTGGAGCTATGCCTGGGGAGGAGACTTGCTTCTCCAGTAAGTACAGCCCAGGCAAATTAAAAGCTCCCTCTTCAGTGAATCCACTCAGCTTTAGTTATAGGTCGTACTTTTTATTTTTGTAACCAGCCAACCCACCAAATTATAGGCCCAGGCCACGGATAGGCACGCCAAACTCTGGGGCCAGCCTAGCAAAGACACTGCCCTTTTTGGCCTGAGGGCAAGTACAGCAGTTAAGGGTTGAGCACTAGTCAAACCTGAAATGATAAAGAGGGCCATTCGTCTCTGGCAGAGCCTAGAGGGGAACCTGACCCTCAGGCAGGCTGCTGCCCTAGGCAGGACATGCTCTAGAACTCTCCTAGCAGCCTCAGTGAATACAACACTATGAAACCTGAAAACTGTCCCCACAAATATTTTCAAGTTCTTCCTATGGCTGACAAAGTCCCATGTGGTCTGGGCCCTGTGCACCCCTGATGGCTTTCAGACCTCTTTACTCTTCAACCAATCTCCTTTCGGTTCCCTGAATGTGCGTTGTTCACACCTCAGATGTTAGCATATGGCTGTGGTGATGGATGGAGAACAGTTAGGTCCATTAAGACAGAGCAAGCAGGAGCTGAAGGCCGACTGCAGTGATGCCAGTACAGATGAAGGTCACGTAGTCCGGAGTGACCCCAGGTACCTAGCTGGGACTACTAGCTAGGAGAGGATACTGGCTCACCCCTGCCTCCCAAAATACAGCTCATACACCACTACCAGCAGCCAGAGGGTAACAGCATCGTGATGCAGTGAAATGCTTGTGGAGAATCTACCACAATCAAAGCACTTTGTGTATCTGTCTGCACCCTTGCGTGCCTATCCACATGTGCAACCTTGACTGTGGAGCCCAGAGGCTGACACTGGCTGTGTTCCTCAATGACTCCCCATCTTACTCTTTCAGACAGGTCCCTCACTCATCTGGAGCCCAAGGACTCTGCAAAACTGGCTTCACAGTAAGACCCAGGCATCCTCTTGCATCCCAGTACTGCAGTACCAGCACATGAACACCTGCCTGGCTTTTCACACAGGTGCTATATCGATCATACTCAGGCCCTAAGTAAGCATGTTGCCAACGAGCCATCTCCCCAACCCAAGCACTGTTTTTGTTTTGTTTTGTTTTTTCTTTTTTGAGACAGGGTTTCTCTGTGTAGCCCTGGCTGTCCTGGAACCCACTCTGTAGACCAGGCTAGCCTCAAACTCAGAAATCCACTTGCCTCTGCCTCCCAAGTGCTGGGATTAAAGGCATGCGCCACCACCGCCTGGCTCCAAGCACTGTTAATAACACAAGTTACTTAGGACAAGATGCCCTTCTGCCTTTACAGAAGACAAGAAAGAGTTGGATGAAGAAAATGAGTTTGAAGTTTGGATGATAAATGGAAGCGTCTATATACGGTTCAAGTGTAAAGAGTGGGACCATTTCCAGTCCAGTTTTATTCAGACTGTGCTGCTTCTCTAATCTCTGAGGATTAAAGGTTTATTTCTCACATAAGTCAACCATTCAACTTTTAATGAGCAAACTCCTGAGTGGTCAGGGACCACTTACCAACTAATCTCTAATCTCTATTCCCTGATGAAAGATTGGGCAGCAGGCCTCCTTGGAGCCTTTTCTAGGCATCAGTAAATCCTCAGGCAGAACTCTCTGTGGACTAAAGACCCATCCTGGTCCAAGCTCATTCCTCTATAATCAGGCTCCTCTATTCCAAAAGATAGGATTCCTGGCTGCTCTTCCCAACAGCCTGCTCAGTCTTCCTCTTTAATCTCCTCCCATCTTGCTCTTGTCTGGAGCATCCCTCTCTCCTCTGGACTACTCTAGTCACTTTTAAGACAAGACTTAAAGCAGTGTCTGACTTCCTTCCTGTACCAGGCTGATCTTGCCCTCCTCTGATTCCTGTGTGGTTACACCTGACAGACTAACATCTCAGTACCTCAAGAGTTACCTCTGAGTGGCTTTTTTTTTGTTTTGTTTTCTTTTTCTATGGAGACAAGATCTTGTGTAACCCAGGCTAGCCTGGAACTCACTATGTAGTGAAGATAACTCTGAACCTCTGATCCTCTGGCCTTAATAATCTCCAAAGTGCAGAGGTCATTATGGATCTGACAGAGCCACATGCATGCTCAATGGGTACTCTACCAACTGGGCTACATCCCTATATCCCGGCCCCGAGAGTGTTCTTTGTTTCTTAGAAACATGTAGCAGAGCAAGGCAAATCATATTCTCTTATGGACAAAGCCAACTTTGAAATACAGAAGCTTCACAGACAACCTGAGAATACACGCTTGGCTTAATGCTACAGTTCAAAATACAGTTCTCAATGCTTACTTCTCTCTCCAACTCAGGGAGCACCGTTTATCTATTTGGTGTGCTCTAAACTGCTCGGAGTGCCGTGTGTATAGAAAGGAATGACTGAACAGTGCAGACTTGAGTCTTGCCAATCTAAGTGAGGCCCTTGCTTGGCTCTCTTAATCTAGTCTTTGCTCCCAAAGACGTAATCCTATTTTTGCTTTTGGTTGGATTTCGTGAGGTAACGTTTGCTGTGTATCCCAGCCTGCCCCTAAACTCATTATCCAGTCCAAGCTGCATCAAACTCACTATGGATCTCAGAACGACTCTGACCTGAGCCTCCTGCCTCCAAGCCACCAAGTGTATGTGCCATCACACCCAGTCTAGCTCCTATCTTGTAATTACATTTTTTTGGGGGTGGGGGACAGCTTCTCATTATTCCAGGTTATTCTCAAACATGTTCTACAGATGACTACTGATCCTCCTGCCTCCATCTCCCAAGCACTGAAATTACAGGCGTGTGTCACCCAGTTGTAAGCAAGAGGTCAACTCTGGAAAGAGGAGCGTGTAAGAATGTGGGCTTTGGAGCCAGTGTGGTTTGTGGCTGTAATCCCAGCACTCAGGAGGATAAGGCACAAGTTAGACACCTGTGGGGGCCAGTGAGTTCCAGGCTACTTTGGTGCTGCAGTGTTGAGATCACGTTTCAAAACAAACGGACAAACAACATGGCTTTAGAGTCAGAATGCTTGGATTCAAATCCTAACTGCTTACTAATTCTTTAATCCTGAATCATTTAACCTTCCTGGACCTCAGCTTTCCCATCTACAAAACAGAAATAACTGCTTCAGTCTGGGGCTGTAGCTTAGTGGTAGACCATATGCCTAGAATGCTTGAGATCCTACATTTAGCTTTAGCATGCACAAACATCTAAAAAAAGAAAAAAAAAAGGAAGAAAGAAAACAAACATTCCCCCCAGCCCCTCCTCCAATAAACCCTGCTTTACATAGCCACGATGAACGAATGGGCTGGTTTGTGCCAAGTGACTGCTTGGGGCTGGCATTCCATTACTGTCCAATAAATATTATCAAAAAGTTATCTGGAATATTCCCTTGGTGGGAGGTCACTAGATGTCATTTGTCCCTCTTTCCAGAATGGCCTTTCTGTTTTTCATTATTTAGAAACACTATCAGTTATCCTTTTCCTGAGAGACAGGAATCTAGAGAACATTGTTGCTACAGGGTTCTGAGGAGCGCGGGCTCAGAGAAGTCAGAGCCGAGGCTTACTGCCTTTGCTGATGTCACTGCAGCTCTGCCAAGACGAGACGTGCAAGCGCAGCTGGACCTGAAACGAAAGAGACTAAAAATATACAACCTGCCTGTGTCTGAGAAACCAGGATGCCACTCAAGCATCTAAATTGCAGCCTTGGGGCAGAAGGGCATCTCTCTTCTGTGAGAACTAGTGCCCAGGTCCCTGCAGGCAGGTGACAGGCAGGAAGGAGCTACCAATCCTATGAGTGTCCCTTCTCTCTCTCTTGTTCATCTTTGACTGAGCGAAAAGCAAGAGAAACGTCTATTATTATCATTCAGAGTTGAAGTTCCCCCTCCAACTCTATTTTTAGTCTTCCATTTTCCTTAAAAGAGTAATACATAATATAAAAAATATATCTGAGAAATTCGATCTTCCCTGATGGTCAACACAATTTGGTTCTGATTCTTCTAGGCCTTTCCTTCACACATTTACACATAAGCACACTCTGTTACACAGCATTACAGTCTGAACTGCATCTTTAGATTATTATTTTTGTACGAGCACACACTCCTATCTTGGAGATTCCCATCAGCCACAGACAGTAAATGAAGTTTACCTATACCAGGTACTTAGCTGTACCTAATAAGCCTCAGGGAGTCAGTAATGTAGGATGAAGGATAAATAAGTAATTAAGTAAATAATTTCAAGATGAAAAATAACACAGAGGAATGAACAGGATTCTAAGACAGACAATAATAAGCAGGGCTGGGAAGTAGGTGGCAATTCCAAAGCAGAAGCCCTAACTTATAAACTGAGTAACTTAAAACAAAAGGCGCCCCAAGCAGATAGAGCTCATACAAAGGCCCTGACATAGAAATGTTCTGGATGAAAGACTAATATTTTAAATTCAGCTCCTCTGTGGAGAGAGGAAAATGGCTGCCTGACTGTGATACAAGTAAAGACGGATTCCGGCGTGGAAGGAGATGGTGGCAGTAGACAAGAGTAGATAAAACTGATGTAATAATGATGTTGTTAGAGAAGAAACAGTGGGGATTACATTCAGACTGTGTCCTGAGAAAGAAGAGGAAATTAGAGAGTACTCATAGGATCTGCTCTGGGCAGCAGGGAGAATGAAAGAATCAAGTTGTTCTCGATGAAAAGGAGAGGAGAGG